>NC_136065.1:458282383-458860883 GCF_964261635.1 Lissotriton helveticus
CTTTTCACAGTCAAATGTTTACATAGGAAGGAAAGAGCTAGCGCGCATGACCAAAGACTCACTAAAGAAGTATTGTATGGTCTTCTACAATAGCTTTGTTTTGTAAAACTTTATTTGGACCTCATATACCCTGTGCACACGCTACCAATACACATGCACTATCAGTGCAGAAAGCAAGCGATAATTAAAATTAAATTAAAATTCCATTAACACCGGAAAAACACAGTTTCTGTTGTTTTGAATGGTGCAAAAATGTGTAACCACTGATAACCACTGTTTTTTAAGGTATTGAAAAATTTGGAAAAAAACCACCATAATTTACCAAAAATAGAAACTAAAAACAGGAAAGCCTACATATAATTCAGAAGTAATTTTCCTATCATTGCTCTTCGTCACCAACCACTTCTCATATGGTGTCAGTTTCCTATTAACTTTCTCATGTACCTCTGGGTTGAGTAGCCAGTGTCGTATCTGGAGATAGTGAAACCTTTCCGTCTCTGGGAGGGAATAGTCCTGTCTTAGCTGGGGAAACGGAATGATCCCTTCTACATCAAATAGATGCCCGCTGCTTTGCCTTCCGTTGTCCTCCACCCCGGGAACGCCCTCTCACCAATCCCCGGTGTGAACTCCTTGTTGTCAAATAGGGGTGTCAGTGGGGAGGGAAAAGTCGTCAATCCCTTACTACTGGCTACACCATCCCACACCTGCAGTAGTGTGTTTGTTATCGGGGAGCCTGTAAGGTTCTGTGGTCGGTCCGCTCTTTTCAGAAAGGGTACTTTCCATAAGGAGAGTTTCACAAGTGCCCTATCCTGAAACGGCCATCTGTTTTCTGATTCTGGCCTACTCCATTCCACTAAGTATCGCAGTTGAGTGCCCTGAAATACTCAAACAGATTCGGGATTCCCAGGCCTCTCTCCTCTGGTCGCAAGTGCCTCAGCTCCCTCCACATGCGTGGGTGAGCCCCAGCCCAGAAAAAAACGAGTATAGCCTCTTGCAGTGTTTGAAGTGTCCCCTCCCTCGTGACCTGTCGGACTAGCTTGGAGTAATTGAGTGGAACCGTCTGATGTATAGTTGGAGCCAGCTCAATTCCCAGATATGGAATGGACTCTTTGATCTTGATCCCTGTGGGGGTGACCCCTCCCGTCCCTGGGGATGCCTGTCCCTGATCTATTTTAAGTAAAAAGCGCCTACAAGGGGTTTTGTTTCAGGAAAATTCAATGAGTGACTGTTCTCAAAAATTTATTTCTAAAGGCGAGTCTCATAAGAACATCCACCCAAGTGTCCTACGACAACATTAATTAATTCAATTCAGAAGCGCAAACACACGGGAGTATGTTGTTTGTGTAGAAAAATAAGTTTGTTTATATATCAATTATTCATTAAAAGGAGTACAAAATTGAAAATTAAATCAGCAAACAATCATGAAAAGAAGTCAAATTAAATTAATCTAACAAATCATGAAGAACATCTATTCCAATGAAATTCATAATGACATATTTCCTGGTGAAAACAATGGTCAATAAAGATCAACAAATATCTCACAAATAGACATTAAAGCCGACATTTCGGTCTCGGTGGTGTCAGTCCGTCAGACCATCTTCAGGACAATAGATATTGCATATACGTATGACTCTTATAAAATCAATAGTTACACGATAAAGCCTTATCGTGAGTTTGGAATCGAATCCACATGCAGTAATGGTAAGATTAACACTGGTCAAGAGATCACGTGTAATGTCCTGACTGATTGCAGCTCATGTCTTGCCAAATAGAAACAATTAATAGAAGAGGTGATTGGAAAATGGAATCCTTTTCTCCTGAAACTGATGCAATTGACTGGTTCATTCAATTATTGATTAAAAAATATGAGAGGGACCCCTTAAAGCTATCAAGGGAATTTAGGTACATGTACCAAGAAGAGACAAGATTCCCTTGACCCAACAATCAAGCATAAATTTGAATATAGTGATTGACCGAATACTAAATTATTCAAAACTACATAACATATTGCATTGACACTTTATTATTTAAAATATGTTATAAACAACATAAAAACTTCATAAGATTATACGAATAACACAATTACATCGATCCGTACTTCATCCATTAAAAACATACTATTCACATAAAAAATGGTCGATAACACATGACAATTATGACCTGCATAATCAAGACAGACAAAAGTGTAAGACACAATACTTGTCAAATACCAATGTACATCAAATCTGATTTGAGAACACTGTGATCAATACAATGATTCAATCTGTATTTAACACAATTGTGTCGATCCTTTAGATTGTACTCCTAATAGTGTTGACGCTATTAGGAGTACAATCTAAAGGAAATTCGGAATTTTGCGGAACCCCATACTCGAAGGCTGAACATTTTTTATCGTCATTTCCAAGCAGCAAAATTTAAAGAGGAACTTTAATACCGAGTCCGAACAGTTGGGCGGGGATAACGTTTGAGATAAACCTAATGATAGATGTGGAATACAAGTACACGTGGATTTAAGAGCTACTCAAACAAAAAAGCCACAGACCACGAACGTGTGCGACGCAGCCAGATTTTATTTACATAAATAACTTGTTGAACCCCTGGCATGCCTTGGAACAATTAGACAATGAGAAGAAATGACACAATCTCGAACATTGAAAACGAGTGAGACGCCTAAAGAGTGAACAAGGAATAGAATAATTCCGAGATAAAAGGGAGGAAAGTATCAAATTATGCAGAGACAGATTAAGTTGTTGTTCTTGAAAAAGGTGGTGTGACAAGTGGAAAGCCATCGAAACGCGTTGACGCTATTAGGAGAACAATCTAAAGGATCAACACAATTGTGTTAAATACAGATTGAATCATTGTATTGATCACAGTGTTCTCGAATCAGATTTGATGTACATTGGTATTTGACAAGTATTGTGTCTTACACCTTTGTCTGTCTTGATTATGCAGGTCATAATTGTCATGTGTCGCCAACCATTTTTTATGTGAATTGCATGTTTTTAATGGATGAAGTAAGGATCGATTTAATTGTGTTATCCGTATAATCTTATGAAGTTTGTATGTTGTTTATAACATTTTTTAAATAATAAAGTGTCAATGCAATATGTTATGTCGTTTTGAATAATTTAGTCTTGATTATGCAGGTCATAATTGTCATGTGTTAGCAACCATTTTTTATGTGAATTGCATGTTTTTAATGGATGAAGTAAGGATCGATTTAATTGTGTTATCCGTATAATCTTATGAAGTTTTTATGTTGTTTATAACATTTTTTAAATAATAAAGTGTCAATGCAATATGTTATGTAGTTTTGAATAATTTAGTATTCGGTCAATCACTGTATTCGAATTTATGCTTGATTGTTGGGTCAAGGGAATCTTTCCTCTTCTTCATTAAATTATTGTCATTTCTCTGATAATCTTGATCTCTTTATCAGTGTTATTCCTGCCGTTACTGCAGGTGGATATATGCAATATCTACTGTCCTGAAGATGGTCTGACGGACTGACGCCACCGAGACCGAAACGTCGACTTTAAAGTCTATTTCTGAGATATTTGTTGATCTTTATTGATCTTTATTGACCATTGTTTTCACCAGGAAATATGTAATTATCCATTTCATTGGAATAGATGTTCTTCATGATTTGTTGGATTAATTTGACTTTACTTCTTTTCATGATTGTTTGCTGATTTAATTTTCAATTTTGTACTCCTTTTAATGAATAATTGATATATAAACAAACTTATTTTTCTAAACAAACAAGATACTCCCGTGTTTTTGTGCTTCTGAATTGAATTCATTAATGTTGTCGTAGGACACTTGGGTGGATGTTCTTATGAGACTCGTCTTTAGAAAGAAATTTTTGAGAACAGTCACTCATTGAATTTATCTGAAACAAAACCCCTTGTAGGCGCTTTCTACTTAAAATAGTTTAACTGCCCAAGCCTGCAAGGGTATATTGGGTTCCCTACTCTCTACACTGTCCCTGATGTAGTCAGAGAGCCATGGATTTCCCTACGTTCACCCGGAATCCGAAGACCTGCCCGAATGCTTCGGATTCCTGCAGGAATGCCGGTACTGAGCATCTTGGAGACTCTAGGGATGCAATGATATCGTCTGCATATAAGCTTATTGCATGATTTCTCTCCCGTTATATTCAGACTATCCCAGATTTTCTGGGCCAACGGCTCAATGTATAAGGTAAAAAGGAGGGGTAACAGTGGGCACCCTTGTCGCGACACTCTTTGAATCGCAAAAGGCCGAGACAATAGCCCGTTCACCCTAATAGTCGCTGTCTGTGAGCTGTAACAGCTTGTCACCCAAGTCCTTAACCGATCCCCCAACCCAAAGTGGGCCAAAGCCCGATCTAAAAAATCCCAGTCGACCCGGTCAAACACCTTTTCGGCATCGACCGACAGTAGGAGGGTGTCCATCTTCGTGCGGTGGGCCTTATCGACCAAGTGGAGAATTCGTTTGGTATTGTCACTGCTCTGCCTATTCTGAATGAATCCCGGTTGATCGGGTTCTATGATACCCGGCATTAGAGGCCCAACCTCCCCGCTAAAATACTAGTGAACAGCTTTAGGTCCACGTTAGGGAGGGACACCGGACGATAGGAACCACAGAGGGCTTTATCTTTCCCCTGCTTGGGAAGCCTACGATGGATACTGATAGCATATCTGGGGGAATTGACCCCAGCCCTGCAAAAGAGTTAAACAGTCGCATCAGGAGCAGATCTAAGATATGACAAAAGGATTTGTACAAACCTGCCGATAATCCATCCGGTCCCGGCGATTTCATAAGCTTGAGGCGTGATATTTCCCCCATAACTTCTTCTATTCGCAGCGGAGTATCTAACCATTTCGCCGGACCACTATCGAGTACTGTCGTATGTGCTCCCTACAGATAGGTTGTCATAAGCAATTCTGAGTGGGCCTCTCTCTTGTATAAGTTGGCATAGAAATCCCTAAATGCGTTTGCTATCTCCTCATCCGCCTCAACCACTTCCCCCTTGTCATTCTTGATAGCTTGGACTTTCATCTGATGTATTCGGACCCCATCTTGTCCCCCCAATATAATAGGAGTGCTTGTGGCGAAGCGCTGCATATTCGGGTCTATCCATGTCAAGCCCCGCCAGCTGTGCTCATGCTGCTTTCAGCTGATGCCAGACTGTTGGCGCCCTGGTCCTGCTATGCACCCGCTCTAGTTCTAGCAGTGTGCAGTGAGGTAGTCCCTCTTGTCTCTGCACTCCTTGTTCTCTGCAGCAGCAATGGCGATCAGTTCCCCTCGCTCTACTGCTTTTAGGACCCCCCATAAAGTGGGCAAGGAAATGTCCGGTGTATCGTTGATCTCTAAGTAGTCTTTGATGAATTTGTGTATCTGCCCTGTCACTGACTCCCTGTGGAGCAGGTTTTCTTTGAGTCACCTGCTTCCCGACTGTCTATGTGTCAGAGGCAACCATAGGGAGACCAGCACTGCGTTGTGGTCAGAGAGTGCAGTTGACGTCATGTCCACCTCCCCCACCTTTGCTTCCTTTTTCCTTATCCCCAACTCCCAGCACACCAGTCCCGTCCCTCCCCAACCAAGCCCCCCCCCCCAAACTCCCAAGAATGTCCAGAGCTCGTCATGCCTGTGCCCCTGGAAAAGAATCCCTTCCCTAACCCCAACTGAGCTCCCTTTTGAGTCTCATATTGCCCAGGGTCCGCTAAAATAAATTCTGTGTACCCTTGGTGTGAAAAACAGTGAAGAGCATTGTGTGGTCAGAATTTCCAGCTTCTTCGCTCCCGACAGTTGACTCTGCCACCCATCCCGCCCTGTATATGCCACTTATCTGTCCCTCAATTAGCCAGCGAGTCTTTGTGTGGGGAGGTACCCCGTGATAGCGTCTCCAACACTGACTGCCGTTCTAGCGCCATTGCCATGGATGGCAGGTTTCAGTCTGCGTTCTGTCCGTCGTCTGCCGGTGACCTTGTGCCATCTGTCCCTTGGGACTTTGCTCTGGCTGCTTTCTCCCTCCTCCTGCTGCAGCTGTGGGTAATTAATGCCCAGCACCCGGCATGTGTCTTACAGGGAGCGAAGCTGGTGCAGTTTGCCCTGCCACCTGAAAATGAGCCTGAATGGGTGTCCCCATGACTATGATATTCCCTAGTTGCGGAGATCCGTGGTGGCCACCTTGAATTCTTTGCGCTTCTGGAGAGTTATTAAAGCTAAGTCTTGATATAGGGCGATGGAGTGGTCCTGATACCATAAAGGCTGTTTATCCCTGGCTGCTCGTAGGATGCGTTCCTTGAGTTGGAAGTCCGGAATGTAGGCCAGAATATCTGGTGGGGGCGCTGGTGCTCGCTGCGGGAGCCCCGCTCGATGTGCCCTATCTATTTTTACGTTACAAAAAACAGTGGTCCCTACTCGTGGACACAATGGTATACTGAGCTGATAATCACACACCTGATAAGTGTTATGTCTTTTGTCCAGCGGTACAAGGAATTTATTTAACAATTTTCTTAAAAAAACTGAATGAACACATTAATAACGAGTGGGCACAGCCGTGACCCACAACATTCAGACAAAACAACGAACAGAATGGGAAAAGGAGCAAAGCAAAAATATGTCTGTGTACTTGTAGTCAGTGTTACAGACAGAGATTGTTATAACCACACCATTGCATTTCACAATATTTTAAATGTCATATTGCATACGGGGGTTTTTTGGTCGACGACGTTCGATGCCTAAGTTAAATGAGGTAAATACAAGCCCTGGGCAACCCAGGACTGCTAGTAGCACAGCAATTGGGCTGAACGCCTCTGTAATTTAAATGGAACTGTTTCACGAGTGTTAAAATTTCAGTTAAACGTTTTATTTTTTCAAACAGAAATTATCTGTCTCTTCCACATTATACATCAAGAAGTATATTTTTATGTTTACTGATTTCACAGAATATTCATGATCAAAAGCATAAAACACTTGAAAAAATTAACACAACATATTTCCAATCCAAATGAAATTATAACAATAATTCGTCAATAATTGAAATTCGAAAAGCAAAACCCAATGCATTTCGGGTGCTTAATGCACCCTTCTTCAGGGGATTAAACAGTTGCAAACAAAATTCAATAATCCTTGAGTGTTTGATGTCTCAAATTGCAGATTCAACAGGATCTAAAAAACAACAACAAGCCAAACTCTAATGAGTGATTTCATATATACAGATTACATCTCACAATTATATGCTGGAGTGAACACTGAAGAGAAAGCAACCAAAGGTACACGCCACCATCAAACACCCGTGTCTCGTAAAGCCATCACTAGATTCAAAAGGTGCAAGTCTAAACAACTTATGAAAGAAAGTGTGTTTGAGTGAAAATAATTACATACTCCTGAAGGAGAGCCATGCTCCTAACTGTGACAACTAATTAAGCATGATGATGGTAATCACACCGCGTGAACTACTGATAACCATTAACCCTGAATTGCCAAGAGAAAACAGAAAAATACGTACGGTCCTATTTGCAACTTTTCATTGCTCCTAGTTATTGTCCTGCGAAAAGGCCTCTCTGTGCCAACATCTAAGCAATACATAAGTAACGACGTGTTACTACTACTATCCAACATACTTTGAATCAATCACTGTTTAACCCTAACCAAGTAACTAATCTTACCGCTACTCTTCCATGCAGGTCCCCGCACTGTTCACAAGTATTTGACGTGCTGCTCTCTGTATGTTAAATAAAAAACTCTTGGTGAGTTATCTATTACGAGGCAACCGCCCTTATCTAGAGTTTCAATCGCTGCACAATACAAGCACTGACCTGGCGCCTCCAACGACGGCGTCCTGAATGATTTCCCGGTGCGAGTCCGCCCTGTCGATCACATGGTGCGGAACTCGCCCGGTGTTTACTACCTCAGTCGACACAAAGAGGGGACTATCTGTGCGCTGCTTAGTTTGTCCTCCTTCCTAATGGCAGTCTTGTTGCTTTCTACCGTCTACGTGTAATACTCCTCAACCACACGTGTTCTGGAAGATCTTCAAATACGCCCATCTAAGAGTTTATTAATTAATATTAGTGATAAAGTACGGGGCCATTAAAAATGATTCTAAGTATCTCCTCGTGTGTATAATATTACTCGATTGCTTCGCTACCTTGCCCTAATAACAGAAAATACCGCATTATGCATGCGCTGGATATACTAATGTCTCAAAAAGCCTCCTGAGTATAAAAGAATATTGCATATGCAAAAATAAATCAAAAGTGCTTCTAACTAGAGAGTGCAAGTGTAAACGAACTCTGTTTTACCACAGACGCATTCATTGTGCTGTTAGCTCAGTCATTTATTGGCTGAAGCTCGAAATAGGTGAAAAAAGAGAAAAAGAGAAAAAGATAATAAAATAGTTCAGGTGAATTTGAATTTAAAGACTCAGTGTTCCTCCTTACAGTCTAACATTCATGCTGTTATGAGATTTAAAGAAAACACACAAGTTCGTAATGATCATTTAAACCATTCGGATTGACTGTTCCTAAGAATTTGATCCAGTGTGTTTCCCTTCTAGCTAGAAGTGTGTGTAAATCCAATCCTGGACTACGCTCTATGCATTCTAAAACTGTGTACCTTAATTGGGGAATTGTATGTTTAGCTTCTACCCAATGTCTAGCCAATGGTGAAGTTGTGGTGTGATTCCTTATGCGACTTTTGTGTTCAACTATACGAGTCTTTATTTTACGACTCGTGCGCCCCACGTAAACTAGTCCGCAGGGACACTTGATCGCATATACAACTCCTTCTGTGTTGCAATCTGCATTATGTCTTAATTTGACACTCACCCCTGAGTGCGGGTGAGGAAATTGATCTCCTGTAATGACGTTGCCACATTGTCCACAGTTGTAACATTTCATCATGCCCCTTTGTCTTTGTCTGGTAGTTCTTTTTGGAGGTTTCAAGAATTCCCTTAGGTTTTTGGTTCTAGTATGCGCAAAAAGGGGACTGCCATGGAAAACTGTTTTAAAATCAGGTTCATTTTCGATTAATTCCCAGCGGTTCCGGATTGCTGTTTTGATTTGTGTTGCTTGCGTGGAATTCTTGAGAACAAATACTTCACGTTGCATGGGTATTTTTTCTCTTGGAGTTAAAAGTTCATCCCGCGTTTTTCTTGATGTTATCTGTACAGCTTCATTGAGTATCTTCTCCGGATAACCTCGCTCTTTGTATTGTTGCTTCTGTATTGTGATCCTTTCCTCACTTCGTGCATCATCCGATGTTATTCTCTTTATTCGCATCATCTGTGAGATCGGGAGATGTTTTTTCAAGCTGTATGGATGCGCACTTGAGAAGAGCAGTGCGTTGTTCACATCTGTTGGCTTCCTGTATACTGACGTGGATAGCCCTGTTGGTGTTCTGCTTATTTCAATGTCCAAAAAATGGATCTTCTGTTTTTCTATGCTATGTGTGAATTGAATGCGAGGATTCCGTTCATTCAGTTTGCTGATACTTTCTTCCAATTCGTCTCTGGTACCTGTCCAGACGACTAAGATGTCATCTATGTACCTCAAGAAAACTGCTGCGTGTTTTTTCCACATGTCATTGTTAAGTATAAATTGATCCTCGAAATGGGCCATGTACGTATTAGCGTACGATGGTGCTCCAGGAAAACCCATCGCTGTTCCAGTGCGCTGTATAAAGAAGTTTCCCATCCAAACAAAGTAGTTATTGTAAAGTGCAAAATGTAATAGTTCTAATAGGAACACTGCTTTATCGTGATCAATTTCAGAATTTAGCAGTCGCCATTCTATTGCCTCCAGTCCTTCTTTGTGTGCGATAGAGGTGTATAGTGCTACTACATCGATAGTACAGAGCCAAATGTCATTCGCAAAAAGATGTTTTTGTGATTCCAGTTTCAGTAGACAATCTGTGGTGTCCTTAACGTATGTCTTCCAGGATTGGACCAACGGTTGAAGATAAAAGTCAAGATAGTATCCAAGAGACTCGTGGATTGATCCACACCCTGCTACTATCGGTCGGAAAGGTGGTTTTGTTCTGTGCTTGTGCACCTTCGGTAGCATATATAGGGTAGGAGTCTTAGGTGCAGAATTAAATAGAAATTTCCTTGTATTTGCATCTATGGTGCCAGATTCTGCTGCTCTGGACAAGAACTCGTCCAGTATTCTCAATAATTCACCCGTGGGGTCATGTTCCAGAGGAAGGTAAGTATCTTTATCTTGAATGTGTTCCATTACACTCTTGTTATAGAAATCGGTGTCGAGCACCACTAAAGCTCCTCCTTTATCTGCTGGGTGAAATGTCACTGAAGAATCTTGTCTCAGCTTGTTAAGAGTGCGTCGTTCTTTTGTACTTAAGTTCTGATGTTCTTTTGAGCCATATTTTATTGATTCTAAATCCTTTTTAACCAGGGATTCAAAAATGTCCAAGGTCTTATGAGAGATTGGCGATAAAAATTTGCTCTTGGGTCTAAATTTCTTCTGCTCAAGCGTGAGTTCTTGTTGACTGGGGTTAAGTGTGAAAAACCACCTTAACCTTAGTTTACGCATGAATTTGAAGAGGGCTACCTCCGTTTCTAATGCATTAGATGTGTAAGATGGAACAAAGGAGGTTCCTTTATTGAGTACTTTGATCTCTTCTGAAGTTAACTGTCTTGATGAGATGTTAATTACCAAGGAGTTCACTTCTTCACAGTGCGCTGCGGCCTGCCTTGTTCCTTGTGCGCTTTTGGTTTTTCCACGCCTGGTGTTTCGTCTAGTTGTGTTGGCATTTTGTCTGGTGGAATCCTGGCCGGGGGACCCTCCCCTAAAAAAGGACCAGTACTTCTGGAGGTGGTAGCCGAAGTCTCCTGATTTGGTGCTGTAAGATGTGTCAAAGTAGCAGGGGGCCTCTGCATAGTTAAATCCTCATCTTGTACTATGCTCTCCTCGGATGACGCTGCATCCGGTTTTTTGAAGACCCTCTTCTGTGCATATTTTTCAGCCCAAGTGTAGACCTCGTCCAACTTGTAATCGATCGTGTCCCTTCGGAACTTACGGATCTTCCTTTCATGTATTTCCTTCGCATGAGTATCAAGATTTTTGTTTATTTTTTCAAGTACTTGATTCCAATTCTCATTTTCCATCCGACTGCTAATTTCGTTTTTTAGCTTGTTAATATCAAAACTTAATTCGCTTAGCAGTGTCGATATCTCCTCAATAATAAGCAAAATTAAGTCAAGCGAACATTTGTTCAAAATAGCGTTCCAACGAGCCATAAAAGATTTATTATATTTGAAAAGCATCGGGCGTAGAGCTACCCTTAAGCCTCTGGGTATACGCTTGACTTTGTGATATTCAATCAACGTTGTCGCGTGTAGTCTTTGATTCACTTCTTTTCTCATTAAATATTCGAGTTGTTTGAGTTGCTGCGTAGTAGTTCCTGTTGATGTACCGTATTCCCTCACTTCCTTCACTAAGGCATAAATTATTTCCGCTTCTTCCGATGAATAAACTTTAGTCTCTGCCTGGTTTGTGGTTAAATTTGAAATGTCCTGCCAAGACATGATTATTCTTGGGTGCTAGTCCACTAGTAGGCACTGTGGGTATAAATTGTTATATAGTGTAAAGTGGAACTGCACTCCTGTACTCGATGGTTAAGCTAAGTTGTGTGGATGGTAAAGAAATCTTAGCGTGCTTACTAGTGTGAGGGTTGTGTGCCAAACTCCCTCCTAAGTAAATTTCAGTTAAACGTTTTATTTTTTCAAACAGAAATTATCTGTCTCTTCCACATTATACATCAAGAAGTATATTTTTATGTTTACTGGGTTTTGCTTTTCGAATTTCAATTATTGACGAATTATTGTTATAATTTCATTTGGATTGGAAATATGTTGTGTTAATTTTTTCAAGTGTTTTATGCTTTTGATCATGAATATTCTGTGAAATCAGTAAACATAAAAATATACTTCTTGATGTATAATGTGGAAGAGACAGATAATTTCTGTTTGAAAAAATAAAACGTTTAACTGAAATTTTAACACTCGTGAAACAGTTCCATTTAAATTACAGAGGCGTTCAGCCCAATTGCTGTGCTACTAGCAGTCCTGGGTTGCCCAGGGCTTGTATTTACATGATTGTTACTTAGGAGGGAGTTTGGCACACAACCCTCACACTAGTAAGCACGCTAAGATTTCTTTACCATCCACACAACTTAGCTTAACCATCGAGTACAGGAGTGCAGTTCCACTTTACACTATATAACAATTTATACCCACAGTGCCTACTAGTGGACTAGCACCCAAGAATAATCATGTCTTGGCAGGACATTTCAAATTTAACCACAAACCAGGCAGAGACTAAAGTTTATTCATCGGAAGAAGCGGAAATAATTTATGCCTTAGTGAAGGAAGTGAGGGAATACGGTACATCAACAGGAACTACTACGCAGCAACTCAAACAACTCGAATATTTAATGAGAAAAGAAGTGAATCAAAGACTACACGCGACAACGTTGATTGAATATCACAAAGTCAAGCGTATACCCAGAGGCTTAAGGGTAGCTCTACGCCCGATGCTTTTCAAATATAATAAATCTTTTATGGCTCGTTGGAACGCTATTTTGAACAAATGTTCGCTTGACTTAATTTTGCTTATTATTGAGGAGATATCGACACTGCTAAGCGAATTAAGTTTTGATATTAACAAGCTAAAAAACGAAATTAGCAGTCGGATGGAAAATGAGAATTGGAATCAAGTACTTGAAAAAATAAACAAAAATCTTGATACTCATGCGAAGGAAATACATGAAAGGAAGATCCGTAAGTTCCGAAGGGACACGATCGATTACAAGTTGGACGAGGTCTACACTTGGGCTGAAAAATATGCACAGAAGAGGGTCTTCAAAAAACCGGATGCAGCGTCATCCGAGGAGAGCATAGTACAAGATGAGGATTTAACTATGCAGAGGCCCCCTGCTACTTTGACACATCTTACAGCACCAAATCAGGAGACTTCGGCTACCACCTCCAGAAGTACTGGTCCTTTTTTAGGGGAGGGTCCCCCGGCCAGGATTCCACCAGACAAAATGCCAACACAACTAGACGAAACACCAGGCGTGGAAAAACCAAAAGCGCACAAGGAACAAGGCAGGCCGCAGCGCACTGTGAAGAAGTGAACTCCTTGGTAATTAACATCTCATCAAGACAGTTAACTTCAGAAGAGATCAAAGTACTCAATAAAGGAACCTCCTTTGTTCCATCTTACACATCTAATGCATTAGAAACGGAGGTAGCCCTCTTCAAATTCATGCGTAAACTAAGGTTAAGGTGGTTTTTCACACTTAACCCCAGTCAACAAGAACTCACGCTTGAGCAGAAGAAATTTAGACCCAAGAGCAAATTTTTATCGCCAATCTCTCATAAGACCTTGGACATTTTTGAATCCCTGGTTAAAAAGGATTTAGAATCAATAAAATATGGCTCAAAAGAACATCAGAACTTAAGTACAAAAGAACGACGCACTCTTAACAAGCTGAGACAAGATTCTTCAGTGACATTTCACCCAGCAGATAAAGGAGGAGCTTTAGTGGTGCTCGACACCGATTTCTATAACAAGAGTGTAATGGAACACATTCAAGATAAAGATACTTACCTTCCTCTGGAACATGACCCCACGGGTGAATTATTGAGAATACTGGACGAGTTCTTGTCCAGAGCAGCAGAATCTGGCACCATAGATGCAAATACAAGGAAATTTCTATTTAATTCTGCACCTAAGACTCCTACCCTATATATGCTACCGAAGGTGCACAAGCACAGAACAAAACCACCTTTCCGACCGATAGTAGCAGGGTGTGGATCAATCCACGAGTCTCTTGGATACTATCTTGACTTTTATCTTCAACCGTTGGTCCAATCCTGGAAGACATACGTTAAGGACACCACAGATTGTCTACTGAAACTGGAATCACAAAAACATCTTTTTGCGAATGACATTTGGCTCTGTACTATCGATGTAGTAGCACTATACACCTCTATCGCACACAAAGAAGGACTGGAGGCAATAGAATGGCGACTGCTAAATTCTGAAATTGATCACGATAAAGCAGTGTTCCTATTAGAACTATTACATTTTGCACTTTACAATAACTACTTTGTTTGGATGGGAAACTTCTTTATACAGCGCACTGGAACAGCGATGGGTTTTCCTGGAGCACCATCGTACGCTAATACGTACATGGCCCATTTCGAGGATCAATTTATACTTAACAATGACATGTGGAAAAAACACGCAGCAGTTTTCTTGAGGTACATAGATGACATCTTAGTCGTCTGGACAGGTACCAGAGACGAATTGGAAGAAAGTATCAGCAAACTGAATGAACGGAATCCTCGCATTCAATTCACACATAGCATAGAAAAACAGAAGATCCATTTTTTGGACATTGAAATAAGCAGAACACCAACAGGGCTATCCACGTCAGTATACAGGAAGCCAACAGATGTGAACAACGCACTGCTCTTCTCAAGTGCGCATCCATACAGCTTGAAAAAACATCTCCCGATCTCACAGATGATGCGAATAAAGAGAATAACATCGGATGATGCACGAAGTGAGGAAAGGATCACAATACAGAAGCAACAATACAAAGAGCGAGGTTATCCGGAGAAGATACTCAATGAAGCTGTACAGATAACATCAAGAAAAACGCGGGATGAACTTTTAACTCCAAGAGAAAAAATACCCATGCAACGTGAAGTATTTGTTCTCAAGAATTCCACGCAAGCAACACAAATCAAAACAGCAATCCGGAACCGCTGGGAATTAATCGAAAATGAACCTGATTTTAAAACAGTTTTCCATGGCAGTCCCCTTTTTGCGCATACTAGAACCAAAAACCTAAGGGAATTCTTGAAACCTCCAAAAAGAACTACCAGACAAAGACAAAGGGGCATGATGAAATGTTACAACTGTGGACAATGTGGCAACGTCATTACAGGAGATCAATTTCCTCACCCGCACTCAGGGGTGAGTGTCAAATTAAGACATAATGCAGATTGCAACACAGAAGGAGTTGTATATGCGATCAAGTGTCCCTGCGGACTAGTTTACGTGGGGCGCACGAGTCGTAAAATAAAGACTCGTATAGTTGAACACAAAAGTCGCATAAGGAATCACACCACAACTTCACCATTGGCTAGACATTGGGTAGAAGCTAAACATACAATTCCCCAATTAAGGTACACAGTTTTAGAATGCATAGAGCGTAGTCCAGGATTGGATTTACACACACTTCTAGCTAGAAGGGAAACACACTGGATCAAATTCTTAGGAACAGTCAATCCGAATGGTTTAAATGATCATTACGAACTTGTGTGTTTTCTTTAAATCTCATAACAGCATGAATGTTAGACTGTAAGGAGGAACACTGAGTCTTTAAATTCAAATTCACCTGAACTATTTTATTATCTTTTTCTCTTTTTCTCTTTTTTCACCTATTTCGAGCTTCAGCCAATAAATGACTGAGCTAACAGCACAATGAATGCGTCTGTGGTAAAACAGAGTTCGTTTACACTTGCACTCTCTAGTTAGAAGCACTTTTGATTTATTTTTGCATATGCAATATTCTTTTATACTCAGGAGGCTTTTTGAGACATTAGTATATCCAGCGCATGCATAATGCGGTATTTTCTGTTATTAGGGCAAGGTAGCGAAGCAATCGAGTAATATTATACACACGAGGAGATACTTAGAATCATTTTTAATGGCCCCGTACTTTATCACTAATATTAATTAATAAACTCTTAGATGGGCGTATTTGAAGATCTTCCAGAACACGTGTGGTTGAGGAGTATTACACGTAGACGGTAGAAAGCAACAAGACTGCCATTAGGAAGGAGGACAAACTAAGCAGCGCACAGATAGTCCCCTCTTTGTGTCGACTGAGGTAGTAAACACCGGGCGAGTTCCGCACCATGTGATCGACAGGGCGGACTCGCACCGGGAAATCATTCAGGACGCCGTCGTTGGAGGCGCCAGGTCAGTGCTTGTATTGTGCAGCGATTGAAACTCTAGATAAGGGCGGTTGCCTCGTAATAGATAACTCACCAAGAGTTTTTTATTTAACATACAGAGAGCAGCACGTCAAATACTTGTGAACAGTGCGGGGACCTGCATGGAAGAGTAGCGGTAAGATTAGTTACTTGGTTAGGGTTAAACAGTGATTGATTCAAAGTATGTTGGATAGTAGTAGTAACACGTCGTTACTTATGTATTGCTTAGATGTTGGCACAGAGAGGCCTTTTCGCAGGACAATAACTAGGAGCAATGAAAAGTTGCAAATAGGACCGTACGTATTTTTCTGTTTTCTCTTGGCAATTCAGGGTTAATGGTTATCAGTAGTTCACGCGGTGTGATTACCATCATCATGCTTAATTAGTTGTCACAGTTAGGAGCATGGCTCTCCTTCAGGAGTATGTAATTATTTTCACTCAAACACACTTTCTTTCATAAGTTGTTTAGACTTGCACCTTTTGAATCTAGTGATGGCTTTACGAGACACGGGTGTTTGATGGTGGCGTGTACCTTTGGTTGCTTTCTCTTCAGTGTTCACTCCAGCATATAATTGTGAGATGTAATCTGTATATATGAAATCACTCATTAGAGTTTGGCTTGTTGTTGTTTTTTAGATCCTGTTGAATCTGCAATTTGAGACATCAAACACTCAAGGATTATTGAATTTTGTTTGCAACTGTTTAATCCCCTGAAGAAGGGTGCATTAAGCACCCGAAATGCATTGGGTTTTGCTTTTCGAATTTCAATTATTGGCGAATTATTGTTATAATTTCATTTGGATTGGAAATATGTTGTGTTAATTTTTTCAAGTGTTTTATGCTTTTGATCATGAATATTCTGTGAAATCAGTAAACATAAAAATATACTTCTTGATGTATAATGTGGAAGAGACAGATAATTTCTGTTTGAAAAAATAAAACGTTTAACTGAAATTTTAACACTCGTGAAACAGTTCCATTTAAATTACAGAGGCGTTCAGCCCAATTGCTGTGCTACTAGCAGTCCTGGGTTGCCCAGGGCTTGTATTTACATGATTGTTACTTAGGAGGGAGTTTGGCACACAACCCTCACACTAGTAAGCACGCTAAGATTTCTTTACCATCCACACAACTTAGCTTAACCATCGAGTACAGGAGTGCAGTTCCACTTTACACTATATAAGTTAAATGAGGGGCATCATCATCAGGACAAAATTATAGTCATTGTTGTCTTTAAATATTACACTGCCTTTTAACGCAATTGCGTATCGCATCAGGCAATTCAACGGATCAGCAGATACCATGAACAATGGAGGAATCGGTACTGCAGTTTCCAGCGTGGAAAGTCGTCTGGATTGGGAGCATAATAGCTCGATATGCAGAAGGCGGCAGCGCTGTGGCGGACCCCTTCGCTGTAACCCCGGACGCTGGTGCTCCCGTTTCCTCCGCTGGGCTACTGTTCCTCACTGTCTCCTCCGTGGACCTTGTGGTTTTCACCTGGAGCCCGCCCTCCGTTGCCCCATTCGTGCTTTCTGTAGCCCCCTGCTTGCAGGGTGCCACTCTTGCTCTGGGGCTCCTACTCCGTCTGGGCAGCCCCCTCCATTCTTGCCCACCAGCCGGTGTCCCTGGCTAACAGCCTTCCAGGTAAGGCTGCAGCGATGCAGCTTTCCACGTCTCCGCCCTATTAGAAGTTGCTCCGTTGGGTTTTTCTGCCCTCTAGGCCTCACTGGGCCCTGTTGGCGTCGGTGCAAGCCCGTGCAGCCTCGTTAAGGGGGCTGGTACCCTTGCCCCCAGGTAGCCCGCTGACTCCCATGCTTCTCCGGATTGCACACTATCTCAATCGGCGAGCCCACGCCGGTCTCTACTGGGCTGAAGCAATGATGCCTGGACCGCTACTGTCACACAGGCCTCCACCTGGTCCTGGGCGCTCCGGAGTCAATCCCACACCTCTGCCCTGGGCCGTGCTGCTTCTCTCTTACGTGCTGAGTGGGACAGACCCTTTCGGGGACTCCTCCCCACGCCTGCTCCTGGATCACGCTCTCTCTCACACTGGGCCTCTGCACCCCAGTACCTCGCGCCTCGCTCTCTGGCGTGCTCTGTCTTACCGCCTTCTCAGGAGGCTTTACAATGATCCACCAGGGCTGCTCACGCCGTGTAAAGGCGCAATTCTTCGCTGGCCTCCTCAGGCTCGGCTCCACGTCCTCATCAGGCTCCGGCGTGGGCGTCCGGTGCCCGGGGCCCGCTTGCACCTCCCGCAGACGCAGGGCCAACCCAGTGCATGCTATGCACGTTGTTCTCCAAGGGCCCCCAATGATTCTGCCTGGCTATCGGCGTGGGCGTTGGCTGCAGGGGTGCCCAGTCTCATCTGTGCCCCATATCATCCGGGCATCTGTTCACCATGCGGATGTTGCCACCGTTCCAGCCGTTTCCTGGACCCTCGCCTGCCTGCCAAAAACTCAGGCCGAGAACCAGCGAGGTGTGAGTGCAGCAAGACGGGGCTCTCTACCAGTCTCAGGTATCCCGGTGCCGTCTACAACGTACTTGGCCTCTCTGGGTCCCGCTCCCTCCAGTTGCCATGCCAGTCGCAAGCCTCACCCCGACAATGCGTAAGCGGGGCTGCTGCTGCTCACCTGTGACACCGGTAGCCTTGGGACCGGCTTGTGCGGCCCACTCTACAGTGGCAATGGGTGCTCAGTCTCAGCGAGCTAAGCCATCACCTCAGGAATACGGGCCTCGGTTTCTCTCAGTGCAGGTCGTAGAGGATAGTGCCCAGATCCCAGTCGGGCCTCTTGTTAGAAGTCGCTCACTGGGCCCTCCCACGAAGCCCCGGCTCTCTGTTGCAGCGATGCCACCGCTCCGAATCGCACTTGCCAGTTGAACGCTCTGGCCGATGCTCTGCGGGATAGGACGGCCGCGCTGTGTGGCCCCACTTATATGGTTCTCACGGGAACACGCCGCTGCAGGCCGCGGTCTGATAGGCCTTGTGCCTGTTCTTGCCCCACTGGGAGCAGGTCCAGGCGCTTTAGTTCGCCCGTAAGTCCTCGAGCCCCATGGATCACCACTCGTCTTCCAGCAGCGCCCGGTGGCTCGCGACCATACCTGCTCAGTTGCTGCTGAGCAGTGTGTGGGCCGTGGGTTCAGCAGGCCTGGGCAGCCCTGGCTGCCATATTCTGACTTGGCCTCGTGGCGGGCCTCTGTGCCGATGTGTTCCGCAGCTACCGACGAGGAAAGTGGTTGCCAAGCTGCTCGCTGTGGTGCTGTGTAGGGGACAAAAATGCTCGGATTGGGCTCCGGGAGCTGAGAGATGAAGGGAGACACTTCTTACTTGCTCGCCATCTTGGCCACGGCCCTCGACTTGTAGTACTTTTGTGAGTATTCAGTGCATAAGAAAGTGCGTGTACTCCTAGCTCCCCTCCTTGCTCATTGATGTGTTTCTTGTTTTTTATATCTCCTTGAAAATCCACTATGTTTGTCCCATATTTCATTTAGTGGTACATAGCCTCATTTTAAGTGCCACAGTAGATCCCAGCACAAAACCAACCTGGTGCAATATCATTTTCAAATGGTTTTGGCTTGTGCTTTTGCACCCAAATCCAACTTTAATAAATATGTAACGGGGTTTATGAGTGAAAATTGTCTTTGCAACAGTATACAGCCTTTACAATGCATCTTTTACCACACTTGACGTTAGGATGTAAGTAAGTACCACACTGGTAAGTACAGGTTATAGGTAATTTTAGGTTTTATGGGTGGGTATAGCTAAAAGGAGGTAAGGGAAAATTTAGGGTTTAGGGCTGGGTAGAGATAAAGGGAGGTACGGGTACATTTAGGATTTAGGGGAGGAAAAGTGAAGTATTTGTAATTTTAGGATTTATGAGTGGATAGAGATAAGGGGTGGGAATGGTAATTGTAGGGTTTAGGGTGGGTTAGGATTAAAGGAAACTAATGGTAATTTTATGATTAAGAGGTAGGCTGAGGTAAAGAGATGTAAGGGTAATTTTAGGGTTAAGAGGTAGGTTAAGTCGAAAAGAGCTAAAGGTAATTTTAGGGTTAAGAGGTAGGTTGGGGTAAAGGGAGGTAAGGATAATTTTAGGGTGAAGAAAAGGGATGTAAGTGTAAATTTAACATTTAGGAACTGGTAGAGGGGAAGGGAGGTATGGGTAAATGTAGTGTTTAGGGGTGGTAGGGGTAAGGGGAGGTGTGAGTAATTTTAGAGTTTGGGGTGGGTAGAGGCAAAGAGAGGTAGGAGTAAATTTAGGGTGCAGAGGGAGAGGTAAAGGGAGGCTAGGATAAAAAAAACTAACAAGCATTTCCAATGCAATGGTTTCGCCTTTGGAAAAGTTAGAGCTATTGGCATTGTAAATGACAAAATTTGTATTTATGTGTTGGTTTTGAAAACAGATAAATAAATGGCATTGTCATTTACATTGCCATTAGCTTAATCTCTCGCAAATGTGAGACCTATTGTACCCTACGGACGAGCTCAGCAGACCGCAATTACTACCACACACACACCCAGAGCCACACACACACACCCAGAGCCAGCCACACACACAGAGCCAGCCACACACACACACCCAGAGCCACACACACACCCAGAGCCACACACACACCCAGAGCCACACACACACACACCCACACACCCAGAGCCACACACACACACACCCAGAGCCACACACACACCCAGAGCCACACACACACACCCAGAGCCACACACAAACACACCCAGAGCCACATACACACACACACCCAGAGCCACACACACACACACACACACCCAGAGCCACACACACACACCCAGAGCCACACACACACACACACACACACCCAGAGCCACACACACACACCCAGAGCCACACACACACATACCCAGAGCCACACACACACACACCCAGAGCCACACAGACACACCCAGAGCCACACACACACACCCAGACAATGGCCGCGGAGAGGGGCGGCCCTAAGGGGAGCCGAGGAGAGGGGCGGCCCTGAGAGGAGACAGCTGAGCTCCAATTCACCAGCAGCACATTCCGTTACACCACAAGCACTGCACGGACCACGGCTGGGACGACACAAGACACGCTGGCCCCACAGCATGATTCAGCTTTTTATCCGGTATATTCCACTGAATGCACCGTGGTGCAGCCCCCGAGGGGTGGGCTGTGAGCTGCAGTTTGTCCTCGTGCTCGGTCACAGACCAGCTGAGAGGGGGTCGCCGAGGGCTTGTAAGCACACCAGCCTTTCTACGTGTGAACACAGGTAGCAGCAACAGGGCGAAGGGGCATCCCGAGCGAGAGGGAGATATAGTGCGATAGAACCGGTGTGTATGTGTGGGTGTCTGTGAAGGAGACAGCGGGTGCGTAACAGTGAGGGGAAAAGGTGGGAGACGGAAGAAGCAGCAACTGTGAGAGTGAGATTGTGTGTAAAGAGGTAGCGGAGTAAAGAGGTAGAATAGATTTTGGAAGAGGGAGCGTTAAAATTAATGCAATCACGAGGGGGAGAGGCATGGAGGAAGGGGGAGAAGAGAGAGAGAGCAGAGATAGAAAGAGACAGAGCGATCAAGAAGTGAAGAGACACTGAGAAAGCTAGGATGGATATTAAAAAGTGGTGGGGGGACAGAGCGTGTGCGACAAAGGAGGGAAAGAGACACGGGTGAGGGTATCACGCTACTAGAAAGTGCCAGCCACAATACCCCATGCAGGTCCTACAAACAAAAAAAACCAATCCGTTCATAAACACCCAGCCCATTTCAACAATCTCCGAACCAGCACACTGCCCTAAAATAGAACTTGCAAATGGATAATTGTCGATTTTATTCAACCTTGTACCAACAGGCGTCAATTCTCCAAGGTTCTCCTTATTACAGACTAACGATTAGATACAACATTAAAGGTGCATTCTGACAACTGACTCTGGTGCATTTAGTGTACACAGGGCAGTGTTGGTGCCCCTGCCTACTCTGTCGGCATTAAACAATCCTCCCTAACTCATAAGTGCAGACTGCAAAAAACTGGAGATCCACTGGAGATCCGAGTCACTGACGGGGGTGGACACAAAGGAGCTCGCTGGATGGGCGTGGCCCCGGCTGCGTACAGGCGGTGGCATGTGGTGGTGGGTTACGGTCTGGTGGCCCCATTAATGACTGTGGAGCAATAAAACGTGGTTTCAAATCCCATCGTCTCCCCTAACCACATTGTGTGATCTGGGCCAATCGCGGTCCGGGTTGGAAGTGTTAAGAAACAGAATCGACAATAACGCCCAGCGCTACAAAGTGCTGCCACTTGAGCGTACAGTAGGAGCTGGAAGGAGGGGTGCGGATGACTCTCCTCCGCTGGAAGCTCTGGAGCGACATTCCGGGTTTTTTCGCCTTGTGGATTCGTGTGTGGTGTTCCTTCTTTCGCCCCTCATAAACATCTCACCTGTACAAAGTGTTTCAATCAGGACCCGACAGTTTTTACCTTTTAATGTGCCGATGGGCAATGTGTAAAAAGGCTTTTATTTCTGGGGCGTGTTAAATGCAGGGGTGGTGATGAGTGGATCAGTCTAAAAGCTAGTAAGCCGGTTAAACTTTGTTAGCAGGGCTCATTCCACAACTGAAATCCAAACCAAGGAGTTCAAAACGGAAACACCTATGGATTTTAAGCACAGCATCCGATGTTTCTCACAAGGATACTGGAATTCCATAACCACATAGACAAACAAGAACAAGGTAACTTGCAGTATCCGTTGAATGCACAGTCGGTGGTATTTTATGTCGTATAATACATTATTACAAGTGGTGATGCAGCTTTCTTATTACATGTGTGACTCTAGTAAGAACATAACCTAAGGCAGTTAATAGGAAGTAAGAGAGAGAAAGAGACAGAGTATAATCAACAAGCCACTATGGAAATCGCACATAGCTCAGGGACATAACCAGGCCCCTGCGGCGCAAGAGGCCCCAACCCTTCAAGGGGCCCCCAAACCTTCAGGGAGGCCCCTGCAGCCTAATGCCAATGTACATCTGTGAGCTAGTTATGGGAGACTTGAGGGACCCTCATCACCTTTTACTGCGGAGCCCTGTTATTTTGCCTTACGCCACTGTTATAGCTCACTAGGAAACACAGTGTAGGAATGGTAGATATCCATGAAAAATAAACAGACATATACGAAATGAAGAACCAGCCTTTAAATACACATACCTCATGAAGGCCCAGATGTAGGTAAATGCCATTTACCGATTCATAAATACCGAATCGGTATTCCTGAATCGGTAAATGGTATGTAGGTAAAAAATCGGTAAAAGATACCGACTCGGTCTGAGTCAGAAACCCAAATCGGCAACCACCGAATCGGAAAAATCTGAATCGGTAAATACCGAGTCGGTGATACGCATGCACCCCTATGGGCCACATGGCCCATAGGAATGAATGGGAGTCACCGAATCGGAGATATCCGAGGCGGAAAAAAACGACTCGGTATTTACCGACTCGGGATTTTGAAAAACGCCATGTGAGCCTGCCAACCAATCAGGGACAGCCTACACACCCCACAACCAAGGCCCTGTGATTCCAACCAATGAGAGTGAAGCACCCCACCCCAGCACCTGGGTGTGGCCACACCCATGCAGGTGGAAACCAACAGAACAAACAAATCTTCAGAGGTGAGAGGAGCACAGCATCCAGAGGCAAGCAGAGTGACAGAATGGAGGTACAGGAAGGCCAAAAGGAAGGTTGTGAGCGAAAAAGGAAGACAAAGTTCAGCCAAGAGGAACTACAGGTGGCTGTGGAAGAGATAGTAGCCCACTATCCAAAAATATTTGGGAGGCAGTCTCTGCATGTTGCAGAGACTGTGAAAAGGAACACTTGGATTGCAATTCAGGCAAAAGTCAATGCCATAGGTGTCACCCACCGGGATATAGAGGACATCAAGAAGAGGTGGTACGACCTGCGAATTGTGACAAAGAAGAAGATTGCTGGCCAGAAAAAGGATGCTGGTCTGACTGGAGGTGGCAGGAGCAAAGCACCCAAACTAACACCAATAGAGGAGCTAGTGGAAAGCACCATGGAGGCAGAATGCATCCATGGGATTGGAGACCTGGATAGCACAGCGAAAGCAACCAAAAAACAAGGTAAGAGGCATGTTCCCACATCCACCCCCACCAACCCCAACCCCTACCCCACTGTGTACACTCATCACACTGCAGATGAGCTCATACTCACTGACAGCAATGCATCATGGTAGACGTAGTCATGTAAACAGAGATGCAAGGTGTGCAGACTATTTTATTGAGAGACACACACACATGAACAACAACATTGACCCTATGTCAATTTGTTTCTACAGGAGAGTCCTCACGCAGTTCTGTTCCACCGAGGGAGGAGAGTGCAGCACTAACTAAGAAAGGGGATAAAGCAAAGAGGAAAAGTTGTGAGAGTGCAGTTGAAGGAGGAAACAATCACACCCAGGAGCCATCAACTCCTGTCCGAGCCACAACACCTGTCCCACTGTCCCCTCTGTTGTTCGGATCACCTGAGCTCACAAACACACCCATACCAATGTCCAGAGGGTCCTTGCCGGGAGGGGAAAGTAGGCATGCGGAGCCCCCGCATAGGATCCTGCAGACCTCTGAATCAGAGGATGAGGAAGATGTGCCCCAAAATAGTGCAACAGTGGCTGACAAGCCAAGACCAACAATTCCAGCAGCAGGCGCTGTACACACCAGTGTCCTTGGCAGGAGGGCACGTGAGGGTGGGGAGGGCCAGGAAGGGGGGAGCGTCTTCTGCGGCCTGGAGGGCACAATGGTAAAAGTACAGCGCCAGCAGGCCAAATCAATGCAAGCCATGCATAGGCAGGTCCGTTGTATCAACACCAAAATGTCCAACATGGACAAGGGCATAAGCCAAATGGCATCTAGCCTGGAGCAAATGGCAGAAAGGATCACAGACATTTCGACATACTTGGGAGTCCTGTCGGACAAGTTAGACAGGGATCATCTCCAGCGTGCCAAGGAACATCAGTACATGCGCCAACATACTAAGGCCATGAACAGGTTTGCTAACAATACAGCTCTCCTCTGCAGACGCTCAATTTCTATGCAGGAAGCATTAGTGCACTGCTGCACAGACTTAACACGGGGCATGGGTAGAGTGACCTCTGCGGTGGAGCAGATGCTGAACTCCAACACAGTCAATGCTGGTGACACGGGTGTGGAGGAGACTGAGGGGTCAACCAGCAGGAGTGGCTCTAGTACACCTGTACAGGAGGTGCGCAGGAGCGGGAGGCACAACCAAGCTGAGTCGGGCACCAGACGGGAATTGGAAGGTCAGGCACCAAAATCCCGCAATGTAGTGCGAGGACGCAAGCACTGACCTATGTGGAAGATTGACTCTACTGCACACAGTGACTGGAACTGAGAAGGTGCAGCCAGTGACATTCACGTACATTCATGGATCCTCTTCAGTTGTTACAATGATGATGTAGTGCTGATTAAACTACACATGTCATGTAGTAAACCTGTGTATGTGTCATACTTTACCTAGAAATAGCGTTGTGTTATATCTGTCCGTCTCATTCTACCATCTAGTGCTGCTGGTCCTGTTGCCTGGGGCTCTGCACGTTCTTGGTCGTCATCTATGTCCTTATGATGGGTCATCTTAACCTCTGTGCCTTCCTTGGTAGCAAGATTATGCAAGATGGCACAGGTCACTATTATTTTGCAACACAGGATGGGGGTGTACTGTCGCGCACCTCCACCTTTGTGGAGGCACCGGAACCTGCTCTTCAGGAGTCCAAAAGTTCTCTCCACTACATTGCGGGTGGACCTGTGTGCCACATTGTATCGCCTTTCTGGTCTGGTGGTTGGGTTCAGGTACGGTGTCAGCACAAAGGAACGCAGGGCATATGCACTGTCACCTGGGAGAGAACAAGAGGTACATGAGTTACATTCACATTGCACATTTAGATGAGGTCTACTTGAGGGTGTGGACAACTTTTTTACCTAGCAGATATCCATCTCCAAAATCTCCATTCAATAGCCTGGTGTATATTCCGCTGTTCTGGAATATGTAGGAGTCATGCGTGCTGCCAGGGAATTTGGCAACTATGTCTGTGATGATGTTCCCTGCATTGCATATCACCTGCACGTTGATGGAGTGCGTCATCTTACGGTTTCGGTATATGTGTTCGGTGGCTGCAGGTGGGCATAGGGGAATGTGGGTGCCATCAATGCAGCCTATCACATGCGGGAAGTGTGCCAGTACATAGAAGTCTGTTTTAGTTTTGGCAAGTTCCGCAGGTGTGTCAGGGAACTGTATGTAATGTCCCATTCTCTGAGTCATGACATCCAGGAATTTCCTGAAGAAACGGGACAGACAGCTCTGGGATACACCTCCTACTGCAGCTATCACACTCTGGTAGCTCCCAGAGGCAAGCAGGTGTATGCTACACAGCACCTGGACATGGGGAGGGATGGCGTGGGCCCTGGGTGTTGGATGATCCAGGTATGGGTGGATGTCCCTTATTAGGTCCATGATGGTCCTGGGGTGCAGCCTGTACCTCTGGAGTATCTCAGGCTCAGTCAATTGGAACAGAGTGATCCTCTGTCTGTACACCTGCTCCTCCCTTTGCCATACCCTCTGACCTGCAGCCTGTAGCCTTCGCCTCCTCGCAATCACATAGAGTGCCGCCATTTTGCCAACAGTGTTGCATTTTGGGCCCTTTTTATAGCCTGCACCTGGTTACCACCTGCTTTCAGTCCATGGTAATTACCTACTCTTAAATACCGATTTTTGTTGAAATCTGTATTTTTTTCCGTTCCTACATCTCGATGGGCATTTTTTCCGATTTCTTATTTACCGATTCGGTAAATAAGGACTCGGTAAATAAGGTGTCGGGGAATACCGACTCGGTAAATATGTTATCGGTAAATACAGAATCGGTATTTTACCGACTCATATTTTCCGATTCGGTACATTTTAGACACCTACATCCCGTTTTCTAATTACCGGTCGGTAACGGCCGATTATACCGATTTTGGGCCGTTACCGACCGGTATTCGCCTACCTACATCTGGCCCGAAATGCGGAGATTTACTTAAAATCCACTATGTCAAATTAACTCTTTCACGAACGGCTCAACGATATTTGAAAACTCAAACAACTGTGTGAAATAAACTTTTAACTGCACAAAAGCATATGCAATGCAGAAATGTGTAAAACACACAGGCCGGCATGCAATTCCAAATCTATGCATAATGCACAACCTCAGGGGCGTCATTGGTCCCCCACTGTAGCAGCTTGAGGGCCACTGAGCAGTGAGTATAACACAAACCTTTAACAACCTTGTTTATGGCTCCTTTGACTTATATTGGAGACACTGCTCTTCAAACAAGTTAAAAGTACTCCTGCAGGAGAATAGAAACAATGGAGCTTGAGAGTAGACAAGTGGTGGTCGGATGGTGAAAGGAGGGAAGGGTGGATAAAAGGAGAGATGGCCAAATTCATTGAGAACTGAGGTATGAAAGTCACAATGTTTCCCGAATTCGGACGGAAGAAGCAATCAAAAGAGTGCCTGGCTCGCTGACCTCATTCTGAACATGATTCAAATTGGGGGGTTTGTATTTTAAGCTGAAGATTTGGACACATTTATGAGAAATAGCTCACTATTGGCTGAAACCTATGTTTAGAATCTGTAGGAGCGTAAATAGCAAATGTCCCGTATTTTTAAAACATGTTGCTTTTGACTATGTTATAATGACCAGCGACATGAATGGGGTGCTTGTGGGAAAATCAATTACCTGAGCGGAGCCCGCCGCCCCATGAGGGCTCCTCACAGTTGCAAACACTGCAGCCGGGCGGGAGCCCGTGGTGACGGGGTCACATGTTCTCCGTTTATTGCCGTGTGACAGCGCGTGCATGTGGAGGCGAGAGGACGTGAGGGGTGGCCAGGCTGCTGTGCTGATAGTTTCCATGAGGGCACACTAGTACAGGTGAAGGAAGGAAGCAGCAGTGCCTGGCCTCACAGCGACACACCCCACCCCGGCCAAACTGGAGCCCCCAAGTGGGTGACGTCAGAAGACTTTGTTGAGTGACCCGACCTCTGTGAGGTCAAAGGCGGTGGGCACATATGTTATCGGAGGCGAAGGGTGCAGGGATGATCATAATCCCCACTTTTTTTATATATATATATATCTGATTGAGAGTTGTTATATAGCGCTTGCACCGCCCGCAAGCATCACAGCGCTATACAAATGCGAGACAACATAGCAGGGGAATTAAACAATACTAGGTAATAATTCATGTGAGCAGCGATCACAAGCACGGCACCATCGCGACCTCTCCCACCCCATCACACACACGCCCCTCGTCGCACATTATTACACTATGCAGTTCACGCGGGGGCAAGTCTCCTCCAACTCCAGTTGTTTTAATGGGGGGGGTCCTCTAGCACTGGTTATTTTGGGGCTGGGGAGACGGTCCATTTATGCTCCAAGCCCCATGTCAAAGCGTGCCTCTGTTCCTACCGCCACATCAGGGAGGACAGAACACGTCTGCGCTTTCCACGGAATAAACCGTACAGCGGAACAAGCACAGAGTGCAAGCTCCGTTTACTGTCCAACCCTTATTCCTGGCGGGACAGGCACGGGGAACTACCAGGAAAGAATTACACGCATTTCAGCAACGTTATCTGCGAGACGCTGCTTCTGCTGTTGAACCCCATCCCATATCACTTCTTTCAAAAGCCTTTAAGTTTCGGGTCGCAGCGGACTTACCTCTAGTCGCTCCCATGCATTGCCCAGTACTGTATAGGCGAGGGGGCGGAGGGGGGAGCGGCGATTCCATTTGTCATTGCTGCGTCACTAAGGAAAACCCCGCCCACGGCCGCATGACGTTGCGGAGGGAAGAAATCGCGGGAACGCCCACGAATCTGGTCCGGCCATGACGGACAGATCTCTGTTCCAATGGCTAGCCTCCATTTATGGAGCTAGCCAATGGAACAGAGGGGGGATTCCCAAGCCACATACTTATTCTCATTAGGTTGTCGCTGCGCAGTGCGCAGCTTTCGCTTAGGCGAAACCTAAAAAGGGAGGGTTCCCCCAAATTCAATAAACAAATATATAGTACAACAAAAATACATGGTAAAGGTCTAAGATGTAGTGCAACACGTTGTCAAGGTCATGATATTATATTACAAGAATTGCAAAATAAAGGCATGCATGGCAATGGCACGCGTTGTAATGTCTGACATTCCTTTGCAACAGTTTTACTCCGTGGTTTGCCTCTTATCACACTGTTTTTGCATGTGCATTTTCTTCACGTTATACCTGAAGGAAATTGTGAACGCAAAACCAATTCACACTGAGTGAAAAACCAGAAGCAAAAATTGTTTGCTACCTGATTTGACACTCACCACGCAATTCCATTTCAGTGCACCACATGGGGCACATCTCAAATGCGGTGAGCAGGGTCGGAGCATTGCGCTGGTTATCGCTTGGTTTTGTATACAGCTCAATTGTACTCGAACCACAAAAGGGACTATAATAAAATAAGTCACCATTGACTCTGTTCATTGTCACTAGACCTTGATGAGCGTGTACTGTATAAAACACTGCTTTTGCTATCATTACAGATTACGTGCTGGGCATCATGTATGTCAGTCAGTCCTTTTCTTTCAGCAGTAGTCTGTGGTCAGTTTGATGTGAGATGGGCCATGGCTGTTTTCACTGACTGTGACTGTTGAATGATTTTACAGGGATGGCAAAAACATATGTTATGAGAGACTGCCATTGTGCTATCTGGATTTTGGATATTTAGAGCTATAATGACTTCATTTCAGCAGAGAAATGCATGGTCTCGCCGAATTCACTATAATAAGCTCTTTGTTTTACCAATATAATGAGCAGACTAAGAATGTGTGGTGCTGGGCTTATGCAGGGCCAGAGTGGAAAAAACAAACCAGCCCTGCTGCAACAAAACCAGCCTCCACCACTCAAAAACTGTCCCCCAACTAGGGTGACCAGATTTTGAGAACGAAAAAACGGGACGGGCATAGACATAGAAATATATATATATATATATATATATATCTCCTGCTGCTCCATGCAGAAAAGACAAAAAGCGGACCCAAGGTTCCTTGTGCAATATCAAGTGACTTTATTTAGGTGCCCAGCAAGTCCGCCATTACGCGTTTCAACCCCAACTCGGGTCTTGATCACATGACACGTTGCTTTTGGTATGGTTGACATTTAAAGTGACACATACAGGAAGTGACATAATGAGATCAAAGTGCATAGTAACTGAAGAGTTACTATTGAGCAGCAAGAGGTTCATTACCTGTGCAAAAGTTACGCATTTCAAAATACGTAGGATGATAAATATTAAAATATGATTATAAACATAATAAATACATAAATGTATATATAAAAAAGCCCAAAATAATATATAATGCGTAATAAAAAATGGAAATCACAGTTCATGAGAACAAAGTTGTTGAAAACCAAGTTGACAGTGGCTTTTAAAATCTATTAGGACATACCAAAAACTGGAATTGTACAAAGCTAAAAATGCCTCCTATCTTTTGTTAGGTCTGTAAACCTGATATATAATCCATTTTATTTGCCAATTCATATTTTACACTCAGTGTCATGCTGTTACACTCCTTGCCGCTAAACTTAGTTGCATTCAAGCCCAAGTGGGCAATGGTGACATTTTCTTCACCCAATAAATACTCTACCTAAAACCACTCTGTCGACCAGATAAAAACTAGTGCTAAAAAAGTGATAGATAAAATGATAAAGAAAAAATCATTTCCTAATTTTCATATTACGACGAGGACATATACCATACATTAAAAAATTATGAAAAATTCCAAATTTTCATATAGAAAACAACTGATCTTTCTACAGAGCACACATCTCGACAAATTGTCCAAAAGTTATATTAAAAACACGTATAAAATTTTTCGCTGGCATTCAACCCTGATGGAGACCTGGTGTTGAGCTCCAATATATATTGTGTTTCCAGGAGGCGCAGTTTCGCCTCCTGGTTTCCTCCTCTTTTGAGTGGTAGGATTGTATCCATTACAAAGTACTGAAGATACACAGGGTTGCTCTCATGCTTTTCCTCAAAATGCCTAGCTACAGGATAGGCTTGATCCTTAGGACTGATTGCCCTGATGTGCTGGAGTATCCGCTTGTGGGCCGGCAGCTTGGTACTGCCGATATACCTCAGCCCATAGGGTCAGACTGATTTGCATATGGCCCTGTCTGAACTGGGGTGGTGGAGTGATCTAAAGAATGACGATGAATTAACCCAGATCAGTTGACTGGGGGTGAGTGTTTTATTTGTTCAAGTGCTCCATCCATCATCCACTTTGGTATCGCTTTGTTCGCCCTAAGTTGGCAGGGTATGCCCAGACGTGGGTCCCTTGCTCACTTTGCCCCTGGATTCAAGCTAGTCTGGCTGATGACATCTGATTAGCCAGAAAACGGTCCCAGAATGCTTGTTTCCGGCCTAGGGAAGACATGGCTTGGCAGTTCGGGCTGGACTGTTCTCATGAGGCACAGGGTCAGACTGATTTGCATGTGGCCATGACTGAACTGAGGTGGTGGAGTGAGCTCAAGAATGATGATGGATTTAACCCAGATCAGTTGACTGGGGGTGAGTGTTTGATTTGTTTAAGCTCTCAGTCCATCATTCCCTTTGGTATCACAGGGACACTCCAGCACATAGACCGCAATTTCAGTTCTACAGGTCAATTTTTTGTTAATGGGTATGGGTTCAGATTTGAAAGGGCTGCTGTAGTGGGTCTTATTGCAGCCAAACTTGCAAGCTTTACAACTAGGACACTTTCTGAACGCCTTGCATAATGCCATCCAATTTGTAGGTGAGAACACTTCCGGACTGTTCCTGACTAAACTGTTACTCATTGACCTTGATTTCCTGAAGGTCAAAGCCGGCTTGGATGGCAAGAGCCTTCCAAGGACAGGGTCACCTTGTACCAGGTTCCACTTGCGGTAAAAAATCTTTCTAAGTGCCTGGTGTTGACTATTGTAGGTGAGTATGATCCTTGGTTGGAGTTCTGTGGTGGCTGTGCTGTCTAAAATCTGCTTAGGTTTGGATATAAGTGCCTCCCTTCTGGACAGATTCCTGGTCTTTTCAATCACATTGTCTATGATACTGGGGGCATATCCTCTTGCTATAAATCTATGCCTGCTCATCTGCTGGGCAGTCTCGCAATCCATATCTGTGCTATAGATACGTCTGATGCGCAGCATCTCCCCATTGGGGATGCTGCGTATCAGATGATGCTGATGGTGACTGCTCGCATGCAGAACTGTGTTGCCTGCGGTGGGTTTTCTGAATAGTCTAGTAGCAAGTGTACCATGATCCACATATACCTATCCACATATACCTCCACATCCAAAAAGTAGACCAAGGTAGTGCTAATGGTTGATGTAAAGCAAAGGTTGAGGCAGTTATTATTAATTGGACACACAAATTCCATTGCACTCGTTTCTGATCCTCTCCAAATTAAAAACAGATCATGTATATACCGTAGCCATGTTACTACATGCTGATTCATTATCTCTTTGTGCTGCCCCATGAGAACCTGCTCCTCCCACAACCCCATATGCAAACATGCATAACGGGGGAGAAGCAGGCTCCCATCGCAACACCCCTGATCTGTTGATAGATCTTATTATCAAATGAGATAAAGTTTTGCTCCAAGCATGCCGATATCATAGAGATCAACATTTAGTTATGCATAGAGAGGTTCATTGGTCTTAGATTCAAGTAATACTCAACAGCTTTAAGACCATCACAGTGCCTAATAGAAGTATAGAGTGATGTTACATTTAAGGGAATTAAAAGCATGTCTGAACTCCATACAATATGATCAATTTTACGCAAGAAGTCCGATATGTTCTGTATATAGGATGCCAACCCTTTCACCCAATCCTGTAAAAAATAATCCAAATATTTGGACGTATTTTCCATTATGCTGTTAATCGCAGAGAATAAAGGTCTCCAAGGGGGTTTGCTAGCACATTTGTGTTTTTTAGGAATGAAATACAAAGTAGGGATGACAGGGTGCTCTTTTTTCAAAAATCGATACTCGTCATCGGTAATCAATCACCCACTCTTCCAGGCCAATAATTTATGATAGTGTTCATTCCATGCTGCCTTGACAATATGTATGTTGCTTTTACTGTAACACTCTAAGTCAGCCAATTGTTGTCCAGCTTCCTCCATGTAGAGTCGGCACGGCCATAGGACAACATTGCCGCCTTTATCTGCCTGTCTCACAATTATGTTGTTATCAGTTTGTAATCTCTTCATTTATTGCATGTAACAGAGATTTCGGTTATTCATTCCATGGCGAGCTTTATTGGTTGCAGTGTACAGTTTCTTCAAATCCATTGTCACTAAATCATGATATACATCCAAGTTGTCATGCAGCATAATGGGCTGAAAAACAGATTTTGGTTTGAATGGGGTTTTGATTGTGCCACGAAAATCAGAAGGCTCCAAGTCCACAGCAGAAGTTTCCATCAATTGCTCATTTTGTAATGACCAAACATCCTGGAAAAGGCTCAAATCTCCTGCTGTTAGGAGTGAAGGGCTGCTATTTGAACTTTCTGTACCAGGTACTTTTTAGGTCTCGGGCCTAGCGTACACTGCGCAGCAGTGTCGCGCAGCGAGAGTCCTTTTCTCGGGGGTTTAGAAAATGGACATAGAAATTCCACGCAGCTCGTGCGTGTTATTTCCTAGGTCCATTTTCATTGGCCTTTGCGTGCGTGTATTTTTAAAACAGAACACACGTGAGGCCATGGGCGGTCGCTTAGCCCTGCCCATGGCCTATTGGTGTCTGTTACGCGCACCAAAGGCCATATATCTTCAATTATCGCGGCCGGATTCACAAGGCTGTCCGCGTGCCCTCCAGACATGTGCCTCCTGCTCCCTTCCCTTTTGTTACTTATGACTTGCTAGAGAGTAATGTGTATGTGTCCCTGGGGGGCTTTACTGGCACTCTGGCGCACAGCCTGAGGGCTCTTCACGAAGGAGAGCATGTCATAGCTCTGCGCGCTTGTCACTCACTATGTGCCCTTGAAAATAATCCCAGGAGAAAATAAAACACAGCCTGCAGTTATGGAACAAGCAGCTCAGAGGAGGCACGAGGCAGGGCGGCTTCCAGAAACAAGCAGGCGAGTACCTTCCAGTCAGGAAACATGGCTGCAATGAACACCCCTCCCGCCCTGCCCCACTCTTCCCTGTCGAACAGAGGCACCCCTTCTAGCCTGCCCTAGAACACTCACTGCACACTCCCTGTCCCCAGCCCATCCCTGACTTACCCCAAGCTTGAGGCAACATGGGCAGAAGGAAAGGCGTCCATCCTGCCCTACACTCCCCATGCCTCCCTGTCCCACAGAGACCACGTCCCAGCCGGCCCCACAACATCCCACGCCTCCCCTGTCCCACCGAGGCTCAGCCCAGACTTACCCCAATCTTGAGGCAGCAACACCAGGAGTACACACCCTCCACGGACAGCTGAGTGTGTTGTCGGCCTGTCCCGTCTGCGCTTTCGAGGACTTCCTCGGCATGCTGTGTACTCGGTGCTGCTCCCGGCACCGCACTCCCTCCCAATACAGTTCCTCCGCTTCCCCTACTCTGTCCCATAGCGCTTCAAACACTCCTTTCTGAACCTCAGCGCTCCGTTTCTCTGACAGTTCTTTCTAGTTTGTGGTTTTCCCATCTCTGTCACCCTCTGTCTAGTCTAACCTCGTTTCTTAGTCGCTCACCCAATGTCCCTTCCCCATGACTGTTATTTCTATTTTCCGACCACTCTGTTTTCTTTTTTAGGTCTCGTGACCTATCAATGCGCATGCGCATTGAGAGAAGCGAGACTATAGGGCTTTAAACAAAGTTTACCTAACTGTGGCGATTTGGTGCTGTGCCCGTGCGCTTTTAGGTCAATGCGCAAGCGCATTGACCTAAAATGCGCGTGCACAGCATCAAATCGCCAGCCATCCGTTGCCCAGCTTGTTGCCCCTCCACCCCCTGCGGCATCAAAGGCTTTCACGGCCGGCCGGCCGTGCTTTCAGTTTGCCGCTCCACCCCCTGCGGCATCAAAGGCTTTCACGGCCGGCCGGCCGGCCGTGCTTTCAGTTTCAGGAGCTTGCATTGTTTTCACGGCCGGCCTCCGGCCGTGACTCGCATTTCTCCTTCCTTCCAGCGCTGCCTTGTTTAGGACTTGTGCCCTGCATTTTCATCAATTTGAACATGAAATCCCCGACGCTAATCTGTGTGAATTACAAACAAAGTAAGGGCTAGACAGAAACGGCCCTGGAAAAACGGAATGCCTGCTTCTCACCGCGTTATAGATATTATGCAGACACTCACTGGGCTTTCCCCGAGCTGCGCGCGTTCGAGGGCCATCGTCAAATCTCGAGATATTTTATACATATTAGCCTCCGAGATGATAAACTGGCAGCTCTTGAAATACTGCACCTGAGCTCTATTGATGTGTGTGGCAGAATTGCAAATGATTTCGATGAAAAGGAGTTAGGTTGTAGCGACCGAGTATGTACACAAGCACAGCCGATTGCCGCACTAGCGCTCAGATGAAAGTTGGAGCCCTTTACACCCGCACTGATCGTTTAAATGATTACCAAATTCAGAGGTACACTGTACCTGAGCCAACCGTTAGCCACAAATGATATGATGTAAACTTGTTCTATTCCAGTCTGTGGCGCCGTTTATTATGACTATGTACTTTATATGTCACGAATGCATAGTTGGATTCGGTAATCACATAATACGATATAAACTTTTTCAATGCTAATGTGCGGTGCGTGCAGGCATGGTTTAGTTGAATTGTTATTATGACTCTGTACTCCCTATGGTAATTAGTCCAGTTACGAGCGTTTCCTTTTTGAGCTCACTGATGCTCGTTCCTGACTGCTCTATTTTTTGGACGCTTACGGAGTTCATAGGAGTGAGACCCATTAAACTATACATTCCATTTCCCCCGTAATAGAATTGTCACATACTGTATATTATTTTAAATGGTATGGTGAATTCAACTCAGTTGGGACTCTTCACCCGACTTTACATACACCGACAATTGTCTTACTCTACACACAGTGCCTCTAGGTGCATCTTTGAACTTTGAAACTTGAGTGGTTCCCAGATCATTTAACTTAGTCTATTGTCCCGGTCCATGAGAATCGGCCCGCCGTGACGCGGTTCCTCGCCAGCACTTAGCGGCTGCAAGCATTCGCGTGTCACACGCACGCGCTCATAAGCAGAGTTTCGGGACCGGCTCTGTTCCTACGATTTATTCAAGACTGGCAGCACCTTCCTCGCGGTAAGCCCATCTATAGCGCACGTTAGGCTGTGCATTTGTTTAAACTTTTCAATAGTGCCATCATGTTTCTGATGACAAATAGGTAACGCGCCCTTTTGTTTCAATGATAACATTTTAGATTCATGCACGGGGCTGCCAGCCTGAATATAACGGGACCGCAGAGGAGCGTTGAGTTACTGTTTCACTTTTGTAATGTATATACCATACCTTGCTGAATATCGGGATGGAAGAGTGATGCTTCCTTTCCTCTTTTTCCCTTAGATTGTGCGCCCTCGTTCACTAACAGTGAACTTACATCAGATCGGGTATTATGCTGTCGGATATTAAACTCCTTGCCCTGCAATAGCGCCAATCGCTTTATTTGTTGGATTTACTATTTTCTGTCCTTATTAATTTACTCCCATCTCCGTTTTTAGATTTCTTAATTGAATGGCCAGTCTTTTAAATTACACGTGCCACTTTTCACGGTGTTGCACTTTGAGCTATTGGCATTGTTAAATGACAACGCCTTTTATTTATGTTTTTAAAATCAAAACATGAATAAAAGGCATTGTCATTTAAAATGCCAATAGCTCAAAGGCGTAAATGCAAGACCTATTGCATTGCAGACTTTAGTGGTGCCTTTTGTTACTTTAACAACCTCAGCGTCCTGCTGTCCTTCATTTGCATGCCACAGATGCTGCAGACGAAAGATTACAATCTTTCTCACTCAGCTACTTCACCCTTAATTAGCCTGCCTGGTTTCCTTTCTCAAGTGTAGGGATTTACACATAAAGTCACACTCCAGTAGACTTTCAGTCTGCGTTTTTCCCCCAAACAATTTGAGTTTAGTTGCAAACACGTAGCTTCAGCTTTCCTTTTAAGAAAAGAAGTGCTGGTGTTGTAAATAGACAGCAGCTTTACATTGTATATGTATTTTACAACAAACATGCATGTAACTCTACATTTGTTGTTTTGTTTCTTAAATAAAAAGGTTTTTTGTGTGCTTCTTACTTTAAGGGAATAGCAGTACTTAGTAAAAAATGCACATGATCCAAAAATATCGCCTTTAGTGGAGCCACAATACCAATTCTATGTATGTGTACCTACAAACACTCGGCTACAGCCGCTGTCCTAGTACATAACTTGCAAGAAATAAAAGGCCGGTGCTTTTATGAGGCAGCACCTTTACACTGTATTTATTTTTTAATTAGCAGAACGAAGGGCATATAATCTAAAAATGTAAACTATATTAATTGCAGTGTTTTTTCTACTGCGTAATTTGAAAGGAAACCTGTGCGAGGGCTATTATCAGAGGGCAACTGTCTGCTTCTGCTGAGCGCCACAACCCACCAGTTTATATGTAGCATTGCGCGATCTTTGTTTATTTTGAGACGGAAATGTGCTGTGGCTTTGGACATGCAGCAGCTTCACGCCAAGTATTTTTGCCTGTCTAGAAAGACGACCATAGATAGACCTGTTTTACCCCATCCTTGTTTCATGTTGGGTTAAGTCTTCACAAGGACGTCAGGCTTAAACCCGTGCCCCCTCTAACACAGCAAAGGCCGCATCTGTGGTTTCTAGAAATGGGTTCCATGTATAGGATTCATTGTCTGACTTCAGCATGCACCTTCTCACAACCCCTTCGAGCACTGTTATCTTAACATTTGTGTTTCTCTCTCTTACGATGTCTGCCCTGCCACTATTTACTTGGTACCCTCACACCTCCTCACCCTCACACACCCTCAAACCCTCTCACCCCCTCACTCACCCTCACACCCTCACTCACCTTCACCCCTCACACACCCTCACACCCTCACTCACCCTCACCCCCACACACCTTCACCCACCCTCACTCACCCCCTCACCCACCCTCACTCACCCTCACACATCCTCACACCCTCTCTCACACCCTCACTCACCCTCACACCCTCACTCACCTTCACAGCCCCTCACCCACCTTCACACCCCCTCACCCTCACACCCTCATACCCTCAACCCCTCATCCACACACACCCTCACACCCGCACCACCCTCACAACCCTCACCCCTCACACCCTCGCTCACCATCACACCCCCTCACACACCCTCACTCACCATCACACCCCCTCACACACCCTCTCACCTCACACACCCTTTCACCCTCACACACCCTCACTCACCCTCACACACCCTCACTCACCCTCACTCACCTTCACCCCTCACACACCCTCACCCTCACTCACCCTCACTTACCCTCACTCACCCTCACTCACCCTCACCCACCCTCACTCACTCTCACTCACCCTCACTCACCCTCACACATCCTCACACCCTCACACACCCCCACCCACCCTAACACACCCTCACCCCCCTCACTCACCCTCACACCTCCTCACCATCACACACCCTCACATCCTCACTCACACCCTCACGCACCCTCACTCATTCTCACACCCTCACACCCCCTCTCACACCCTCACACACCCTTACCCTCACACCCTCACCCTCACACCCCCTCACCTGCACACACCCTCACCCACCCTCACTCACCCTCACCCGCACACACCCTCACACACCCTCACTCACCCTCACACCCTCACCCTCACACCCTCACCCTCACACCCCCTCACCCTCCCAACCCCCTCACACACCCTCACACACCCTCACACACCCTCACTCACCCTCACTCACCCACACTCACTCACCCTCATACACCCTCATCAGCATAGCATAACAAAACATAGCATGGCATAACAAAAAAAGCATAGGATACACAACCTCACAACCCTCTCACCCTCGCTCTAACACACTCACCCTCACTCACCCACCCACCCTCATCACTCACTCACCCTCACTCACTCACCCTCACTCATTCACCCTCACTCACTCACCCTCACTCACTCACTCGCCCACCCTCACCAGCATAGCATAACAAAACATAGCATAGCATAACAAAACAAAGCATAGGATAGGAAAACATAGCATAGCATAATAAAGCATAGCATAACAAAACACAACAAAACATACCATAGCATAACAAAACATAGCATAACAAAACAAAGCATAGCAAAACAAAACATAGAATAGTATAACAAAGCATAGCATTGCAAAACAAAACAAAGCATGGCATAACAAAGCATAGCATAACAAAGCATAGCATAACAAAGCATAGCATAACAAAACATAGCAAAACAAAACATAGCAAAACACAACAAACCTTAGCATACATAACAAAGCATAGCATAGCATAACACAACAAAGCATAGCATAGCATAACAAAACATAGCATAACAAAACATAGCATAACAATGCATAGCATAACAAAACATAGCATACCAAAACAAAGCATAGCATAACAAAGCATAGCATAACAAAGCATAGCATAACAAAACACAACAAAACATAGCATGGCTTAACAAAACATAACAAAACATAGCATGGCTTAACAAAACATAACAAAACATATAATAGCATAGCAAAACACAGCATAGCATACCAAACACAGCAAAACATAGCATAGCATAGCAAAACATAGCATAGCAAAACAAAGCATAGCATAGCATAACAAAGCATGGCATAGCATAGCATAACATAGCATAGTATAGCAAAACATAGCGTATCATAGCATAACAAAACATAGCATAGCATACCAAAACAGCATAGCATAGCATAACAAAACAAAACATAGGATAGCAAAACAAAACATAGCATAGCATACAGCATCACTCGGCACCACCACAGCATCACTCTGTGCAACCATTCAACAACAACTGGTTCAAATATGTTATCTCAATGTTTCAAGCTTTATTACAAATGTAACAAAAAGATGTTAATATTTGACATATGTTCTTGGATTTTCGTCACAATAAAATACACTGAACATAATCTTCACAAATGTTATTTACAAAAGTTTAAGCTATTGCCATTATACATTACAATAACTTTTATTTAAGTATTAATTATTAAAAAAAATTAAAAACCATTGTTATTTCTAATATCAATACATGTAAGTCACGTAAATACAACACATATTGCATTACAAATGCTATAGGTGTCACATTTGCGAAAGTTATAACTATTGGCATGGTAAATGACAAAGCTATTAATTTCGCTATTTTCAAAAACAAAACCTAAATAAAAAAATTGTCATTTACAATACCAATAGCTCAAACTTTCCTAATACGAGACCTATTGCATTGCAAATGCTTGTTTAATATATTTATTTTACAGTCGTATGTAGCGCCAAGTCGGTCCAAGGGTATTGGAGCGCTTTACATGAGCAGCAGTTACATTACACGAGGTCACTATTTTTATACACACTGGGAGATTAAGGTATTTTCTTTCCCAAGTCCTCCTTCCGTTTGTCCTTTTCTCTATCCCACTTTTGCTGCCCCTCTTCCCATCTTTTATTCCCCTGTCACGGCCTGTCTTCTTTGTGTCCCTCTCTTCTCGTGTTCTTCCACGTACCGGTTTTAAGCGACGGTGCAGAGCTGCACACACACGGCAGTGCTTTGCAGGTGAGGGGGGGGTTGTAACAAGAGATGGGGCATTTTTATCGAGTTTGGGGTGGACCGTTTTCGTCTCTCTGTCTACCCTTCTATCTCTTGTTTTCTTGTCCCAGTGACTGTCTTTACACTATCATTCTGTCTTTTTCATCCGTGTACTATTAATTCCATGTATGTGTTTGCCCCTATAATATAAATTGTGAGCCGCTGTCTCGGAGCTGCTGTCTCTCTGACAGATCGGCTGCGCCGGTCTCTGGCTTGCAGGGCTGCACCCTTTCTTTCTGTGCACTCTCACGCCCATCCCCAAAGCCACCACCGGCTGGGTTGGGTGACGAAGCCTCAGAGAGTGTGAATGAGTCTAGGTCGACCATTATGTCTTGGGCACTCATTGCACTGTATATGTGTCTCTCTAGCCCCCTCTCTAATGCTCTGCGTTTTAACTCCCTGTCTCGTGATCTACGTACCTTCTCTTGAACCATATCATCAAGCTCTCTCTCTGCATGTCTCATGTTCCACAGCCAAGAGTTCATGATAACACAAATTCCTGTGTCTTTCTCCCTACCTCTGTCCTTTTCCCTACATCTGTCTTTCTCCCTATCTCTGTCCTTCTCCCTATATATATATATATTTGCCTACCTCCCTACCTCTATCTTTCTCCCTAATCCTTTCTATCTTCTCTACTCCTCTCTCTTATGTTTCAGGCATCAACCCCTTGCCTCAGTGTCTCTCTACTGCTCCTTACCTCTCTGTCTCTTGCTCTCAGGGTCGGATTGGTAAGGTGGGCACTCGGGCAATGGCATCCAAGTTCCAGCTATGGGCTGCTTTTTAGGTCTCGGGCCTAGTGTACACTGCGCAGCAGTGTCGAGCAACCAAAGTCCTTTTCTCAGGGGTTTTGAAAATGGACCTGGAAATTCCACGCACCTCGTGCATGTTATTTCCTAGGTCCATTTTCATTGGCCTTTGTGTGCGTGTACTTTTAAAACAGAACATGCAATAGGCCATGGGCGGTCGCGTAGCTCCGCCCATGGCCTATTGGTGTGTGTAACCCGCACCAAAGGCCACACACACACGCAACCACACACAACCCCAACCACACGCACAACCACCAGCACACACACAACCACACACACAACCACAGGCACACACACAAGCACACACACATACAACCACAACCACACATAACCACACACACTCAACCACACACACAACACACACACAACCACACACACAAACACACACACAAACACACACACTACCACATACACACCACCCCACACAACCCCACACACAATCACACACAACCACAACAGCACACACACAACCACACACACACACACACACAACTACACCCACAGCCACACACACAAACTCAACCAAACGCAACCACACACACACAGCCACAACCACACGCACAACCACCAGCACACACACAACCACATACACACAACCACAAGCACACACACAACCACACACACATACAACCACAACTACACACACACAACCATGCACACCTCAACCACAAACACAACACACACACACACACACAACCACACAACAACCACACACACAACCACACACCAACCACAAACACACAACCACACACCAACCACACACACACACACAACCACACACACAACCACACACACACAACCACACACACAACCACACATACCACCACACATAGAACCACACATACAACCACACACACACAACCACACACACTACCACGCTCAATATCACACACACACAACCACACACACAAACAAACTAACAATTTCAATCCAACCCACATAATTCCACTACACACCACATGCATACACTCCATAACACATGGCTAAAAGACATTGCCATTTACAATGCCATTTGCTCTAACTCAAATAAATCTGAGACCTATTGCATTTCCAATGCTTGTTTCTTCTTTGATTGCAATAAGTGGAATTTGCTAAGTTTTAGTTTTCTCACGAATCTGAATGTGTCCATGCGGGTGTCTGCGTAATTAAAATTACATGTCGGACTGTAGGAAAGGCCCAAGCTGAGTATTCGTTTTTCTACCATAGTTAATTACCAGTCAGTCAAATTCACTACTACATTTGTGCCTTGGCTTGATTCCGATTCTGGTAGCGATTCCATCTTCCCCTCATTGTTTTTTTGCCAATTTGTTTCCCTTCTTTTGTGGCACTGTCTTCTTTGGCTGCGTTTGAAATTGTTTCTTTTGTTTTTGGGCCAGACTGTCCTCGGGGTCGCAATGTGTCCCTTCGATCTTGACACAGGCAATCTACTTCCTGTGCAAGGGACAACTTGGTAAACCCCAAAGCGGGTGTCCTAGATGTGTCACCTTCCGGTTCACTTTCCGCCGCCGAGCTGAAATCCGAAACTGAGGTGGATGCTGCAGTCCCCTCACTGGCATTTCTGTAAGAAGCTTGGTTACCCCTTGCCTTCACCGCATTTTACTTCCGGGCGAACGTGAACACCAACCCATTATGATAGTCAGCCTTATCTCTTTCAAACTCAAAAGCCTTGCGTCTTTTGATGATATCTTCATCCTTGTTCAAGCGTGTATTTATACCAGGCCAACTTCTCACACATATCTTATCCCCGGCTCCGGCGGCAGGTTAGCCCAGCACCATGTGACTCTGGGCAATAGCTCGCTTAATCTTCCCGACGGCCCCCCAGCGCCTAGAGACCCTTACGGGTGATTGTGCGCTTTACAAATGTGGATTATTATTATTATTATTATTATCTTCCCTGAGCTTTTTAATTTGCGCGGTCTTTTCCACTTTATCAATCTCAGCCTCCAACATTTCAACCTGGGCTTGCAATTTTGCACGGTCGCTCTCCGCGTATTTCACCTGTATCCCGACCAGCTTGCTCGAGGACTCTAGGTTGCAGTCGGCCCATTCAGCAAGCATTGCGGGATCCGGATTCGGATATATATATATATATATATATATATATATATATATATATATATATATATATATATATATATATATATATATATATATATATATTTTTTGCTTCTGTTTCTTCTTCCCACGATTCCCGCAGATGAAGACACGGCACAGCAACAGATTAGTTTCACAGATTTAATTACACACCTTGTGCATAATAAAGTGCATCAAAAAACGGACGGTCTACGCGTTTCGGCTCCTTGCCTTCAACTGGACCATAGAGTCCTTGAGTCTAGACCTCATTTTAAAAACAGTGCTATGTGTAAGTACCCTCTTCACTTTCCCTGGTCATCTAGACCAGCAACCCTGCACAGGGTTTCTTAGGCCGGCACATACTTGTGGCCATTTTGCACTTTCAAATTACCGTAAAGTACTTATATTTAATCAAACCTTTTCAAACCACAATATAATATTTACAATTCTGCGCTTTTCTAATCATAATACCCTTTTCCCCTGTGCAGTTCTGATCACGTGATAATCATTTGATTATATAATCTTTTTGCCTTTTGCTATTTACTATTTCCAGTAAAGTACTATTCTTATTTACAGGGTTTGCTTATTTCTAAACATGTTGTCAAGTTTTTATAGCCATAGTCAAGTCCCACGGATATATATACACTTTTTCACAAATCATAACCAATATCAAAATCATATATCTACAAATATGTACATATGCAGTTGGTTCTAGATTCTATGACAATTTCATGCTAGGGTTAGGGGGTTGGCTATTCATGATATCAGTAAAGTACCTTTATATCAATTAAGTTCACATCCCAATAATCCCTTTTGATTTCTATGTTTTACTTTGTTTAGCAACCCTTGTTATATCCTGTACAGAGCGGTTATAGGGTTAAATGATATTGTGGTGTAGGTTCCGATATATGTACTGTATCCAGTGTTAACCACATCTATTTACATAATTCAACATATTCATTATGTACATTAGTTAAACTCCTCTGTTGTGAAAAATTCAGTCTCATAATTACACCACCTCAGCTTCTATCTACAGATGTACATGTAGTTCGGCATCCAGATTGTGCCCAAAGGGTACCTCAGTTCCCATACTCAATATCATTCTTGATTCAAGTCTTCTCAGTTGTACTGTTTGATCACCACCTCTTTCTGAGATTTTGCTTAACTTGATTCCTGAATACTTTAGTATAGTGGGATTACTCTGATGGTATTTGGCAAAGTGTGTGGCCATCGGGTAGCATGGGTCCTTGTTCTTAATTGCCCTTAAGTGCTGAAGTATTCTTAATTTCAACTTATTTATTGTGCTCCCGATATACAGCTTGTCACATGGACATTGTAGTCTATAGACCACACACTTCGATTCACATGTGATGTGGTCTTTGATTTTTTCTGTTTTGCCGTTTTGCAACTTGTAGTCTTTGATGTTAACTCCGTGCTCACAGGCCTTGCACTTATAGCATCTCCAGAATCCTGGTGTAGTTAACCAAGTTTGTTTGCTCTCTTCTTTTTGTTCCAGATGGCTTTGTGTCAAGATGTCCCTTAGGGATGAGGTCTTCCGATATGCAATGCTAGGGTGCATTGTTAAGGTCTTCTTTAAGGTTTCATCCAAGAGTAAAACTTGCCAATTTTTTGTAGTGCCCTTTTCATATCGGTACTCTGATTGTCAAAATTCATGATTAATCTAGTTACTCCATTCTCATGATTGATTTCAGGATCCATGATGTTTTCTGGCCTTTTGTTCCTCGGAACCAGTAGATCAGTTCTATTTTTCATGTGCATTCTGGTTTTCGCGGAGGATATTACATCTTCAGGATATCCCCTTTCAAGGGACCGTAGGCTCATTTTATTTATTTCCTCCGCAAGATCTTCCTGTTCAGAGCAGTTTCTTTTAGCTCACAACATTTGGCCATAAGGAATGCTCCATTTCAATCTTACAGGATGTCCACTATTCGCGTGGAGGATGCTGTTGCACGTAGTTGGTTTCCTGTGGATCTTGGAGCACAGTTTGTTATCCTTTGCGAATATTTCCACGTCTAGGAAAATTAAGTTCCTAGAACTGATTGTTGAGGTGAAGTGTAGATTATAATCATTGTCTTCTAGGGATTCAATGAATGTTTTTAATGAGTTCTCATCACCTTCCCATACGATGAACAGGTCATCTATAAAACGACACCAAAGTTTTATTCTGGACCCCTCTAGATTTTCTTTGTCTTTCTTCACTACCTCGCTTTCCCATGCCCCCATCAGGAGGTTCGCATAAGTGGGCGCAAATGATGTCCCCATTGCGGTCCCTTGCTTTTGGAGATACATTTCCCCCTCAAAGAGGAAAGCATTATGTGTCAGGCAGTAGTGAAGCATATCTAGTAGCATTGCTGTGTGTTCCAACAGGTTGACGGAGCGTGCTTCTAATGCCTTTTTTACGGCCTTTACACCATCCTCGTGGCGAATTGAGGTGTAGAGAGAGGCAACATCTATGGTTGCCATTAAATATGTTGGCTTCCATTCACTTTCAGAGATTTTTTGTAAGAAATCCATTGTATCCCTCAGAAAAGATGGTAAGGCTGTCACGTAGTTCATTAGGAAAATGTCTATAAATCTTGATGTGGATTCCAGTAGTGATCCTATTGAACTTACGATTGGTCTTCCTGGGGGGCATTTGAGGGATTTGTGCACCTTTGGTAAAAAGTATATAGTGGCTACAATTGGGTGTTCAGTTTTTAGATAGCAATATTCATCGAGGTCAAGTAGGCCTCTTTCTTTCCAGCACAACAACATGGAGTGATATTCCCTGGTCCATTCCTTCATGGGGCTTTTTGTAAATTTTTCATAATGTTCCTGGTTCTTAAGTTGCCTATTTGCTTCCTCGATGTAACTGGAAACATCCTGTACAACGAGATTGCCACCTTTATCAGATGATTTGATAATTATTGTTGCATCGTTTTTCAATTCGGACATGGCTTTATACTCTTCAGGTGAGAGATTTTGTTTTTTCTTCACTGCCCTGGCCGATTTATCAGCGATCTTTGTGATTTCTTCAACCATTAGTTCTTGAAACAAATCCACTTTGTTGCCCGGTGGGAGTTGCGGACAGAATCTGGAGTTTCTTTTTAATCCACTATTACCTCCAAAATTCGTCGGTATCCCCAGAGTGTCACAGAACTCAATTTCCATTTGTGGAGATATCGTGTTGTCTTCCTGACTTATTGAGGGGTTTTCCTCTATTGATGCGAGAGTTATCATGGCTGATAGATCTTTTTGTGCGACAGTGGATGTTGCTTTATTCATCTTAGGGACATGTTGGACAGGACTGCCCATCACTATTGCTGTGGCCGTGGTGTCGGCCACGCCCCCCCTTTTGGAAGCAGGTGATTAATTAACAGTGCATCGACACTGGCGCTCCTACCATTTCTACACACGCCACTGATGAAGAGAGCAGGAGGCTCTTGAAACGCGTCTGGCGAGGATTACAGAACAGAAGTTACTAGCTGTTGTGAATAGCTGCCATGCAAGCTCATTAAACCGACTGTTAATCAAACCTCTTGTGGCAGTCTTCAATTGGGGTTCCTGAACTGTGTTGATTTAAAACGGCTGATTCCCGGTCGCGAGGACTGCCCATCACTATTGCTGTGGGTCCTGAGCAGGCTCCCGAGGGAGTCTTTCTCAAAAAAGGAAGAGGTTCCGAACAGGTGACTTTACAGGGAGACACCCGCTCGGAAGCATGGTGTGGCTACAAAGCGGGGCAGCACTCGGAACTGTTTGGTAACTCCAGTCCACTGGGATAAATATCGTGGTTTCACTGAAAAAAACAGCGCGCCCACACGGGACACCGTAATGAACTACTTAATCCAGAAGGCCGTGGTGTCGGCCACGCCCCCCCCTTTTGGAAGCAGGTGATTAATTAACAGTGCATCGACACTGGCGCTGCTACCATTTCTACACACGCCACTGATGAAGAGAGCAGGAGGCTCTTGAAACGCGTCTGGCGAGGATTACAGAACAGAAGTTACTAGCTGTTGTGAATAGCTGCCATGCAAGCCCATTAAACCGACTGTTAATCAAACCTCTTGTGGCAGTCTTCAATTGGGGTTCCTGAACTGTGTTGATTTAAAGCGGCTGATTCCCGGTCGCGAGGACTGCCCATCACTATTGCTGTGGGTCCTGAGCAGGCTACGGAGGGAGTCTTTCTCAACAAAGGAAGAGGTTCCGAACAGGTTACTTTTCAGGGAGACACCCGCTCGGAAGCATGGTGTGGCTACAAAGCGGGGCACCACTCGGAACTATTTGGTAACTCCAGTCCACTGGGATAAATATCATGGTTTCACTGAAAAAAACAGCGCGCCCACACGGGACACAGTAATGAACTACTTAATCCAGAAGGCCGTGGTGTCGGCCACGCCCCCCCCTTTTGGAAGCAGGTGATTAATTAACAGTGCATCGACACTGGCGCTGCTACCATTTCTACACACGCCACTGATGAAGAGAGCAGGAGGCTCTTGAAACGCGTCTGGCGAGGATTACAGAACAGAAGTTACTAGCTGTTGTGAATAGCTGCCATGCAAGCCCATTAAACCGACTGTTAATCAAACCTCTTCTGGCAGTCTTCAATTGGGGTTCCTGAACTGTGTTGATTTAAAGCGGCTGATTCCCAGTCGCGAGGACTGCCCATCACTATTGCTGTGGGTCCTGAGCAGGCTCCGGAGGGAGTCTTTCTCAACAAAGGAAGAGGTTCCGAACAGGTGACTTTACAGGGAGACACCCGCTCGGAAGCATGGTGTGGCTACAAAGCGGGGCAGCACTCGGCACTCGGAACTGTTTGGTAACTCCAGTCCACTGGGATAAATGTCGTGGTTTCACTGAAAAAAAAGCGCGCCCACACGGGACACCGTAATGAACTACTTAATCCAGAAGGCCGTGGTGTCGGCCACGCCCCCCCCCCTTTTGGAAGCAGGTGATTAATTAACAGTGCATCGACACTGGCGCTGCTACCATTTCTACACACGCCACTGATGAAGAGAGCAGGAGGCTCCTGAAACGCGTCTGGCGAGGATTACAGAACAGAAGTTACTAGCTGTTGTGAAAAGCTGCCATGCAAGCCCATTAAACCGACTGTTAATCAAACCTCGTGTGGCAGTCTTCAATTGGGGTTCCTGAACTGTGTTGATTTAAAGCGGCTTATTCCCGGTCGCGAGGACTGCCCATCACTATTGCTGTGGGTCCTGAGCAGGCTCCAGAGGGAGTCTTTCTCAACAAAGGAAGAGGTTCCGAACAGGTGACTTTACAGGGAGACACCCGCTCGGAAGCATGGTGTGGCTACAAAGCGGGGCAGCACTCGGAACTGTTTGGTAACTCCAGTCCACTGGGATAAATATCGTGGTTTCACTGAAAAAAAAAAGCGCCCACACGGGACACCGTAATGAACTACTTAATCCAGAAGGCCGTGGTGTCGGCCACGCCCCCCCCTTTTGGAAGCAGGTGATTAATTAACAGTGCATCGACACTGGCGCTGCTACCATTTCTACACACGCCACTGATGAAGAGAGCAGGAGGCTGTTGAAACGCGTCTGGCGAGGATTACAGAACAGAAGTTACTAGCTGTTGTGAATAGCTGCCATGCAAGCCCATTAAACCGACTGTTAATTAAACCTCTTGTGGCAGTCTTCAATTGGGGTTCCTGAACTGTGTTGATATATATATATATATATATATATATATATATATATATATATATATATATATATATATATATATATATATATATATATATATATATATATATATATATATATATATATATATATGAGGTTCTTTCAATCTAAGGTGAGATGTAGTAGCTCTGTGACAATTATTAGGAAATAACAAAATACCTATACGTATTTATTGGTGCCTAGCCACTTTAGGTTTCTCAGTACATTTTCCTATTTCACCAAGATACTAAATATGGGCATGCAATCTATAAGTACTGATTGGATTCAATTAGCAAAAACCATGGATGTGTTGTCCACAGGAGTCAAAACTTTAAATTATTTCTCCTTTATCATGACATAGCAGGACATTGTTAGACCTGGCATTTTTGGGCGTGTTTCCTCTGTCTTTTTGCTTTCTGACCTCCCGGTATTGGCTCTGTTTTTGCTGGTTTAGTGTCTCTGCTCACTTTCTCACTGCCTTTCACGGTTAAAGTGTAAGTTCTCCTAGTGTAAATTATGTTATGGATTGGTGTTTCCATGATTGGCATATTTGATTTACTGGTAAGTCCCTTGTCAAGTGCACTAAGAGTGCCAGGGCATGTAAATCAAATGCTGCTAGTGGGCCTGCAGCACTAATTGTGCCACCCACACGAGCAGCCTTTCAAAGGGTTCTCAGACGTGCCACTGCAATGTTTGCACGCAGTTTTTACTGCCATGTCGACTTGGCAAGTGCACCCACTTGCCTAGCCCTAACCTTCCTGATTACTACATGTCAGTCACCCCTAAGGTAGGCCCAAAGTACCCCTATGGCCAGGGTGCCATGTTTGTAAAATGTAGGACATGTTCTGGTGGGTGTGTGACATGTCCTGATAGTGAAATACAGTGTATTTCATTTTTTCACTATTGAAAGACTATCTGTCCCCATAAGATAGAACGGGAGTTTACTTGTAACATCATATAAGCATAACTTCCCATTGGGACAAGATAGAAGACGGAGTTTAGTATGCCTGAATTCAGAATATAAAGATGCATCTTTTAGTAAATATGATTTTGATATTGTGTGTTTTAAAATACCACTTTTAGGAAGTAGGCATTTTCTTGCTTAGCTATCCCAGTCTCTGTGCTTTCTCCCCATAAGTGGTATGGTAGGTAATTAGGTACCTCCCAGATTGGACACTGGTGTACCCTTATCAGTCCCTAGTAGATGGTACTGAGGTACCCCGGGCATAGGTACACCAGAGGTTCCCCATGGGCTGAAACATGTATTATGGCACCCATGAGGGACTGCTCAACCTGTAACTATCAGGCCTGCCATTGCAGGTTGTGTAAGGTGGTGCTAGCACCACTTACAAAAGGTATCAGTTTCTCCATTTCTAAGGTCACTACACTTAAAACCTATGTGTCACCCCTAAAGCATGCCTTTCAATCCTGAATGCAGGGTGCTCAGTTCAAAGTGTGAGGGTGCCCCTGCATAAGCAGGACACTGCTACAGCCTTCAGAGTCCATTCCTCCGGGCTGTTAGTGCATCAGCCATTAAGATATATAGAGTGGCCATGCGTCATTACGCGATGACCATCTCTAACCTGGCTGTAACAAACCCTATCATGTTGGGTATCAAACATGTTGGAATCATACCTGTAAACGGCGTGGGAGGTATGATTCCATGCTCTGTAAAGCTCCTCCAGGAGGCCCTCAATGCTCCCGGTACCTGTGTTCAAGACCCGGACAGCACAACATGAATGCTGCTAAACCAGAGACATGATTCTGCCCTCCTGCTGCTGAACCAAGCTCGAGCAGGGGAAGGCAGAACAATAGGTATCCTGTCAAAGGGAGGCGTGACCACCTCCCAAACAGGGTTTAGTGTATTGAGGCCGGGTGGGAGCGCTTACCAGAGCCACTCAGTCTGCTTGAATGGCACATTTGGTGCCCCTACTTGCATAGTTCAGATCAAACCAGCTCAGGGAGCTGTTGGCTCCCGCCCTGGCACAAAACTGGACAAAGGATATGGGAGTATCCTCCCACTGTCCAACCCCTCCCCTGGGAGGGAACCCTGAATTGTCCCAACCCTTTCCTTAGGGTACTTAAGGGCTTACCTAAGGGTGGGTCCCTAGATTCGTCGTGGAACAAGATTAATTTCAAGACACCAATTCTTCGACCGTCTGGGCACTCTGGACTTCGCTGGACTTCGCTCTGGGCTTCAAGGCTGCAACTGGGCAGACTCCTGCTGCCCCTGATCTTGTTGCCCTGCTCATCTGCTGCAACGTCAGTGCCTGTTTTCCATACAGGGAACTCCAAGGCCTGTGGGCATCCAAGACACCTAAAGGAATCTCCCTTGAAGTGAAGGAGTCACTTCCCTGCATCTGCAGGCACCGCAACTAAGCTGACCTGTCTGATGATCCTGGACTCCCACGGAATCCGAAAGGCTTAGCAACACAGGTGATGGTTCATCACATCCATCAAAGCCTACCCTGTCCTCTCACCAAGGTTGAGGCAAGTATCCCCTGTCAGAGCTTCAGGAACCAAACTCCTGTGCACTGTATCGACTTGCTGTTACAAAGGCTTGTTGGCTTCCTTCCACCAAGAACTTCAGGCTCCAAGTAGCCCCTACCTCAAGTATCTCCAGTGGCAAAGATCTTCATCTTCATCCTCACCGCATCACCTGCATTGTGGGCCTACATTTTTGGTGAGCTGCTCGAGTCCCTCTTGTGACTCCAGTGCCTCCGGCCTGTAGGTCTTCTTGAGGGTCTTCTTTGCTTTCTGTGGGCTCCCCTGAGTGCTTGGGTCCTGCCCTGAATCCCCTGCTTGTGGTAAGTCTCCTGGATCTTGCTGGTCCCGACACTGCACCTTCTTCACTTTCCCGTTGTTTGCAGTTGCCAGGGCTTGTTGGTGCTCTGGATGGACATACCCCTCAACTCTCGACATCTGATGTGGAACAGCTCGCGAACAGCTCCTGGTCTTCCACAGCTTCTCCTGGTCCTCACAGCTGCAGCTCCAAGGTCACTGTCAACTCATCTACAACACTCGACTTCAGTGGCCATCTGTCTTCCGGGCCTCCTGGTGACTTCCAAGTGGCCTAGACTCTGTCCCCTCTGCTTGAAGGTACTTCTCTACTTGCATCCACTTATGGGTTCCACCAGACACTTTCTCCTTCTCCAGAAGTTGCATCTTCCTGAAGTCCTCCATTAAGTTTGACGGCGGTTTCCAATGCCATTTCACATCTAGGCACCTGGGTTCCCTGGTGTAGGTATCCTGGTTCCTAGGGTATCCACGGGTGAGGTGGCTCTCCAACCTTCTGTCTTCCACTGGGAAGGGTCCTTCTTCTTTAAAATTGCAACCACGACTTACCCATTGACTTGCATTGATCCCACTGTTGTGTTCCCACTCTGCACACTGCCTCAGTGGGGCTCCTGGTTACTTACCTCCAGTAGTTCCTTGGGTCCCCAGCACTTCTATGTCTTCTACGTCTTCTGGGTATAGTCTTGACTCGAGTCGTGGTTCGCAACCACTATTTAAGGACATGGTTTGGTCTCCCCCTGGTGACCACTGTGTATTTGGTGCTATTTACCTGTTTCTATTGAAAAGTATTGTGTGCATTGTGTATATATCCGGCTAGGAGGTCTCTGTATGTGTTAGTGAGTGTCTAACAATAAATACATATTTTTATAAATATACTGTGTTTTTTTTTTCACTTAGTCTTTACCTATAAGATTATGTTCTGGTAAAGCAAGCTGCTGTACACTCCTTCTGGACTAGGCCTGGAGGCTGCTCTCCACAGCTACCACTTAGAGAGCTTTCTAAGGTTATCTAAGACCACTAAAATCACCATGAGGATTGCTTGGATTGGTGCAGGGAGCCCACTTACATAAGTGTACACCATAAACCAAGCCAGCTTCTCACAACACTGGTGACAGCCCTCAGGTGAAACACAAGATTTACAGGTTGACTGACCGGGTCAGAACCAGCATCAAAGAGGAGGTCTCTAAGATGTTGGTGTTAGGGGTGATAGAGCCCTCCAGCAGTCCATGGGCCAGCCCAGTGGTCTTGGTCCCTAAGACTGCTGCACCCGGTGCCACTCCTGAAGTGCGGTTCTGCATGGACTACCGTGGGCTCAACGCCCTCACCAGGACTGACGCACACACCATCGCCAGAGCTGATGAGCTCATTCATCAGTTGGGCACTGCCAAGTTCCTTGGCATGTTTGATTTAACGTCTGGGTACTGGCAGATCGCCTTAACCGATAGCGCCAACAAGAGGTCAGCAGTTTCAATCCAAGAAGGACATAACCAGTTCCTGGTGATGCCCTCTGGGTTGAAGAATGTCCCTGCCACCTTTCAGAGGTTGGTCAACCAGATGTTGGATTTCAATGCCACCTACCTGGAGCACATTGAAGTGTTCAGTTCCAGCTGAGAAGAACACTTGTAGCACCTCTGGGAAGTATTAAAGGCTCTGCAGATGGCAGGCCTCACGGTCAATGCCAGTAAGTGCCAGATCGGGCAGTGCTCTCTGGTGTACTTAGGGCACCAGGTAGGAAGCGGCCAAGTGGCGCCCCTACAGCCTAAGATTGACACCATTATGGCTTGGGAACCCCCAAGACACAGACAGAGGTGAGAGCCTTTTTAGGTCTCTTCGGTTACTATGGGAGATTTATCAAGGGCTATGGCACCATTGTTGCTCCCTTGACAGAGCTGACTTCCAGGAAGGTGATCTGGACTGATGCCTGCCAGAAAGCTCTTGATGCCCTGAAGGCAGCCATGTGTACGACGCTCGTGCTTAAAGCACCCGACTTCTCCAAGGAATTCGTAGTACAGACTGACGTTTCAGAGCATGGTGTGGGAGCGTTTTTCTCGCAACTGAACGAAGAGAGCCTAGACCAGCCTGTAGTCTTCCTTAGCAGGAGACTACTTCCCTGGGAAAAGAGGTGGAGTGCATTAGAGAGAGACGCTTTTGCTGTGGTCTGGGCACTGAAGAAGCTAAGACCGTATTTGTTTGGGACTCACTTCCGAATGCAGACAGACCACAGGCCCCTCAGATGGTTGATGCAAATGAGGGGTGAGAACCCAAAACTGTTGAGGTGGTCCATCTCCCTATAGGGAATGGACTTTATGGTGGAACATTGCCCTGGCACAGAACACGCGAACGCTGATGGTCTGTCCAGGTTCTTCCGCCTTAGTGAAGAGAACTCTAAGGACGTTGGGTAGTTCTCCCTACTTTCAGCTGGAGGGGACATTTGTTAGAGCTGGTATCTTTTGACCTGATTCCCCAGTCTTTTTGCTTTCTGACCTCCAGTTTTTTACTCTGTTTTTGCTGGTTTAGTGTCTCTGCGCACTTTCTCACTGCTGTTCAGGGTTAAAGTGTAAGTACTCCTATTGTAAATTATATTCTAGATTTATGTTTCCATGATTGGCATATTTGATTTACTGGTAAGTCCCTAGTAAAGTGCACTGAGAGTGCCAGGCCTTGTAAATCAAATGCTGCTAGTGGGCCTGCCACACTAATTGTGCCACCCACATGAGTAACCTTTCAAAGGGTTCTCAGGCTTGTCACTGCAGTGTCTGCATGCAGTTTTTACTGCCATGTCTCCTTGGCAAGTGCACTCACTTGCCAAGCCCTAACCTTCCCTATTACTGCGTGTAAGTCACCCCTGTGGTGTGTGATAGACCTGTACTGATAGTGAAATACAGTGTATTTTGTTTTTTCACTATTGAAAGGCTATCTATCTCATAGGATAGATTAGGAGGTTACTTGTAACATCTTATAAGCATAACTTCCCACTGGGGCAATTTAAGAAGATGGAGTTTAGTATGCCTGAACTCAGAATATAAAGATGCATCTTTTACTAAAGATGATTTTGATATTGTGTGTTTAAAAATACCACTTTTAGAAAGTACGTATTTTCTTGCTTAGCCATCCTGTGTGCCTCTGCTGGTTTGTGGATTGACTGGGTTTGGAGGGACAGCTGCTGGGGATGTGCATTCTCTTCAGACAGCCACTTGGGTGGGGGGGGCGTTGAGATGTGTCCTGCCTCTTCTGGATGAGTCAGGGTTGGGCAGATTAGACCTGGGCTGCATTTAGAGTAGAGGGAGGAGATTTACTTGCACCTGAACGGGCCTGGTCTGCCGGCGACAATCCTGTCTCCACCGCCTGCAGGGAAGCTAAGCCAGAGAGGAACAAACTGGTTTGGACTAAGCACAGCCAATCCCTGCCTGAGAGAACAAAGAGAAATGCAGTATAAATATTGAGCCCTTCCCCCAGAATTTTAGAACGCGTGGATCAAGGAACCTGCCAAGAAGAAGAGCTGGAATAGCTGCATGGGGGAGTACTGCCCCACTGCTGGGACCATGGGGGAGACATCCTATAACAGGGGGGTGAAAAGCGAAAAATTTCGGGAAAACGGGCCAAGTCCAACACAGCAGTTGCTGTTTCTGCCTTGGGCAGTGAAAGGACTGGACTGAACTTTCTCAACTTGTTGCTGAGTATCTCCAAGGGCTTGAAGTAGAGCTTGCTTCTTGGTCTGATGTCTCAGGGACTGCAAAGACTTCACTGACTTCTGTGTACCACCTCTGGAACCGTGGTTTTAATTGCCACAGAGGTGGGAAAGCAACCGACTCCGTCGCTGACTCGGTGCCCTGAAGACACTGCAGAGGGCACCGCCATATCTCACACCACAACCCTGGTCTCACGGATGACGACCGCAGCCACTGAGCCACTGCTTGCACCGTGACCTGTGGGCACCAAACTCCGCACCATCTCGCTTCATTTCGCCACCCTCGTCTCACTGACGCTGTCGCTGCACACTGACTTTGACACCCGTGACTGCACTGTGGCTTGGGAGAACCGCTCGTAAGTCTCACGATGCACTGACTCGTCCCACACCGCAGTCAGGACCGACCGACGCCAGCTCCCCAAAACCATCACTGTTGCCTGCACCGTGATCTGTCAGCACTGCCTTCATTCCGCACTGCAGCCCTGGTCTCACTGACGCTGCTGGATGACTGTCACCGAGCCGCTGCCTGCACCCCGCCTTGAGGGCATTGCATGCCGCACCACTACACTTCGCATCGCAACTTGACGGTTTACATGACTGGCTTGCATCAACGTGATCGGCCGCAATGAAAAGATACTGTTTACGGGTCTGCCGACACCAGGACCGACATGGTGAGATGGAACTGTTGGATTCTATTGTTTTTAGCGCCGTTGTAGCACCGGACGGAGCTACTGACTTCAAGGAACTGTATTTTTAAGGTTATTTTTGCAAAGTGCATATTTTTTAAAGTACTGTATGTTGGATTTTTATTGTGTTGGTCTTGTTTTGAATATTTAAAGAATTGGGTATTTTTCTAAACTGGTGTGCTGACCTTTTGTCTTGTTTTCACTGTGTTACTGTCGGTTATGTGCAAATGTTTTAGACACGGCCTCTGAGATTAGCCTGACTGCTCGTGCCAAGCTACCAAGGGGCTGAGCAGAGGTTATTTAAGTAGTGAATCCCCCTTATCCTGACTATGAAGAAGGGTCCCTACTTGGTAAAGGTGCAAACCATTGCCAACTAGAGACTCCCATTTCTAACAGACATAATAAAGAAAATGACTACCATTTGTTAAATGTGGCAATGTTGACTTGTGGGCTAGATTTGCTAGAGCTCAAATAGTATGAGTGCAACATTTGCAAATCCCTCTGCTTAATGCTTACATATCAATGTAACAGGGTTACTTTTATTTTTAAAAGAGCAGACATACACTTCCACCTTAAATTCAGTGAATGATAAATACGGTCCATTTGACTTATAAAAGTAGGAGAAATCGAAGTGCAAATGAGTTGTAGTGATAGTGTTTGGGATTTTTCGGTGCGTCTGGTGCACTGAATGACTCGGTTCTTCGCGGCCAGGTGTAAGAGTACCAGTGAATCTTGCCTGCATTCAGTGGCAGCTCCTCCACTAAGGCGGAGAAGCATCGCTTCACTGCCAGGAAGAAGCAAAAGAAAGGAAAAAATAAAATGATAATAACATAATGTTATTATCATTTTATTTTGCTCTCCTTCTGTGGCAGTGTGCATGAGGGGGCGGGCGGTGCTGCAGAGCAGGGGAGGAGTGGTAGAACACTCCTGTGCGCAATGGCTGTTTGATCTGTCCTCTCGGGCCGCCCAAAACAGTCATGCACACTTCCCTGTTCTCCATGCAGGCTGCATTACAGCCTGCAGGGAGAACATGCCCACCCCTCCAGCCCCTGGCTGAGCGTAATGTCACGGCGCTCAGACCAGTCACAACGCTACATTGCAGCATTGTGATTGGCTGCGGGGAGCATGTAAGCCCTGGTGCTTCCTGCTTCCTGTTTCTAACAAGAAGCCAGGAAGCCAGGAAGAGGACGGGATACAGGTGAGGCGGGGGCGGCCAGCTGGCCGTCTGGGAGGTAAGTGTTTTTTTTTGTTTACCCTATTCCCCGCCCCTTCGCCCCCATCCGCCTCACTGCTGCTTCTAGGCAGCGGCCGTGACTGCCTGCATTTCTATTTCTTGTGGTCAGTGTAGGGTTTTTCTGGTGCCCCTGTGGTATCTTGGGCCCCTGCTCCACACAGCAGGATATAGAAGCAGTGTGAGTAGACTCACCAGTTGCAGTCACTGCTTAGACATTTTATATGCACTTTGTTGCTGCTCGTGGTCACGTTGGTAAGCCTTCCTCTGGCTAAACAAAAATTGCAACAATCCTCACATTTTGGTATCCAAAATGTCTTTATATATGTCATTTCTTTGTTTTACTTACATCTTGCTATCTTAGTCCAGTCTGCATTGTATAATATCGCCAGTCTGAGAGGGACTAACACCATCATAATAATATTACCTCTTATCATGATAGTATTCTGCAACATTAGACCGGAGAAAGCATAGATACAGGTGGTGGATTTAACAATATACAAACTTTGCAAAGCCTGTTAGGATACTAGAACTGGTTGAAAGTGTCACACAGCATAGGCCACATAGCAGCATTGGAAATGGGTCAATGCATGGAAATTAGAGGGCTAGAGAGATGCAGATGAGAGGTGGTGGTGTGGAGTTCAGGGTGAAGCACAGGGAATAAAGGAGTGACAGGAGAGTTATTAAATATAGAATTTAGATCATGTTCTCCTGACCATTCTAGGATACAGATGAGATCAACTCCTCCCTCCAATTGGCTAAGTGATAGCAGAAAACACGACAGGGGTTCCTGTATGGTGAATTTCAATCTAGATTGCAATGATTGACTGCGCCTACAAGCCCCCTCAGAAGCACCTAGTGAGCAAACCAACTATGATACCATCGGGCAGGATCCGATCAGTGTCTCGGATGATGTCCCCAAAACTCCTCCCAATATGGCTTATTCACCACCCCTGTCTATTATCCCATTTACTACCATGGGTGAAGTTCATGTTGACGGTATTGTGCCTACCAATGGTAAAGCTGGCTCGGTTCTTTAATGGAACATAGCAGGCCTAAAACCTAAAGTAGAATCACCAGAGTGGGCATCCTTTATAAGCCAGTATGAAATATGCCTATTCCAGGAAACCTGGTTATTGGAATCACTGCACTTTCCCGGATACTTGAATTATAGCATCATAGCAGAGATGGGAGGGAAAGGCCGCCCATCAGGCGGTTTGACAATATGGGTTAGACAGGATCTTGCCATAAAAATCAAAGTCATAACCACAAATCATAGTGACCTGCAGGCTCTAAAACTCGAGTTTCTCAATAAAGAGCCCATTTATATTTTTAATGTCTACGCTCGCAGTACTGGAGGGAAGAAATCTGTAGTCATGGCAGTTTTGGAAGACATGTTAGAATCCCAACCTGCACATTCTAATCTAATTGTAGGGGGAGATTTTAATGTAACTTTTGAACCCCTTTTGAACGATAACTGGACCATATCAGACGACCAAAATCGGGAGTGGGGGGTACCCAAACTTGATCTTGAACCAAACAAAAGATGGACTGAAGTATCGTTTCAAATCAATTCACTCTGTCTTAACAAAGGATTAAGATCAACTAACGGGAGAACTGTTGGTGACAAGGCCGGGAAAAATACTTTTAAGAACGGCCCCCGAACGAGTGGAATCGACTACATTTTGGTCAGTTTGGGCCTATAGAGATTCCTTCAAGATATGTTAATTACAGAAAGGATAGAGAGCGATCACAATCCCTTGTGTTTGACTCTCTCATACTGGAATTCTCCAGACCAATCCGGAGAGGAGATGGGTGTCACCACTCTTATTGATACTGTTGTAACAAACGACATGCGTCATGTCCGATGCTCCAAGGTTTTAACAAATCAACAGAGCGTTGACTCCTTATCTAGCAAGCTAGCTCAAGCAATTTGCGACTTAGAGGTTTTACTTAAAAAGGATACATCGCCCGTAATGAATATGGAGGCAACTAAGATCCATGAGGCCTTTTTTGGCGATTTAAAAAAGTCATTTTGTTAGGCCATGTAGGTCGAATGGCCCCCGTGTACCTCAACCCCCAAGATGGTACTCAGGGGAATGTAGACAGGCCCGCTTGGATTTGGGTAGAGCAATCAAAACTGGGCCCAGTCTGAAAATCCGACTTGCCAGGGCCGCCTACAAAAATGCCGTCTCCAAAGCTAAACGCAAATGGGACGAGCAAAGGTGGAATGATCTAAAGGAGGCGGGATCCCACAAAGACATGGGAAGGTTTTGGAATGTCTATAAGTGGGGTGTGGATGGCAACCCGGAGAAGCCGCAGAACTGGGTCCCACGAGATAAATGGTTATCATATTTTGAGCCGCAATATGCGAAGGGTGATGTCCCAAATTTGTCCCCGGAGATCCCCTTCTTGCCCTTCACGAATGATCCATTTACATTGATAGACGTGGAATGTGCCCTAGACCTAGTGGTCCCTGGTAGAGCGCCAGGTATTGATGGCATTCCCGCGGATCTATTCTTGCAGGACAGGGATTCTTGGGGCTCTTATATACTCCTCTTGTCAAATATGATCGCTAAGGGTGCTCCTATACCGAAATCTTGGTTCGGGGCTGAAATTATACCCGTCTTCAAAAAGGGGGATAAATCCCTGCCCGGAAACTATCGGCCGATCAGCCTGATTGACACCTCTCAAAAAATCTTTGGCAGGCGGATCCTGGATAAAATACTGGTATGGGAACGGGACCATAACATCTTGTCCAACCTACAGGCAGGTTTTAGAATATCCATTAGCACAGTCGACCAGGTATTGCATTTTACAATGCTGTACTGGAAGACTGTGATATTGGGTTGCGGCCGTCTATACGGCGCCTTCATAGACTTGAGAGCGGCATTCGATCTGGTTCCCCGCTCAACTCTGTGGAACGTTCTCAAAGACATGGGTTTACCCGGGCCCCTTCTTTCACTGGTAAAAAAACTCCGTGAACAAAACTATGCCCAGATTAGATGGGGAAGCCCCGCCAATGTCACAACACAGTGCCCTGTCGAATCTGGAGTCCTGGCAGGGCTGTGTTCTGGCCCCAACTCTATTTTCCCTTTATATTAATGATGTGGCCAGAATATTAGTTAACTCCAATGTTGATGCCCCTATCCTCGCAGGAGCTAAAGTTCCCATTTTAATGTTCGCAGACGATTGTCTCATAGTAGCAAAAACCCCAAGTGGGTTGCAGAAGGCGTTGATGCTTTTTGATGAATTCTGCACCACTCGGGGCCTAGAAGTTAATGTACTTAAATCTAAGTTTATGACTTTTAATGCTCCTAAAGCTTTTAGAGGTACTGTCACCATGAATGAGCACCCCTTGGAGAGGGTCCAGGCCTTTAGTTACCTAGGTGTGTGTATCCAGAACGATTTACGCTGGAAGCAGCAGATTGAGCTGGCCACCTTGAAACATCGACAGCTCACTGGTGCCTTGTGTCTGAAACACTCGAGGTCCCTTACTACACCAATAGCCCCTGTACTAGCGGTTTACAAGGGTAAAGTGGTTAGCTCCGCTCTATACGAAGTTGAAATGTGGGGGCATGAGAACCTCAGGGGGATGACGGTGTCTGAACATTCATTTTTAAGGAATTTAATTAAATTACCCCAGAGCACGCCCCTGACTCCCCTCTTTTATGACCTAGGGCTGTCTCCAATAGCTATTATCCCATCCTTACGCCCAGTTTTATACTGGAGGCGGATCTGGTCCACGCCAGAACTGGCCACCTACACTCGGGGACTGCTGGATATAATTACCAGTGGCAATTCCCACAAAATCAAGTGGCTGGTGCATATTCGGGGTGTTCTGTGTGAACGTGGCCTAAGAGAACTGTGGGAGGATCTAGTGAACGCAGGTTTTCCTTTCAATAAGGTACTCAAGGACCTTTATTGGAAGTCTCTGGCCAATAGACTCTTTAGGAAAACAGATCCCATGTTTCTGGACATTAAAGAGGGCCCAAATTTGGAAGCTTTCTGGGACACTATCATGAAACCCCTGGACCGTAAACTTTACTTCCAATTGAGAGTTGGGAGTTTGCCTTTAAGGTCCTTTACTAGTAGATGGTCTACAGGGGATAAGTCTTCTTGTCCAGGATGCCCGGCGCTCTCTGAATCTATTGGACACTTATTGTTCGAATGTCCAGCATACGTGGCCCCCCGCCGGTTCTGGCTGCGCCCAATGTGCAGGCTATTGGGCACCAACAGTGGATTGGTTGCACTTAGAATAATCCGTACCTGCACTAACATGACTTTGTATGTAGCCACGGCAACATTTTTGGGGTGGGCATGGTCCATTAGAACTAAATTATTAGCAAATTAATCTTGATCATGGATGCAAAATTTTTATACTCATCTCTTGTGTAACATGTACTGTTTTAAGAGTATCTATCTTGTTTTTTACCAATTTTATTTGTATTCAATTTTTTAAGTATATTTATTATTATCTTAAAAACACACTTATATGTACTGTATGCTTTTATGACAATCGTCGAACAAAGCTTGTTTGACTGACTGACTGACAGGGGAGATAGAGAGAGTAAAAGGTGAGAATGAAATAATACCATAAAACAATGAAATTCCGTGGCCCTGTGATTTTTTAAAATGGGTTGGGAGAGCCCCAGCAAATATTATAGCCAGACCTGATCAAAGGTACTCCAAGTTCCTCCAAAGGTGAGTAAACCAAGTCATTAGCTACAGCTATGTGAACCGGCCACCCTGTGATAACCCCATATTTTATAAGGGCATACTGGCTTTGTAGTTCGATCAGTACAACTTAATTGTATCCTCTAGGCTCGCAGAGTAATGTTTACAAAGTGATGTCAAAAAAGTATGCTTCTGGTATCCAGAGTTGTGTGTTCTTTTGTATGTCTAGAAAACGAAGAAGCAAAACAATTTTTAACAAACCTGCTATACCTAGGAGGGACAAAGGCAGCACTGCCCTTTCAACAACTTCTTCCCAGAATCTGTCCAGTATAATTGTAAGGATGTACCCCAAAAATTATCCTGACCTGTGACAATGTCTGTATGTAGATATTCAAACCTTCCAGCCCCAGGACCTCTACTCGGCACCTTCCATTTTGCCTTCTAATTTCCCCACCTGCCTGCCCTCATCGACCCCCCTCTTTTGTTGAGCTCCTTGCCCCACTCCTTTAATCACTCGCTGCATACTCTGCAATTCCAAAGACATTAGTTTTGATTCAACATACTCCTTCTTTTTCCTCTGAGATGCAACACAGCATTAGCCACAAATTCCACTAACTTCTTAGTGTACCATCCAATACATATGGTGGTCACAATCAACACCAACAGCTTTGTGAGCCATCTCCATAGGACTGGCTGTACCCGAGTACCTTTCAAACCAATACTTAAGTCTATCTAAATAATCATCTGGAGCCTCACCCATCTTATGTTTACAATTAGAAATGTTAGCTGTGTCAGATTTTACTGGGCATGCCCCTGGATGCATTTATTTATATATATATGTATTATTTTATATATTTTCAAACATAAATTCATAAGAATGTATGTATGTGTGTGTGTGTGTGATATATATATATATATATATATATATATATATATATATATATATATATCTATATATATATATATATATATATATATTACCTACTGGCGGTCGCCAGTAGGTATATATAGTTAGGATTTTTTCCTATGGGATTTTTCAAAATTCTATGTTGAATAACTTTGGCGTTGATGGACGGAATTGGCTGAAATTTTCCTGAAAATGGCAAATTTACTCTCCGGTCCTTCCCTGAAAGTTTGGGGGGGATTCGTCAAGCGGGGGCCGAGAAAAAAGGGGGGTCCCAAAACATGTTTTCCCCATGTTAATTTCCATAGGGCGGTTGGCCTCACTTTTAGCCCGAACGGCTGAATGGATTTTCACCAAACTTGGCAAAATTGTAGGGACTGGTAGCCCGATGTGCCTTTGCTATGTCTCAAGATATGTGCTACAGTGGTTTTTACGAAAATTAACTTTGAAAAAATATATATTGGGCTACATTGGGCTATATATATGTTAGAGCCCAAATGTAGCTCAATGTAGCTCAATGTAGCCCAATGTAGCCCAATGTAGCCCAAAGATGGCCACCAGAGACAAAAAAAAACAAATGTAGCCCAAATATCAGCCAGATGTAGCCCAACTATAGCCCAATGACAGAATGTCCCAGAGTGTTCTAAAGAACAACTAGAGCGCTAACAGTCTTACTTATGACAAAAGTATGGCACACCTGAAGTCATCTTGATTGGAATAAAGTGTTAACACTTAAAACATTTAATTTGCAAAGGAACAAAATGAGGGGGTTCATTTTGCCATAGAAATTATGATTAGTGCTAAAGAAAGAAAAATTAGGGCACATTTTGAGTGACTTCTCAAATCCTCTTATATTTCATAGATGGCCACCAGAGACAAAAGAGCCCAAATGTAGCCCAAATGTAGCCCAATGTAGCCCAATGTAGCCCAATGTAGCCCAATGTAGCCCAAAGATGGCCACCAGAGACCAAAAAAAAACAAATGTAGCCCAAATATCAGCCAGATGTAGCCCAACTATAGCCCAATGACAGAATGTCCCAGAGTGTTCTAAAGAACAACTAGAGCGCTAACAGTCTTACTTATGACAAAAGTATGGCACACCTGAAGTCATCTTGATTGGAATAAAGTGTTAACACTTAATACATTTATTTTGAAAAGGAACAAAATGAGGGGTTTCATTTTGCCATAGAAATTTTATATATATATATATATATATATATTACCTACTGGCGGTCGCCAGTAGGTATATATAGTTAGGATTTTTTCTCTATGGGATTTTTGAAAATTCTATGTCTAATAACTTTGGCGTTTGTGGACGGAATTGGCTGAAATTTTCAGGAAAATGGCACATTTTGTTTCTGAGCAGCCCTTGAAAATTTGGGGGGGGTTCGTCAAGGGGGGGCCGAGAAAAAAGGGGGGTCCCAAAACGTGTTTTTAACATTGAGTTTTCCATAGGGCGGTTGGCCTCACTTTTAGCCCGAACGGCTGAATGGATTTGCACGAAACTTGGCAAAATTGTAGGGACTGGTAGCCCGATGTGCCTTTTGTAGGTCTCAATATATGTGCTCCAGTGGATTTTGAGAAATTAACGTTTAAAAAAAGATATATATCTGTAACAGCGGACCTGGCAGCGTCCCAGGACGCGTACTTTTCGCGCAACGGAGCTTTGTGAAGCGAAGCTGATTGGTTCTCCGGCGTCTGTCAACATTCCAAAAAGTCCGTAGCGGCCGCCATCTTGTCTCTCGGTAGGATCGAGAGACAAGAGGAGGTCAAAACAAAGGGGGAAATAACTATAAGGGGGCATAGTAGATCCTCGCTGACCCCCTAGGTTTGATGTGGAGGTTTTAAAAGGGCCCCGCGGGGCAAAAAAAAAAAATAATAATAATAATCGAACGGCTGAATGGATTTGCACGAAACTTGGCAAAATATTAGGGACTGGTAGCCCGATGTGCCTTTGCTAGGTCTCAATATATGTGCTCCAGTGGATTTTGAGAAATTAACGTTCAAAAAAAGATATATATCTGTAACAGCGCTCCGCTTCGCGTAACGGAGGTTTGCGAAGCTGATTGGTCATTCTGTCACTGGGCTATAGTTGGGCTACATCTGGCTGATATTTGGGCTACATTTGTTTTTTTGTGTGTCTGGCGGCCATCTTTGGGCTACATTGGGCTACATTGGGCTTCATTGGGCTACATTGGGCTACATTTGGGCTCCAACATATATATAGGCCAATGTAGCCCAATATATATTTTTCAAAGTTAATTTTCGTAAAAACCACTGGAGCATATATCTTGAGACATAGCAAAGGCAGATCGGGCTACCAGTCCCTACAATTTTGCCAAGTTTCGTGGAAATCCATTCAGCCGTTCGAGCTAAAAGTGAGTCCAACCGCCCTATGGAAATGAAGGAAATGAATGGGTAATTTGTAATTAGCAAATAGCTAATCGCAAACTAGGAATGGTAAAGAATCGCTATTTATTCCTTAAAGTTCGCTATTTAGGAAATGCAAAAAACTTTGATGATACATATGGCGGTTCATCTCTAACAAGATAAGAAGCATAGGGATACATTTATGATGACTGGCGCATCACCAGGGATGTGTTAGTCATTCTGTGCCGCTGTTCCGTCACCTATGGTGTGCTGCATTTACAATGCGGCGCATCATGGGGCAAAAACAGCACAGATGCGTGATGTATCTGTGCCGTAAAGGTGGCGCATTGCTGGAGTTGTATCGCAAGTGTGATGAAGCTCCAGCAAGGGTCGGGGGTGCCCCTGTCGCAGGGTTTCTGTTCTCACACAGAACTGTGGACAGAGGATTGGAACCTCGGCGAATTAGGGTGTCCCAAAACTCACGTTAGTAATCAAAAACTCCTTAGCAAGCTAGGTACAGTGTCACATTGGATATAACAAACTCTCAATGTTTAGACAATCCAGAATATGAACTTATAGTACCTCAGGATACGTGGAACTCATGAACAGTCGGTCGTTATATATTTCTTAGAAACCAGAACATGGAGTTAAGAAGAACACATGTGTATTTGAAATGTTTATTTACTAATGCCGTCTTCTCAGGCGTAGTATCTTAGATAATACAAGTACACATATTATCAGTAGCAAAATTACCAGCATAGTTACTAGTACATAAAAAGCGAATGGTGATAGTATGTTAACATGCTGTAAATGAATAAGAGTTAGCAACACTTATAAGCAGCCGCGGGCCATGGAGGGAGTTACGGTGAGGCAGGGAGGCGGGGAGGGGGAGAAGCAGGGTGGAGAATACAAGTACACATATTATCAGTAGCAAAATTACCAGCATAGTTACTAGTACATAAAAAGCGAATGGTGACAGTATGTTAACATGCTGTAAATGAATAAGAGTTAGCAACACTTATAAGCAGCCGCGGGCTGTGGAGGGAGTTACGGTGGGGCAGGGAGGCGGGGAGGGGGAGGGGCAAGGTAGAGAGGGCTCCACCCTGCTTCTCCCCCTCCCCGCCTCCCTGCCTCACCGTAACTCCCTCCACGGCCCGCGGCTGCTTATATCTCACCCTCCCTAATACACATATTATATTATTTGCTAAGAAGGTCTCTTTGTGTTGGTTTAGGGCGTGCCCATACTTTAGTGTCTTAGATTTGAAGGAATCACATCAGCATACACCAGCTCTCTCTTCATGTGAACCGCATCAACTGTTGTGTATGTGTGTTCGGCAAAGCAATATAAAACCCGCCTCATGCCCAGAATTGGCAGAAGTTGCACTTATGTTATGAGTATGAAGTCGTGGAGATCAGACCTCATAACAATTCTGTATCGTGTTGTTCTTGAAACTTTAGCACTCGCTGTACAGATATAGTTTAACAAGCAAAGCAGATAGTAGAGCAATAACATATTATTCTCATGTAAACCACGATGAACTACTAGGTGGAAAGCTAAAGCAACAACTAAGTGTCGTGTGCAGAAGTTGCAAAAAAGGAAAAATGGCGTTTAAACCGGTAATGAGCCCATGCTAACTTAACACGGTGTAAAGATATCCAGGACCTAGATGACACCTCCCCATGATCCGGAAACGAACTGAATAAGATAATAGAAGTGCCATCTCATGAGAGCAGATTGCAAGTTTATATGTGGACGGTCCGCAAGGTAAAGCATTAAAAACTAGGAAAATTTAATGCTAAAGAAAAATAAAACAGCCAAGTACTTTATCGAGTCTTAAGCCAATAGGCAAGGTAAATAATAAAAACTTGACAAATAAGTCAATGAATTGTCAATGAAATGCTAGTACTCAGCATATCAAACATGAAAAAGGTCTATGACATAACTGTGTATGCAAAATAAGCTGCAACAGCCTCCAATAGGAAGTCACCGTCTTCATCCGAAAACAGTTCAGCCATCCAATTTAAAAGCGGAAAAGAACATACGTGCTCTCCCAGCACCGGATCCTCTATCACCATCAGAGGACAGCTCGGTGGGTTTTCAAGAAAGCTCTGTTCCAAGAAAGACTGTGCTGCCGCCAGTAAATTCCAGGGACCAAGTAGTCCATGCATCAATGCCACAGCCATAATCCTTTCGCCAGGACAAACCAACTCGTGAGTAATGATAGGAGTCATCAGCTGATTAAAGTCGACGTCAGGAGAAACCGGTCCGCAGAGACACAAATCAATGGCCCAATCGAAATCACAGGTCAGGCAGTGAAATACAGGCTGGACACAGGTGAAGTAGGAGAATCGAAAAGATAATCCATATGCCGTGCTTAATATCGCCAACGGCATTGTGCCATAATATTCTAGCATGCGATTGCGGAACAGTGTCAGCAGCTGCAGGGTGGGAGGTTGCATAGGAGGGACATCCATATTTAAAAATGTAAAAAAGCACAAGAGCGTCCGCTGGTAATGCAAGTAAAAATGCCAATCCACGAACCAGAGTGGAGAAAATAGAATGAAAGGAAGCAGGGATGACTCCAAAGATTTTCTCAAATGAAGTCACGAGACCACTGGTAACAACTTTAAAAAAGTGCGCCAGGGTCTTTGTGGAGGATGCGTTAAAGATAGTCAGAACCATCTTGCTGAAATTGAAAGGCAAATCTGAATTGAAAAGGGTCTGCACCTCTGTACGGGTGTTCGCTATGTGAAGCACGAAAGTTTCACGGGCCGAACTCAAGGCCACCTCTCTCTGAGACAAAAGAGCTCTTATTCTTGCCATGCCGTTGAAATCTGTCCCAAGGTTGGTATTTGTGGCCAGATTGAAAACTCCCTATGTTCATGTGTGGGAGGAAATAGAACATTTCTGCAGCAAATAACCCGTTCACTTACTGTTACGATAAAAGGAATACTTTTAATTAACTCAGAACAATCTTCATTATTGAGCATCAAATAACTACCATTTTCCAACAACTTGAACGTGGGGATGATAGCAGGAACTGGCGTGCCTTGCAACACGCAAGCCATATTTGGTCGGTGTTTGTTGCATGAACCGTGTAACTGTATGTGCCTACACATTAGTGAATGATCTGGCGTCTCAGTGCATTCCTCTCCATTCAGATAAACTTCTTGATCATCTTTGAAACATCTGTATGTGTATGGAAGCGACCAGACCTCATGAAGAAAAGCACTACCTAAAGGTTCATAACGACCTATTGGTATATATTTCATACAATTTGAAAACTTATATAAAGCAAAAGGCAGCGTTATTAAACCGTGGATAAGGCACGTTGCCAAAAAACCCGCAATCCTCTGCTGATGATGTCACTGAGCATGTCATGAATGATGTAATATGTGACATCATCAGCAGTGGATTACGGGTAATAGTATCTCTAGTTTACTCCCCTATAGCTGTCTTTCTTTTAACATAAGTGTCTGTTTCCTTCCCTTATACTTACTGTTTTTGGTTCGCTTCCGGTTCGCGTACCGGCGAGCGAACTGGGAAGCGAACTAAGAGAAATAGAGGTTGGCACAGTTCCAAATATTGTACCAATTTTTTAATAACGGGGAGGTAGTTCTGAAAAGAACTTTTTTTTTTATTGTTTTTGTTGTTTTATATTTTTTTTATTATTTTTCGGAACATTTTTTTACTTTTTTTGAATTTTTCTGAATAGTTTTATATTTTTTTGGGTTTTTCTTGGAGGGGGCAATGAAAACGATTCATTGTAAAGGGCTCAACAGGAGCAACAAAACAAAAAAAGAAGTATTTATTATTTTGGGCGTTTCGTACAAACTTGCATATGATAGTCAATAGCTCTGTTGATCAGAGTGATGCTTCTTTCTCCGTAGCAAATGAATCCATCGCAAAATACGCAGATGTGTTTTACTTCACCAAATCTCATTTGTATATTTGGCACCATCTCCCTGCCCTCTGGTCCCGTTACTTCCGGTACAACAGATCTTCTGGCCATAATAGGGAGATTATCTAGGTCGTTCCGAAACTGTGCAGCACTGTAGTTGTTAGGATGCCACCTAGTCATATGGCGATGCATTGTGTAGTTTCCGAAACTGTATTTTTTCTCGGTTCCTCTGGACAGTCTATCTTGACATATAAGGCAAGTTACGTATCTTGCATTTACTTTTTTCTGACCTTTGGGAATTTTAAAAAATTGCCAAATGAAGTTTTCTTTCCGGTGAGACGTCCTGGGCTGCTCAGGCAAAAACTGCCTCTCTTCGTGCTCGTCGTCCTGTTCCTCTTCTTCCTCTTCTTGTTGAATTATAACTTGAGCAGGTGGTCCACTCTTCCTTGGATGTGGTGGCGGTGGTGGGGAAGCACCAGCTGAAGCTACTAAAGAAGCCATTGCTCAGTGATCACAAAGGGTCTTTCTCTCACAATGATGAAAGTCAGAGTGAGGAAAGAAGGAGAGATTTTCATCATTTGGGAAAAACAAGAGTTCTCAACCAATCAAAAGTGTTCATTTTAGATTATATGACCTAGTCTTACATCATTAGGAAACCAAAAGTGAAATGAACCAATGAAAAGTGTTATTACCAAGTCACATGACTTGCTGTGTTTACGTTAAGCGCTTTGCAGGGCCTCCCGGTTTGTTTCCAGAAACCTGCGCTTTGCGACTCGCTTCGCGTACCAGTTCGCTAACGTAGCACGTCATATGACGTATCACGCGAGAACGTGAAACGTCATGCGGACGGGAGGCGTCACGATGTTGTTTTCTAACGCGGCACTTGCGGTAAAGAAACGTTTACCGGCTCGCGGTCTATTTCGCGGCATCAAGGTCAGCTAACGGGAAGCTGCCCGATTCGCGAAGCGGGAACGAAGAAAAAAAAATATTTAAAAAAAAAATTATTCATAAACATATAAAATATATTTTTGGATTTAAAGAAGAATACATTTTACAGCTACAGATATTAGCTGTTAAAAAACCAATGAAATTCACAGAAAAAACCATAGGTTATAGACCATATATAGTTAGGAATTAGCATTTACAAAACCTTGAAAATTCACTGAAAAAACCACAGGTTATAGACCATATATAGTTAGGAATTAGCATTTAGAAAACCTTATTTTACTCACACAAAACCATTGAAATTCCATATATAGTTAGTTGCACTAACTATATATCGCGCACACGCAATCTACTGCTGATGATGTCACATATTACATCATTCATGACATGGTCAGTGACATCACTGATGACATCACTGATGACATCTCAAATGACATCACTGATGACATCATCTAGTGTCTGTGTGTTTTTGTAAAGTTTAAATACGTTTTTACATATTGAAGAATGAGTGGATGTATGGAAGACTGAGTGTGTGTGTGGCTGGCTGGGAGGTGTGTGACTCTGTGCATATCAATGTGTACTTGTATCAGTGATTGTATAAGAGAGTAAGTATGTGTTAGTATATGTGTGAAAAGTATGGTGTTCTGTGTTTAACTATAGATGAGGAAATCGAAGTGTGATTGATTCTTCACAGGACTGACTAGGTGTATGAGTGCATATGATAGTGTTCTAATAATAACTGACTGTATGTATGAGTAATTGTATGGGTGAATGAGTGAATGTGTGTGTAGACGTACGAATCAGTGAGTGCGTATGTAGTAACTGGTATTGGTGTGTCATGATGTCATCAGTGATGTCATTTGAGATGTCATCAGTGATGTCATTTCAGATGTCATTAGTGATGTCATCAGTGATGTCACTGAAGTATGGTGTTCTGTGTTTAACTGTATAGATGAAGAAATGGAAGTGTGATTGATTCTTTACAGGACTGACTTGGTGTGTGAGTAACTCCATGGATGAGTGGCAGTGTGTGACTGTCTGCATAGGTGTATGAGTGCATATGATAGTGTTGTAATAATGAGTGACTGTATGTATGAGTGATTGTATGGGTGAATGAGTGAATGTGTGTGTAGACGTAGGAATCAGTGAGTGCGTATGTAGTAACTGGTATTGGTGTGTCATGATGTCATCAGTGATGTCATTTGAGATGTCATCAGTGATGTCATCAGTGATGTCATTTGAGATGTCATCAGTGATGTCATCAGTGATGTCACTGACCATGTCATGAATGATGTAATATGTGACATCATCAGCAGTGGATTGCGGGTGCGCGATATATAGTTAGTGCAACTAACTATATATGGAATTTCAATGGTTTTGTGTGAGTAAAATAAGGTTTTCTAAATGCTAATTCCTAACTATATATGGTCTATAACCTATGGTTTTTTCAGTGAATATATATATATATATATATATATATATATATATTCACAGAAAAAACCATAGGTTTGAGACCATATATAGTTAGGTATTTGCATTTACAAAACCTTGAAAATTCAATGACAAAACCATAGGTTTGAGACCATATATAGTTAGGTGAATATTTTAATCATACAAAACCAATGAAATTCCCATATATAGTTAGTTGCACTAACTATATATTTCGCGCACCCGCAATCCACTGCTGATGATGTCACATATTACATCATTCATGACATGGTCAGTGACATCACTGATGACATCACTGATGACATCTCAAATGACATCACTGATGACATCATCCAGTGACTGTGTGTTTCTGCAAAGTTTAACCACTTGGATGCTAAGGCTATTTTGGATCTTCAATGTAATTTCCATTGAAATCAATGGAAACTCCATGACGAGCTGGGCTCGTCATGAGCGCCAAGGAGTTAAATATGTTTTACATATTGAAGAATGAGTGGATGTATAAGTGTCTGGATGAAGGATTTAGTAGGTGCGTGACTGACTGTATGAGTGAGTGAATAAATGTGTTGTACTAAATGCATGGGTTAGTGACTAAACTGTCTGAATGTGTGCATCAGTATGTCTGTTGTGGTGTAAAATGCTGCATGTGTTGATCATTAGCTATACGAGAGGCTATATGTGCTATTGATTGGTTGCCCAAGTATTTGTATGGGAGATTGAGTGTGTGTGGGGGTGGCTGGGAGGTGTGTGACTCTGTGCATAGATGTGTGAGCAGTTGATTCACTAGGTGTATGAGTTCAAGAGTGCATGTGGAAACAGCTACATGGGCGGTTGACTGTGTGCATGAGTGTATTGATGAGTGAATGGATATCTCAATGCTACATGTCATAGTAAGTACATATGTAAAACACAGTACATGTGAGAGTTGGCATATATAAATAACTGTGCATGAGAGCCAGTGAATGTGTGAGTGGCTGTATGGATCATTGTGAACTTGTATCAGGGATTATATAAGAGAGTAAATATGTGTTAGTATATGTTTGAATAAGTAAGGTGTGTATAACTGTATAGTTGAGGAAATGGAGGTGGGATTGATTCTTTGCATGACTGACTAGGTGTGTGAGTAACTCCATGGATGAGTGACAGTGTGTGAGTGTCTGTATACACTGAGTGTATCTAAGGTTATATTAGAGTCTGAAGAGGTTCATCGTATTAGCACATGAATGATGTCATCAGTGATGTGATCAATGATGTCAAATGAGATGTGATCAGTGATGTCATCAGTGATGTCATTTGAGATGTCATCAGTGATGTCATCAGTGATGTCATTTGAGATGTCATCAGTGATTCAAAATCAATGAGGGAAGGTAGGAAAACGTGATCCAGTCAGTTTCCTATGTTAATAATATTTCTAATCAAAGAGAGTGGATCACTTGTCCTGCATAACGTGGGGTATGCGGGAAGGTTCGTACTAGTCCCAATAAAAAACCCTAATACACGTGTTGGAATTTTCGATGTATTAGCGGTGTATCTTGATTCTCCGCTGTCCCTTACACGTGTTAGCACAATCATTGGGTTAGTGGTTTGTGCGACCTCCAACCAGGAGGTATTACCCTTGTTAGAGCAGTAGTGATCAGAAATCGTGCAGTGAAGTTGTGATTAATAAAATAGCTCTCTATACCAGACAATTAATTTGAATGATTCTGATATATCTGAGGCCAATATTAAAATTCAAAGAGTGAATTGGAGTGATTATGACTCTTTCACAAAGTGTTGCGTGGGTTTGGTCGACATGTTTCAGCCCATCAGTTGCCAGTAAGTCAGTGGGGCTTTCATCAGGACCACGGTGCTCAGGTGAATAGAGACCTCTCACGTCTCTATATAAAGTAGAAAGATTCAAAAGAACATATCTCTGTGTTGTTCTTTCCAAGGTCAAAAATGTACCTATAAAATAAAATAACAGACTCAACATGGGGAAGGTTTAGGGAATTAAAACTAGTAAACTGGTGTAAAATACCAGGAACTTGTAGTTAGCCTTGTTGCTAAATTGATCGAAGTATTAATACTTCTAACTGCCCACCTTAGTTCTCAAAAAGGGTCAACTCACACAGTACTGACAGAATTAAGTATGATAAAGGGATCGTTAGTATTGGGCTGGTTTGGGTGTTTTTTACGTTGTTAACGTTTTTATGGACACATGTATTGGGAAAGATGGGACAGTTATTGGCTTATCTCTACCGTGTATATAAAACGCAAGAACCTCTAGACAAAACCCACCAAAATTCAATAGAATTTCATAGTGCAGGTCTCTGTTCGAGGAGAGCGTATTAATCGTTATTACTCAAATGGTGCAGTCGGTAGCTCATTATTGTCGGTTCGGTGTTTATCTAGTTTAGGACAGTTTGTGAATAATTCCCACAGTGCTCGTGTAACTTAAATGCAAGTCCTAGACATTTAGACGATTACACGTTCAAGCAAATAGTTTCCATTCATATGCACATTCTCACACTGGGGCGTACCTTGTCACGTGGTCGTAATAGACCTCAACGGATTCCAGCCAGGTCAGGGGGTGCACTAGGATAACAAGTAGTGAATTGGTCACTGGTTAACGACAGACAAACAAACAGGGAAGATACGTTACAGTTTGCGCCCTTCTCCCGCTACCTCTGTCACTCCGTCTTGCCGCTTGTGCTGACTCTGCTGGTTTTGGACCCGGAACTCGAGAAGTGGTTCCTGTGGCTAGTTTAAGTTCGTTTCAAAGGTATAGAAACAGAGGGAAGACACCGATTTAGACCGTAGTCTGTCTTCTGTTGTTAGTTACAATGTTTACAAATTAAATTAATCTTTTCCCAAAATATGAACTAGCGAACAGTGTTACAATTATAAGGAGTTACAGGTGTGGTTGATGCCAAGGGTTCAAAGAAGCTATCGTATTCAAGGCGAATGGAGATCGAAAGTCGAACGTGAAGAATAGACTTTCTGGGGTTCTGTGTCCAGCACAATATCATGTCCTTTTGGTAAAGAGACTTTCTGGCAACTGATGGGCTGAAACATGTCGACCAAACCCACGCAACACTTTGTGAAAGAGTCATAATCACTCCAATTCACTCTTTGAATTTTAATATTGGCCTCAGATATATCAGAATCATTAAAATTAATTGTCTGGTATAGAGAGCTATTTTATTAATCACAACTTCACTGCACGATTTCTGATCACTACTGCTCTAACAAGGGTAATACCGCCTGGTTGGAGGTCGCACAAACCACTAACCCAATGATTGTGCTAACACGTGTAAGGGACAGCGGAGAATTAAGATACACCGCTAATACATCGAAAATTCCAACACGTGTATGAGGGTTTTTTATTTGGACTAGTACGAACCTTCCCGCATACCCCACGTTATGCAGGACAAGTGATCCTCTCTCTTTGATTAGAAATGTCATCAGTGATGTCATCAGTGATGTCATTTGAGATGTCATCAGTGATGTCATCAGTGATGTAACTGACCATGTCATGAATGATGTAATATGTGACATCATCAGCAGTGGATTGCGGGTGCGCGAAATATATAGTTAGTGCGACTAACTATATATGGGAATTTCATTGGTTTTGAATGATTAAAATATTCACCTAACTATATATGGTCTCAAACCTATGGTTTTTTCATTGAATATATATATATATATATATATATATATATATATATATATATATATATATATATCCTGAAAACCCATACCCATCCTAAGGCGTAAAATTGCCCTTGCCACCCAAAAACCCATACCCTCCCTAAGGCCAAAAAGTACCCTTGCCACCCAAAAACCCATACTCATACTAAACCCTAAAATTACCCTTGTCACCCAAAAACCCATACCACCCTAAAATGACATTTGCCACCCAAAAACCCATCCCCACCCTCAACCCTAAAATTTTCCTTGACATATAAAACCCCATACCCAACCTAAAGCCTAAAGTTTCCCTTGCCACCCCAAATCCCATACCCAGCCTAAACCCTAAAAAATACCCTTGCCACTCAAAAACCCATACCCACCTTAAACCCTAAAATTACCCTTACCACCCAAAAACCCATACACACCTTAAACCCTAAAATTCCACTTGCCACCCAAAAAAGCCTACCTACCCTCAACCCCAAAATTACCCTTGCCACCCAAAACCCCATACCTAACCTAAACCCTAAAGTTTCCGGTGCCACCCAAAATCCCATACCCACCCTAAACCCTAAAAAATACCCTTCCTCCTAAAAACCCATACACACCCTAAAGCCTAAAATTACCCTTGCCACTCAAAAACCCATACCCACCCTAAACCCTCAAATTACCCTTGCCAACCAAAAACTCATACAGAACCCTAAACCCTACTATTACCCTTCCACCAAAAAACACATACACACATATATACAAACACTAAATACTTACCTAATACTTACATTTAAAATGCATATGCCATTACCATGCATGCTTTTACAACAAAATTAATTGTAAATGCATGAGTTGTAAAATTTTCTGTTGTAATGGATTGTGTTGTAATGGCATTCGCATAGTAACAGCTACGTTGTAATGGTAATGCATTGTAAAGTGTATAATACTGGCCTCATTATTCTCCCCCTATCCTGCTGCCCTTGCCAGGTTTGAAAATTAGGCTACACTCATAGAAAATGTGCAAAGTACAACATTGAACAATATGCTTTCCGGGCCTGCTAAGGCCATAAAACTCTTGCGAATGAGTCAATATCACAGGTAGGGATGTCATCTGACCGGTTTTCAATTGTGAGATTTTAATGTCCCGGCCGGTACAAAAAACAACAGCAAAATCACCTAAAGCCAATATTTTTACCCCTAATCCCTACATACTTCAAACAGCAAGCACTCTTAAATGTGTTCTAGAGCTGCGTTAACAATTCCTGACTAATTATTAAAGTAAACAAAGGCAGAAAAGTCATGTTACAAATGAGAACATACGATTTTGTTTAAAGTTGTATTTAGTATCATGTCTCAGTTTTCACAGACTCTTTAAACAACTACAAATGGCTGGTATTTTCCTCTTTGAAAGGCAGCAATCCCATCCTGGGCTCTTTAGTTCTCTAGAGCTGAGTCAGGGTTGGACATGTGGCCTCTGCCAGGCTCTATTCTTGCTTTCCTTTCCCACCTCTACTTTCTTCCTGAAGACCGAAGGTCTGACAGCGGTTGTATGACGTTACAACTCATACTTTTACAACGCATGCCATTACAACGAATTTTTTACAACGCAAAAACTTTTACAACGCATGTATTTACAACGCATGTTTTTACAACGCATACCATTACAACGTAAGTATTGGTAAGTATATATTATTTTTTTTAAATTTAAAATAATTGAAAATAATATAATTTAATTTAATTTAATTACCAAAACTGACCCTGAACCCTAAAAATACCCCTGTACCCCAAAAACCCAAAACTGACCCTGAACCCTAAAAATACCCCTGTACCCCAAAAACCCAAAACTGACCCTGAACCCTAAAAATACCCCTTTACCCAAAAACCCAAAACTGACCCTGAACCCTAAAAATACCCCTGTACCCCAAAAACCCCAAACTGACCCTGAACCCTAAAAATACCCCTTTACCCAAAAACCCCAAACTGACCCTGAACCCTAAAAATACCCCTTTACCCAAAAACTGAAAACTGACCCTGAACCCTAAAAATACCCTTTTACCCAAAAACTGAAAACTGACCCTGAACCCTAAAAATACCCCTTTACCCAAAAACTGAAAACTGACCCTGAACCCTAAAAATACCCCTTTACCCAAAAACTAAAAACTGACCCTGAACCCTAAAAATGCCCCTTTACCCAAAAACTGAAAACTGACCCTGAACCCTAAAAATACCCCTTTACCCAAAAACTGAAAACTGACCCTGAACCCTAAAAATACCCCTTTACCCAAAAACTGAAAACTGACCCTGAACCCTAAAAATACCCCTTTACCCAAAAACTGAAAACTGACCCTGAACCCTAAAAATGCCCCTTTACCCAAAAACTGAAAACTGACCATGAACCCTAAAAATACCCCTTAAAAACCCAAACATATAATATTTAAAATATAATTATATACTTACCAATACTTACGTTGTAATGGTATGCGTTGTAAAGGTACCTGCGTTGTAAAAACATGTGTTGTAAATACATGCGTTGTAATGGTTTTTGCGTTGTAAAAGTTTCGTTGTAATGGTAGTGCGTTGTAAAAGTTGCGTTGTAATGGTTGTTTCCCCTGACAGCAGCACTGCTATCCCTGGCCCGCAGCGACACAACCACGTTATACTCTTAAGATGCACTCCGGAGTGCACCGCTCTGCCTGACACTTTTGTACCATTGACAGAACTTCTATTAACTCTTGTCCCCTACCCATATGAACCCCCGACCGCCCACAGCACAGCTATCCTGGCTTCAGCAATGCTAAGCGCAGCACCACTACTAGTTCATCACTGCCTAGTATAATTAACTAGCAGGTGTAGCGAGCAATAATGCAGTAGTGAAGTACCGAAATTATATTATCGCCTCCCAACAATTATCATTACATTACCAAATCCCCTTACCAATACCAATAAGCAGTCGGTCGGCAGTGTAGAAGGTTCAAGCGTTTATTAGACAAACACAAACTCTGCCAGAGGAGCTCCTTGCGACCTAACCCACGAGGTCTGCCAAGAAGACTGCTGGCACATTGTCAGCACATCACATATATACAGTTGCATTGGCATCATCATAGCCTAACATGGAAAAATACAAATTGGTACAAGCTAGTACAGTACTAGGAAAACCCATATAAGGCACACAAAGAGCTCCTTGCTTCGCTCCGGCAACAAGGTCAGACGGGTGACTCCCTTCTGTCTTCTCAGAGACAGTCCACCCTGCACCCCTCCCGGAATGTGCTTATCGGCCCTTCCTCAGCTAACTACGACCTTGCCGAGTCTTAACGAGCTGAAACAGCAGTTTCGGCAACAGTTGGTTTCTTTCCCAGGAGCAGGGTTTTTAGAGGCAAATGAGAATAGGGCCTGTGCATGCACGATATTAAAGAAGGCCATAATATGGTATTCATATAGCGTAACGTGGTGTGAAGCTAAGTAAAAAGTAAATACCGCAAATACTAATGTTGCATGTCTGCGGTGTGAGTTTAGGGACACCATGCTAATCCTAACATATCGATTATCAATACTACGTGATCAAGAATCGATTCTAGTACCTCAAACCCTCCTTTTAGCGTGGTGGAGCTAAATAACGACAAACAGCTACTCCTCGAATATTTCCTCATCGATGGCCATCATATCATGTACCTCTTTCTGCAGCATTTGGGCTTTAATAGATTCAGGGTTTGGAACGCACAGCGTGGTGATACGGGAAGCACAGTAAGAACAGCAGGCAGGACCACACTGCATCAAGACACAACACGTAAAGATGATGGCAGCTGCACCTCCTAAGATCAACATCAGCTTCCATCCCCATGTGGACAGGAGTCCCCAAAACCAACCTGACAATGACCAGGACCCATTTTCGGTATGCATTTCAGAGGCAATGCGGTGCAGCTTTTGGATGGCTAGATGGACCGAGGGGGCGGAGTCAGGAATATACACGCAGCAAGAACTGCCGATGACACGGCATGCCCCACCCCGATCAGCTAAGATAACATCTAAAACCATACGATTTTGAAGCGCTACAAGCCTGGTAGCCTGAAGTTCCACGGTCAAGTTTGTTAAAATATCAGTGGTGATATTAATGACATTCTCCACTATTCTAGACAATCTCCTAATTTCCCTACTATTGAAAAAAGGCCCCCAAAAGGGCAGTAGACCCTTACTAAAATCCGTAAATTGCTGCAAGGAGGTATCTGTTTGATCGACTTCCGTCATATCGAACTGTCTACGTGATCTGTGTAAAGGTGCAATATTGGAATAGCTAGAGGTCACCTCGGCAAAGCTTGCTACTGGTGTACTCGCCACCGGGGCGGCTGTATTCCCATGATAGGATCGCATTGGGTATAACTGATGCGTTTTGTGATAGTTGGAGGGGGCCACATAAACAGGAGGAAACAGAAAGGATAGATAGCAACGTCCCCCCCAATTCCGTGGTAACCAAGTGTATGCGTGTTCCCCACACACAAAATACACATTGTGTGGGGTAATCAAAGGGGGGCTAATACGTTTCCGCAGTCGATAGGTATAATTGCAGATGCTATTCCCCATTTGTACCCTACCCATCCCTTGCACACAAAATCCTGCAGAAACATTCAAAATTGGGATAGGTACAGTACGATCTCTGGTAACATTACGTTCAATGAAAATCTGAAAATATTGTGTGGCATTAAAGTCCTTAAAGTCATACAATTCATCTTGCAACCAAGTTTTGTTCATTTCCGCTAAATACAGTTGTATGCAACCTTGTGGGTCAATTGTCACCTGATTCCCATGTCCCGTTCTATTATAAGCATAGTGTGCTCGAACATAATCAAGAATAATATTATGCTCATTGACATCGAGGTCCTTGTGATGCTCACCCCCATGCCGGTATATTGCCAGAAACAGTTTGTACCAAGCTTCACAACTACCTAGATAAGACAGAGGGCGGGAGAGAAACAAATCATGATTGCGCACTACAGATGGCAGGAGCCCACAAACCCAACAATCCGTAGTGTTAGTAACATTGTGTGTTTGATGCAACATTTCTATGAATACGTTTTTAGCATATTTCTGGCGATGTCTTTCGTTGTGTGGTGCTAGGGTGAACAGGAAATGTTCGGGGGGTGCAACAGTAGTTGGCAAAAACTTCTGTAATGGGTATTTATGTTCTAAATATACGAACAGACTCATGAACACAGCTACTATAACAGTTATAGTCACAACAAATGCTATTTTGACCTTCGTGGTCCATGTGGAAAACATCGGTTCATAAAAAGGTATGTATCGAGGCGCAATAGGAAACTTTTCTTCTACAATAACACGACCAAAAGGGTACATTGCTAGCTAAAAGTCCAAAAATAGGCCTAGCAGTCCGACCTGCCAGAGGGTTCTTCTTTCCTGCGTCCGTCAGAGTCTCACAGGCAGACTCGTATCCCTATCCCAAAGTAGAAGCCGTCTTGCTGTAACAGAATCTTCTTTCTGAACAGAGCACAATGATCAAAAAGTTCCAGCTCTCAACGAGTTCAGTCCAGTGTCTCGCTCAGCGCCCAGACCTGTAGTCTAGCAAGCCCTATCTTATGCAATGAAGTCCTTCCCTATCTCCTAACAATGGGGTCTGAGGCGCCGCGTGCCGGCTTCCTGAGCCGGAAATTGTATCGCTCGCGTCCCAGCACTTCAGGGTCAGAAAAGAGCACACCCGGGGCTTTCCGTACTTGTGAGGTTTCGTCGTCTGGGGTACTTGCAACAGGATTCAAAGCTGTTGCACGTTCACTTGCAACTTCAGTGGAGACCAAGTCATCTGATCTCGCCGATCCCTCCTGTGGCCTACGCTCAATTTCGCAGGCGTCAGAAAAGGGCACGAATGCATCAGCTCTTTCAGTTTCCTGTGTCAGAATTTCCCCTGGACGTGACCGCTCACCAGGGAGTGGAAGTGGTAGTCGTTTGAGATGCGAAACATGGATCCAATGCTTACGACCATCCACTTTAACCGCCGTCCGGGTGGCCAACAAAATCTGCCGTGGCTCAGACCATCTAGGAGCCAAGCTGGTGTCCCGCTCGAACTTTTTTACCAGGACCCACTGGCCGGGCTGCAAGCGATGACCGGGGCCCTCTGGCAGTGGCTGCAGTACAGAAGCTACCTGCTGATGAACAGAACGAAGGTCTTTAGTCAATGCATAAAGATAATCAATCAACATAGGATATTCAATATCTGCAAAAGAACGAGGTCTAGGTACCCCCCACACGTTAGCAGGCCTCCCAAACAGTATCTCATAGGGAGAGAGACCCGATCGGGAGTGCGGGGTGACACGTAAAGACATAAGGGCTAGGGGTAAAGTGTCAGGCCATTTCAACCCCGTGCTTTCCTTTATTTTTGCCATTTTCAGTTTTAAAATGCCATTATACTTCTCCACAAGCCCTGCTGATTGGGGGTGTCGGGCAGCATGGAACTTTTGCTGTATGTGTAAACCTTTACAGATATGTTGAACAAGGGCCCCATGGAAATGCCCCCCGTTGTCCGACCAGATCAAGCGAGGCAATCCAAAACGAGGCACAAACTCTTTCAGGAGGGCCTTTGCAGTTGCCAAAGCTGTGTTTTCCTTGGTAGGGTATGCCTCGACCCATTTACTAAATGCACAGACCACGACCAGTACATACTTTAAATTGTTGACGCGTTCCATATGAATATAATCCATCTGGAGCACTTCAAAGGGCAATGTGGGTGGTGCAAAATTCCCGCTCAAAACAGTTTCTCCCTTTCCTGGATTATGCTGCAAGCAAACCATGCAATATTGGACCAAGCGGACAGCCGTCCGTTGGATATTTGGGTTATTCCAAACTGGATCTAAAAGCCCGCAAATACCTTTTGCTCCTATATGCGCGGGTCCGTGTGCCATGGTTACCACGGCCTGTACCAGTGCATTGGGCAGTAGCCACCTTTGTTTGTCGGTCAAGTCAATCCAACAATTATTTTCATCCAATCTCCCTACCTCGCGTTCCCATCTCTCTAATTCTGCGGAGGTGGCTTCCTTCTGTAGTATTCTCACACTTTCCATAGTATTATCAAATAGGCCAGAGTCCCCCCCCACCCATCTGGCAGAGGAATGGACATACATGGGTGACATCAGTGACTGTGCTGTCTGCTTGGCCACCTGGTTTGCAAAAGCATTGCCTTCCCCCACCTCATCCACAATTGCTTTGTGGGCACTACATTTTATGATAGCCACTTTCTTGGGTAGGGTGAGAGCATCTAACAACCTCAAAACTAGCTGTCCGTTCTGTATTCTCTGACCATGTGAAGTAAGGAAACCCCTCTCCTTCCACAGCCGCCCAAAACTATGGGCTACACCGAAGGCGTATTGGCTGTCTGTGTAGATATTGACCTCGAGTCCCTCACTCAGCTCACAAGCTCGCAACAAGGCCATAAGTTCAGCAGCTTGAGCTGATCGGTGGGGTACTCGGAGTGTTTCAACAACCGTTTTTAGGGTCGTGATCGCATATGCAGCTGTCGTTGTGCCATCTGTTAGTTTGAAACAGGAACCATCCACATATAGCTCTCCCTGGGGGTGATCTAAGGGTGTGTCCGTGAGGTCAATCCTACCCTTGGTCTCATCTTCTGTGCGATATATGCAATCATGTAAATCAGTGTCCTGTCCACTCGTAGGGAGCGGTAATAATGTGGCTGGGTTCAGGGTTGCGCATCGGGTAATTGTAATATGTGGTGCAAATAAGGTCAGCTCATACCCAGTAAGACGTGCACTCGTAAGATGCTGCGTTTTTGTTTTATTTAGTAAGGTGTCTACTGCATGCGGCACCATTATAGTCAAATTGGAATTTAAAACGAGTCCTTCTGACTGTCGGATTGCCACCGCCACTGCAGCCGTAGCCCTCAGACAGCTAGGAAGTGCTCTTGCAACATTATCCAATGTCGCTGACAAATAGGCGCACGGTCTTTGCTTACCTCCAAAGGCCTGCGTTAAAACAGACAGTGAACAACCGTCGACCTCGTGTACATATAGTACAAAAGGTTTACGATAGTCTGGAGTACCCAGAACAGGAGCGGAGCATAAAGCAGTTTTTAAAGAGTCAAAAGAGAGCTGACATTCATCCGTCCAGGGTAGGGGTTCATGCACATCTTTAGTAGTCAAATACAACAAGGGTTTAGCCAGAAGTGAAAAATTAGGTATCCATTGGCGACAGTAAGATGTGATGCCAAGAAAAGCACGGACTTCACGTTGCGTGCAAGGTACAGACATGCTAGAAATGGTGGTAATCCGTTCAGGTGTTAGTCGTCTACCCTCCTTCGATAATAGATGACCTAAGTAGGTCACCTCCTTTCGACAGTACTGAAATTTCGATAATGATACCTTGTTCCCCTTAACAGCCAAATGGTGCAACAATTTAATCGTAGCTTCTTTACAGCCTTCTTCCGTATCAGACGCAATGAGTAAGTCATCCACATATTGCAAGAGGACGTTGCCTTCCGGCAAGTCCAGGTCATCCAACAGAGCCTTGAGAGCCTGGCTATATATACTCGGACTTTCAGTATAGCCTTGAGGAGCGCGACAGAAGCGGAAGCTGCGACCAGATATTGAAAATCCGAAGATCTGCCTACTATCAGGATGGATAGGAATGCTAAAGAAAGCATTTTTCAGGTCAATGACCGAAAAATACTGTGCAGTCGGAGGGATCATGGTGAGAATGGTAGTGATATCGGTCACCACCGGATACTGTGGTACCACTATCTTGTTAACGGCTCGTAAATCAATTACGAAACGATAAGCAGCACCTGTCTCCCCTCCATCATGGTTCCTCTTCAAAATCGGGAGAATCGGGCTATTGCAAACATTGGCATTCGTTTCTTCTACAACCCCTTTGTCAATCAGGTCCTGAATGATGTGCAGTAGAGCCCGTTCCCCCGCCGGCGCTATTTTGTACTGCGGGATGCGTGGTAATTTCGCACCCTGTTTCAATGTGATGTGAACTGGGGGAATGTCCAGTTTACCCACATCTGCATCTCCTATCGCCCAAAGGGAAGTCGGAATGTCATCGAACTCCGGTGGGAGCCGTTCATTTTTCGTGAAACATTGTTTAACAGGGGTTACAGAGGGACGTATGGTTAAATAGACCCCATCCGCAGAACAATGTATAGTTGCATTCAATCTCTTCAGCATATCCAATCCTAACAGATTCTCTCCACAATTCGAAGTCAATAAGAAAGGAGTGTCAATGGTGGCTGGGCCGATTGTAAAAGGGAGAGGTTTGGAGATGGGGCTTACGACGGGGACTCCGGAGAAACCCACCGAAACATTATTTCGCCCGGACAGAGCCGCCCCTGGAACCAATGATCGAGCAACGGAACTGTTCATTGCTCCTGTGTCAATTAGAAAATCCTCAGAGGTCCCCAATACTTCCCCTTTTACATAAGGTCCCCTTTGATTGACCGGAATTGACACTTGGCCCCCGCTCTGTCCCTGGCTGTCCTATGCTGGGGCGTATACATCGTCATTCCCTTCGGCATAGTCGCCATGGTAGTACTGTCTATGCTGGGGATCATCGAAATGATTCTTTTCCAACTTGCCTGTCCGGTCGTCTCTGTGCATATCACCTCGGTCGGGACCCCCTCGTCCTCTACCTCGTCCCCGAATCGTTCCGTTCTGGGCGGCCAAGTCAGGACACTGTGCCTTCCAGTGTCCCTCCTCTCTACAATAGGAACACTGGTTGATGCCGATTGACGGGGCTCCTCCTGAACCCCTTCCTGTCCCCGCCCCTCTCGTCATTGGGCCCCGACTACCTCTACCTCCTCCTTGCCCTCGAACCACTTGCTGTAACAGTACTCGAGTCTTCAGATCCTTAACCTTTTTATCCACCTTATCTTTATTTTCATTTTCTCTATGCTCATAGTACTGGGCCATGCTTAGGATTACAGACGGGGAAGAGGTAGTCCAGGTACTCTCTGCCGCCTCCAGCCGTGCTGAAATTTCCGGGGCCAGGTTCGTAACGAACCTGTTAACGAACAACCTCGTGCCCCCTTCCGTTGCCAAATCTTGCCCGCTAAAATCAATAAAAACCTCTTCGAACCTGGTAAAGAAGTCGGACACACTTTCGTCCTTTTTTTGTCTACAGGCGGACAGTTTGTCCCAGTCGACTTTTCGGGGTGGGATCAGAGTATGCATAAAAGTTATTATTTTCGCTGGAAGAGAAGTTATTTCCGCTCTTGGTTTGTCCCCTGGTTTGCGGTCCTGGTCCCAGCCCCTTAGCTCCTCCCATGAGCCACCTAACTCAACATGACTAGAATCGTGCACCTGTCGCCATATATCAACCGGTACTAGTAGTCCAAAGAATAGTTCAACATCGGCTAAAGTCATTACAGCGGAGGCGGCTGCCTCAGTCAATTCTTTGTAATATGCAGTAGGATTCGTTCGGGGATCTGGCAGTTGGGATTTCAACGCCAGCACCTCACTTCTCTTCCATGGAGTATAAACCCACTGTTCCTGGAACCTAGCCGCTACCCCTTGCCGTATGACTGTCTGATTATCATCTTGTTGTTCGGGGATCTCGGGATGATAGACGGGATGTACCTCTCGCATAGGGTGCTGCGTAGTCCACTGCGGACTCTTCAAGAATAATCTGTTTCGATATTGAACCAAAGTGTCTATATTCTTAAATACTTCCTCTGGTGCTAGACTAAACTTATGAGCCCAATCCCTGATAGTATACAGGATCTGAGGGGCCGTCCCATCCCTGAAGCTTGTTTCCCAAGACCAAATAAGTGAATTAGACATCTGGTATAGCACATGTTGTTGCATGACCGGTTCTAAATCCTTCACCGTACTCCATATGTCAGTCATAGTGTACACATCATTCCGTATCCATTTAATTGCCTGATCTTCTAATGCTTCCTTTTCGCCATATTCCACAGATGATCTAGTGAACAATCGCTTGCTGTTTAGCCCCCCCACAGCTCCCCTTGGGGTCTGTTCAGACCCGCCAGGTGCGATGCAAACCTGGGGGGGATGTATCTCCGGCGTTGGGAAACTCGATTGCGACTGAGGGGATGTGAGTATTGGTGCAGACTCGGGGATAAGCGTAACCAAGGCCCCCCCATGAGGAGAGGAAACACCGTTATTCCGCTCTCGAGTAACGGAGCCCTGTTCCTCTGGCGCGGATGCCCGTGGCCTAGCTTCGGGCTGGACAGGTATTGCGGGATATATACGCTCCAGGGCATATGGCGGGGGAGGCCTTGCGTTTAACAATTCTTCTATCTCATCTTCCGTTCCCTCTCTAGCTACATAACATTGGTCTACTTGAAGTCTAAATTGTCTATCTGCAATTTCGATATTTCGTTCTATCTTGCTTTTGTCATATGCGATGGCCTTTTGAGTAACAGTCTGTCCCTGCTCTATCTTCATTAATTTTTCAGATCGAATGCGTCTTCTTTTTGCTTCTTTCTGCCATTTGTTAAGGGTGTCGAACATCGATTGCCGACTACGCTTAACAAAAAGGCGTTCTTGTAAATACGCAATCTTCTTTTCATCGAAAGACCCAGTTTTCGGCCATTGTAATTCTATATTGTCCTTAGTGTATTTATGCCACAAAGAGTTAAAAATAAGGGGGCCAATACAATGCTTACAATACATATCGTGACTAGGTGTCCCCTCCGGTGGGGTCGGCTGACTCTCGTCTAACCTCCCTTCATCACTACGGACACAACCAAAGCACAACTTGCTAAGGCACGGCATATTGGATTATCTCGTTTCTGGCTGAAAAGGAATTTTTCCGTTATTACAAGTTCAATCAAATTAAGTATCACGTCAGCATTGTGCTTTCATTCTCATGGCCATGACATCAATCATTCTCCCATCCGTCTTTCATTATACATCTGACAAAGAATATGGACGTAAAACGTAACACATAAATTCCAACAGTTTGCAATTAAAAAATGGAGCCCGTCGGCTCCCACTTGCGGAGAACTCTTCTGCTACTATTCAAAAGGCTGCAAAGAACACTTCCAACAACAGTCTCATCCTCAGACTGCCTAAAGATAGTCACACAGGTTTTAAACCACAGACCGGTCTACAGGCCATCCGACAGCATTCATGGTTCACTTCCCGAACTATTCTGGGTAAGCCCGCATTTAAGCGCCGCTCCAGACTTGTCCGGGTGCTACCCAATTTCAACCATCGGCTTTCCCGAGAACAGTCCGGCCGAGCAGGAACCGCAGTTCCCCTAGGCGTGTAATCCTTATCTTTAGTATACCCAGAGCGTCCGCACGTGCAGTTCCACACTGCCCCCGTCGGACCTCTGCCCAAATTCTCTCTGTGGCAACTAATGCAAATTCAGAGTTCCTCCGTGACCATAGGCCACCAAATGCTTAGATTCCGCTATCCAAATCTGTATATGCAATTCAACATACAACGAGACACAACACTCACCTGGTGCACGCAGGTCTGCCAGAACGTTCTCCACTGCCGACGTTTGTTAGTACCAACGTTGCAGGTTCTCGGGTTGCACCTGAAGGACTCCGGCGTGGGGCTACTAGCAGCGGGAGCCCTCCGGACCGGGAGGGCAGAGCAAAACCCCGAATTCTTATGTATCAGGTCTGCAACCCCCCCAATCAGGAGAACCCCTTTCAACGTCACCTATGCTTACACAGGGACGACCCCAACGCGGAGTCCCGGCGGAGTCGCCAACTGAAGTACCGAAATTATATTATCGCCTCCCAACAATTATCATTACATTACCAAATCCCCTTACCAATACCAATAAGCAGTCGGTCGACAGTGTAGAAGGTTCAAGCGTTTATTAGACAAACACAAACTCTGCCAGAGGAGCTCCTTGCGACCTAACCCACGAGGTCTGCCAAGAAGACTGCTGGCACATTGTCAGCACATCACATATATACAGTTGCATTGGCATCATCATAGCCTAACATGGAAAAATACAAATTGGTACAAGCTAGTACAGTACTAGGAAAACCCATATAAGGCACACAAAGAGCTCCTTGCTTCGCTCCGGCAACAAGGTCAGACGGGTGACTCCCTTCTGTCTTCTCAGAGACAGTCCACCCTGCACCCCTCCCGGAATGTGCTTATCGGCCCTTCCTCAGCTAACTACGACCTTGCCGAGTCTTAACGAGCTGAAACAGCAGTTTCGGCAACAGTTGGTTTCTTTCCCAGGAGCAGGGTTTTTAGAGGCAAATGAGAATAGGGCCTGTGCATGCACGATATTAAAGAAGGCCATAATATGGTATTCATATAGCGTAACGTGGTGTGAAGCTAAGTAAAAAGTAAATACCGCAAATACTAATGTTGCATGTCTGCGGTGTGAGTTTAGGGACACCATGCTAATCCTAACATATCGATTATCAATACTACGTGATCAAGAATCGATTCTAGTACCTCAGTAGGTGCTGTAACACCTGGGCTTGAGAGTGTGTGAGGAACTACTGCACTCCGATTGTGGTTGTTTTGACTGCCCAGTCACGATGCTCGCATGCCATTTTCCTCGCATTATGGCTTATGCTATTGTAGTAGTGCCGGCTACTCTCCATTTTATTTTATTTTTTGCAGTTTTATATAGTGCAAACTTCAAGGTTTCAGAGCGCTTTACAGGAGCACCAGTTGCATTACAGAGGGAAATATTCATTTTTTTATTTTTATTATTATATTTTTGTAGGCCCGGGGATATTAAGGGGCAGATTTACAAGGCCCTTGTGTTATTTTTTGTGCTACAGTTGCGTCACTTTTTGTGATGCAGCGGCGGCATAAAAATGTGGCCCATTTACAACGTGATGCATCTAGGGAGATGTGTCATCTTGTAAAGCCCTGCTTTATATTATACCTGCTGTAGGAGAGTAGGGTCTGCTTCCTATGGTTACCCCCACTTTTTGCTGTGATTCACTGGTTTTTCGACTTTAGTGTGGCTGTGGCCCTGCTAATCAGGCCGACAACCTAGCTGTTCTCTCTCTAAATTAATACCATGTACTTTAGGTACATACCAGATTAGTTACTGGGTCACCCTTTTGAGCCCCTGTATATGGTACCTTAGGTACCCAGGGCATAGGCGCACCTTGGGCCTATCAGGGCCTGCAGCATGTATTTTGCGACCCCTGGTTAGCCTTCCAAACTGACACCACAGGTCTGCACTTGCAACCTGGGTAAGGTGGTGTAATCACCCCTTACTTAGATATAGTATACCTATATCTATATATATATATAGATAGACACATATTAACCTATAAGTCACTCCTGTGGCAGGCTTTGACAATCCTGGAGGCAGAGTGCTTGGTTTTGTGTGAGAGGGTGCACTAGCATGAACTGAGCTCCTCTGCAGCTTTCGGAACCATCTCCTTATAGCTGTTCTATGATATAGCCATACCATATACTGTAAGGTGTCAAACACTTTGGAATACTAACCCCCCACCCCGTCCTGGCGGTGGGGGTTGCATTCCACCCTTCTAGAGGAAGAAGACATGTAGTTACTGGTAAACCTGGTTAAAGTTAAACAGAGCCCCAGCATCACAAAATGGATGCTGCTGCCACAGACACGAGTATGCCTCCTGCTGCTGGACGAAACTCCAGCAGGGGAGGCATGGACATTAGGTTTCCTGTCCAGCACCTTCCCAGACAGGCTTTAGTGTATTGGGGCAGGGTGGGTTGCATTCAGTGAATGCTTTTCACACACTGCCTAGGGCACATTAGGTGCTCCATACATTTCCCAGTTCAAACCGGTTGCTGGGGCACTCAGCCACAGCTCTGGCGTGAAACTGGACAAAGGGGAAGGGGTGTAACCACCCACTCCCAATGTCCACGCATAGTAGGGACCTTAGAGTTAGTCCAACCCCTAAACCTACTATAAGTATAGAACCCCAGTCCCTAGGACTTTAGATTACTCTGGACGAAACTCTGCAACATGGATCTTGGACCTTCGACATTCCATTTCGACTGGAAGATGGAAGAAATCTCCCTTGTGGTCAAGGCGTGACCACCCTGTTCAAACAGGCACCAACTGCACCTTTGCCGGTCTGCATTTTCGAGGCTCCCGCCGGATCCCGAAAAATCTGCGACACAGGACATGGACTTCCAGACACCTCTGATGCTGACCTGCGCTCCTAGCAAAGCTGAGACCTGTAGCGGACACGAGAGACGTGGGACCAGAACACCTGGACATCCTGCATTTTGCTACCTGCACCTACTTCCTGAGGTATCCCGAAGTTGTGCATTAGGGTGTTTGAAGCCCCTGCCCCAAGCACCTATTACACTGAAGCTCATAGGCCCACACTCCACGAGTGTCCCGTGTGCCAGCTTTGTGCATTGCAGCTCGTCGTGTCTTCGTGGTTCCTAGTCCGTTGGCTAGCGAGCCCCCACGAAGGCCAATCCTTGATTTACTTTGCTTTCCTGGTTGCTCCAGGCTTGCTCCAACTTCTCTCCAAAGGAGAAGTTCCCCAGACCTTGCTGGTCTGCACCGAAGCCAGTCTTGACATTCTGCGTGGATTGCATTTGCCAAGGCTTGCTGGGTCCAATCCAGATACCGAGACCGCAGTCCACTAGATCATTTGTGGGACAGCTCGAATCCAGCTCCTGGTCATTGTCAACACCTCCTGGACCACATGGCTGAAGAGACAAGCTTCATCTTTTCAACTGAAATCACCCGACATTGGCTGGCAGCTTCCCATCGTCGTCCTGGTCACTGGCTAGTGACCCAGACTCTGTCCCTTCTGCTTTCAGGTTCTTCACATCTCTGATCGATCCTTGGATCCACCCGGACACTTTTCCTCTGGTCGCCTGCAGCACTTCTTCGCAGCTCTCCACTGGAATCGACAACGAAACCCGACACGAAAAGCCACCTATGTACCCGGCTTCCCTGGGTGAGGTAACACGAGTACTCCGGTGCTCCCGTGGGTATTTACTCTCCAAGTGTCCTAGTCTAAAAGGGTTCCATCGCAGTTCACCTCCTTGTACCCTTAATCTTTGAAATTGTAACTTGTTCGTTCTCCATAGAAAGTCAATGGTAACCCGCGGCTGTGTTTAGACACTGCACGCGTCTCCCGTGGGCCTCCTACATCCTAACCTTTGGTGGTTCTAGGCAGCCCCAGCGATTCCACAGGCCCTAGGCCTGCTTTCTATTTCCCACGTGGTTCTTATACCACTATTTTAGTATATGGTTTGTGAGGCCCCTAGGGCATAATGTATACTGTGCAACTTATCGTATGCTAATTAAGTTCCTTGTATGGTACTTTTACCTTTGACCTCAAAAAGAGTCCAGAGGGGTTGTGTTTAGAATAAATACATATATATTTGATATATACCTTGTGTGGTGTGCTTTCATTTGATCATTCAAGAGAATATAATTGGTAAAAACAACTTGCTTAACTCGCCTCTAAGTCTTAGCCTGAAGGCTGCTCTCCACAGCTACCACTAGGATAGCTTTCTATAAGGTTGACTTTACAACCTACCATCAATAAGGGTCGTTTGGACTGGTGCAAGGTGCCCACTAGAATAGTGGACATCATATACCAGGCCAACTTCTCCACCTGCGTCAGGTATAATGTATGCAGTGGGCATTCCAACGCAAAAAAGCCTCGTAGAAGTGACATAGCGAAATCAACAAGATTTCACTGCGCCACTTCTACGACCCCACTGTGTCAAAACCTTACGCCTGCTTGGAGCAGGTGTAAGGAGTGATGCAGCAGTGTGGATAGGCCTGCCGATGCATTGTTGGAGTTGCGTCGTGCTTGCGACATGACTCCAGCAATGTGTGACTTTTACGCTGACAGATGCGTCAGAATTTCTGACGCATCTGTCAATCTTTACACTGTGGTGCGCCGTATTGTACATACGGCACATCCATGGTGGCACAAGGGTTTCTCAGGTGGCACAAGGCTGAGGCGCAACTAGAGACACATTTCGGGGGGGGGGGCTAAGAAAAAAATTTGAGGGGGGGGCTGACTCTCTAAACAGTAGGCAGATTGGAGTTGCAGGGGCTCTCGGAAGGGGTGAAACAACAACAATGCCTCATTAACAAGCAAAAGGTCTTTAAAAGACCTGTGAAGTACTCGGTGCGTCTTTGTGTGCCCGGGAAGCTGTCTCATCCCGAGCTGCCACACACAGCAGGGGGGCTGAAGCCCTTTGAGTCCAATGGGCGTTGCGCGCCTGGCGCAAGGAAAGTGACACATCTCTACAGATGCATCACTTTCTTGTAAATCTCCCCATAAGTGATTTGCCCAGAATCACAGGATGCCTGAGCCTCCCGCCAGACTCGAACCTGGTTCCCCTCAGTGGCATAGAAAGGGGGGTGCTGTGGGTGTGGACCGCCTGAGTGTCATCACTGAGGGGGTGACAAAATGGCAAAAATATGTGTTTTAAACACATATTTTCATTTTGTCAAGCCGGGGTTGACAAGAAATTTTCTGCACCGGGTACCACCTGACCATGCTACGCCACTGGTTCCCCTGCGTAACAGTCGGCCACTCTAGCCCTTAAGCCACAGCCCACTGCACCTTACAGAGCAGGCCGAGCTTTGATATTAACCCTACCTCCTAGAGGAGCTCATTTTCCTAGACACCTGCGTCTGAGAGGGCCCTCTTGCCTAGCGCCGACTTCTAGATCAGCACGCAATATCTGTCAGCCACTCAAGAAGAAGCATGCTGTACTGCCCTCTACTCCCTAGGGCAGCAACGCTGTCCCCAGCACCTCGTTCCTAGAGCAACATACCGTGACCCCATGACTGCTCCCTAGTTCCTAGAGCTGTAGCCTTTCCCAGGTTCCTTCTTCCTAGACCACTCACGGCGCATTCTACCTAGGATTTAATTTTAATTTAATGCGATTTTATATAGCTCGAACATTGGCTGAAGGTGTCAGAGCGCTTTACAAAAGAACCAGTTGTGTTACATAAGGACTTTGGAATACATGAGTTACATTAGAGATACAAACAGAAAAAAAAATGCAAATATAGAAGTGGAGTGAAAGGAGGGAAAAATTGCTAATGTACAAGATAGCACTCCTTTCAGAGGGCAGCACGGGCCCCTGACTCCTGCTTATAGGACTGCAGCCACCCCTGACCCCTCTTTTGTAGGGCAGTGCGCCACATCTCTGCCCTCTGGCCGCGAGCTGCTTGGCAGAATCGCTGTATTGTCCTGGCTTCTTGCTTCAGCTGTGCGGCGCACGAGGGAAGAAAGAATGGAAAGTTCTGATAAACAGGAAGTGTACTCGGGGGCTGAGGTTACAGCCCCCTCTGTTTGGGATCGCGGTTAGTTGCGCAGGCGGAATTCCCTTGAAAGGGGAAAAGCTGCCCTGTTCTTTGCAAGATGGCCTCGCTCTGCTGCGGCGCGAGAGCTGACCGGACACCCCCCTTATCCACAGCCCCACTCTGGACACGTTCTTTGGAAGCTGACAGAAACCCACAGGGCTGTCCGGAGCAAGAGCCGGTCAGGGGAGGACTGTGGTGGCTGCTAAAACATTTATTACTAGGCTTTTGCGGTGACATTGTTAACCCCCTTCATTCAGATCATGTTTGTAGTAGGAAAGATAACTAGGGAACGCCATGTAAAGCACACGCCTTCTTACACTTTCACCCAGTCCAGAAAAACGCCTATTTTTTGTGCGAGCCCCTTAGTGGCATACTCCACAGACTGGTCAGTAGAGAGTTCTCATATAGCTTTTATGGCCACTTGAACTTTGTGTCAGGGGAGGGCTAAATTATGTAACAGGGTTGACTAAATTATGCGGCAATAAACCGTAATTATGCTGCGTAATGCACCACATTTTGTGAGAGTATTCATTATTTTGTCATTTTTCCGAATGGTAAAACGGTTTGGGAAAAAATGTCATCATATTACTACCGACGTAATATCCAATTACAGCGATAAACAGCTGAAAGATGGTCAGTCAACCTTTGCGAATTGGATACAACTTTGCAGGAACACGGGTCGCCATTATTTTAGTAACTTTTGAGTCATTAGATTTGTTTGAGTTATAATCTGCAGATCATGCAGCTGAAAATAGATTATGTTGCAAAATGTAGCACATACATAATTAAGCGGGATCGCGTAATTCCAGTGGCCATGTTTGTGGTAAACTTGTTGCGCAACTAGGAGTTCATTTGTTGCATTCTCATAGGCGTTGTTAACCCCTTGCTTTAGCAGCTACAGTGGGGCTGAGGTTTTTGATGGGCCTCTTCTTCTGTCTGGAATTTGGCAGGCAAAGGCTCATAATTAACGCAAAAGGGTGGGAGAGTGAGTGAGTGATGGATGGATGACGTGTGAGTGAAATGGTGGATGGATGGGTGAGTGAAAGGGATGGTGGATAGACGGATGAGTGCAGGGTACAAGTCCTTAAACAAGCATTGGCATAGCCAATAGGCCTCGCCTTTGGGACCTTATAAGTGTTTAGTTAGCGCTATTGACTTTGCCAATATGTGAGCATATTTCTGTGAGGCCCAACTTCGTGGCAGGGTGAACTGTGTCAACCCTCTGAAAATTGTGGGTGGCTATCATCTACCTGCATGTTCCCTCGATGTGTGCCCTGGATGGATGTAAGGCTGGGTGAGTGAAAGGGAGGAAGGATGGATGGATGAATGAAAGGGTTAATGGATGGGTGAGCGATAGGGTGGATGGACGGATGATAAGAGAACGGATGTATCGATGGGTGAGTGAGTGAAAGTATGGATGGATGAGTGGATGGATGGATGAAATGAAAGTCTGCTGGATGGAGGGAATGGAAGAGTAGATGGATCAGCAAAAGGATGCATGGATGGATGAATTAAAGGATGATATCAGGATGGATGAGTGAAACGGACATGGATGGATGGCTGGATGAAAGGAGAGACAGATGGGTGAGTGAAAGGGTGAATGGATAGATGGATTAGTGAAAGGGAGGGTGGATTGATGGATGGAGTGAAAGGATGGATGGATGATTGAAAGTATTGATGAATGGATGCAAGGGGGATGGATAATCTAAAGGATAGATAGATGAATGAGTTAAATGGTGGCTGGTTGGCTGGGTAGATGGAAGGATGGTGGATGGATTGATAGGTTTGATGGATAGGATTAAGATGGATGTATAGGTTTGAATATGGATGGACAGACAGAATAGTGACTGACTGAATGATGGATGGATGGAAAAATGAATGGATTACAGACTATAATGGTGAAAGGGTGGATATCAGTGGGTGGATAGAAATAATGAATGAATAGATGCTTGGATGGAAGAGACAAATAAGCTCTTCCGGGGAGGGTCACAATGACTTGCTGCACTTGCTTGTTGTCATAAGACCATTGGTTCAAGGTGGGGGCATTCTAATTTTCAGACTACTTCCTTGCACACAAGGGTGCCTCAGACATGTTGTCTGTGTTCTGTTCAGGACTCTTACACAGACTATGACCAATTTATAGGATTCTCACAGATAAATGCGCAAGGATGAATGTCGTCTGTCCTGTAGGGACTGATATACCATGTATCTCAGAGAGCTTCGCTCAGGGCTTCAGGAGTGATTTGGGGGGACGCGAGGAGCCCTGGATGGACGTCTCTTTCGCAGTCCTGCACACTGTCAACATGAAAAACACAGACGTGAGGTGATTCATTTAATTACCTGCCAACTGGAGAGGAAAGGGAGGCACTGAAGCACAGAATATGTCAGTCGAATGGACGCTTTACAAGGGATGCAGGTTCGTTTATTGGGAAGCCCGCCCTGAGAGGCACCCAAAATGATGCTTCTCCATCACAAAGATGGACCTAGGAGTTTTCTACAAACCTTTTTCCCTGCTGAGTGACTAAGATCTGGTCTCATCGACATCCTGCCCTACTATTAACAGCTTAATGAAGTCTTGAGATAATGGCTGTTATCCGGCCAGAGCACTCACCACCAGTTTTAGGAAACAGCATGGGATTTATTTTCTATCCACTTGTTTTCATGCAATTTCTTTCCCTTAGCCCATCCAGCCAGTTTAGTCTTTAAGCAAATGGGCACATAAGTTGTTGATTTACTTCATGTGCTGTTTGATCCGAGGGGTCTGAAAGGCCAGTTCTAGGTGTGACCGACTCTCTGAACAATAGGTTAGGCTAATAGGAAGAATGCAACACTTTCTTCTGTCTTTGTTAACATGGCCTTTAAGTCCATGGCTTCAGGGACCAAAAACCCAGCCACCGTTACCCTTCCATCTTCCTGAAGTCTGGAGACAGAGATAAATTATTTGTACACATATGCAAGTCCAGATCTTTGGAGCCAGGCGTCCATTCCAATATCCAAGGTTTCCACATAGACATTATTCTCATCTTCACTAAGCACCAAATGAAAGTGACTGCCCAACTACATCAGTGTGAAGATCAAGAAGTGTTCCTCAAAAGGGTCAATAGGCATATATGTAAGCACAATGAGAGGTATTTATTAGTGTATCATCTTAGTCCAGAAAAAACAAGAAAGACGTGGTCAAAATTCCATAAACTCAACACCCCTGCCTTGTAGAACTATCTAAAGATGCAAACAATCAGCCTATAACAGCACACCTATCTCTTACGAAACTGGATGTTTCGTGAGATTTGCAAGACATTTCTCAGTGCTAATTTACAGTCATCATGGGGAAAGGCTACAGTTTCTAGTGGATTGTCACAAATAATACTTTTTATCGTAACCCTCTACCTTCATGGCTATCTTATATGATTAAATGCTTCTTTAAACTCTTGAAAACGTTGGTTTTTATCATGAGGACTCAGTGATATGTATGTGTATTTGTTTAACAGTTATACACTTTATAGCGCCCAGAATTCTTAACTTTTGTGGTCACATCTCTCAAAAGCTTTAACTTTTCCCTTCATTTGACATTAGCTGAGAGAAGTCATAAACTAGTTACTATGGTTCATAGTGGTCTCACAACTGAAGTCCCTCATGATGCTGACAGAGAAACTGTATGTAATTCACAAAGGGTTGCAGATGGTTCTTAATGATAAGATTGTCTCGCTTTAATATATGACAAAACTGGTCTTCTTTCATGGGTAATCCAGCCAGACTATTTTCCTAGGTCCTCTTCATTACATAACTGTCCACCCCTGAGATAAAGCACTGAAAAATAAATCCATCTAAAATGATGTGTTCCCCTAGGCATAGAAGCAATAAAGGAAATTCTTGGAATTCGCCCTTTCTGCAGGTTTAACCTAGATTTTTGGCCTTCTTTTACTGAACCTATTTTTGTTGGCTAAAGGACTCTGTTCATTTAACCTTGCTAAGCAGTAGATATACCTAATTGGCACATTTCATTTACTTATAAGAGCCTAGTATATGGTACTACATGTACACAGGGCCTGTACATTAAATGCTACTAGTGGACTGCAGCACTTATTGTGCCAACCATTAAAGTGTGACTGTAAAACATGTCTCCAGGGCTGCCCCTGCAACTTGGGTATACAGTTTTAAACTGCCATTTCAGCCTGGCAAATTAAAGCATTATCAGTCCTCAACTTTCCTTTTTAATACTTACAAGGCACCCCTAAGGCAGGCCTTAAAAGCCCATAGGGAAGGGTTTATGGTGTTTAAAATCAGGACATGCATATTTAATGTCTGATATCCCCTAACAGTGAAAAACTTTCAATGTCATTTTTCACTGTGGCAGGGCTGGCTCTCACATAGGTTAACACTGGGGTACATTATTACATTTGTAAGTGCTAACTTCAGTTTGGGAGTAGCTAGAAAAATGGTTCAATAACTCAATTTAATAGTCATTTAAGTCCAACATGATGATAAAATGAATGTTTTATTCCTATTTTGGAAATGACACTTTTAGAAAGTTATAATTTTCCTGATCCCCTGTGGAGAAATGTGTATTATTCCTGGTGCGTGGGGAGGGAGTTTTCCTCCTTGAGAAGATGGAATGTGTGGATTCGCTCTGTCCCTTCCTGAGCTTCAAAGGTGCCTACCCTGTCACTGGCAGATGAAGCCCCTACCTAGGCTTGCCTCTCTCCTGTCTCTCCAGACAGCTGGCACCAAACACAGTAAGGGTGGAAGAAATGACCAGAACTGACTTTGGGGGTAGACAAAGAATTGCCCCTCACCCAAAGGCTGGCACTGGGCATAAATGTGCCCCACAGACCTCCCCTCAGGACACTCCTGGACCTGTGAAGAATCAGAAGAACTGCCCAGCTGTCTGAAGTATCTTAAGGAAGACTTGACTTGATGGCATTGAACTCAGGACCCCAGAGGTAACTTCAAGGGTCAATTGGCTGACCTCCTGTTTGAGCAACAGGGGCACTGCAAGTTTCCAGAGGCCTCTCCCCCTGGAACTACCCAGCTGACCAGTTCTAACTGGACCTGCTCTGCACTCTAATGGTGGCCTCTGTTGGGGTGAATCCTAACCCCAAAGTGTTGCCTCAAAGGTCCTGGCTCTGGTGTTAGAGTGCACTTCTCCTGTCCACACTGAAAAACCTGAGAAGTAGAACATTTTTTATAACTTTCTGCCAAGAGAACTGACGGAGACTGGAGTCTCCATTGAAGCTGCTGCCGTTGATGTTGAATCACTAGTAAGCATCAGCTTGCTGGCTTGCCCCACTGATTAAGATCGGACTTCCGGAAATGTTTTGGGTCTGAATGTAGAGGGCTTTATCGAGACCAGTGCCGACCAGCATATAATCGACATCAAGGTCTTCCTGAGCATAGACTTCAGACTTTGCCCACTAAAGTTTTAACACCTTTGTCAACAACTGCATGGGGACTCTGCTCTCCAGCAACCTGTCATCATCAAGTCCTGCATTGGATCTTGCTTGCAGCTTGCCGTGCCGATGCCTGGCCAACATCCACTTTTCTCAATAAAAGTTTCTGAGTCTGAAGGTAAACTTTCCACCTTGATGAACCTGGACCCTGTACCCAACCAGCGATCTATTGCAATCAACCATACGTTTTGACTTTGACCTGGTTTAGCATGACCAGATAACAGCAGTTGGCGCTTTGTGCCTTTTTGTTGTTATTTTTAATTCAAACTTTGAAAATTCATATCTCCTGTTTTACCTATTGAATTTCAGTTGTTTTAGTATCATTTTATTTATTAAAACATTTTGTATGTTTCTAAATTGGTGTGGGATTTTTCTGTTGTTGTGTTTTCACTGTATACTGTCCGACTGATTGTGCCAGGCTACCAGATGTTTAAGCACAGGTTTGTTTAGTGACCTTTGTGATTCACCCTGTCAAGGACTGTGATTATTATTTGTGGTGGGTTCTTATATCCCTCAACTAATTCTCCAGTTTATTACAGAAATGAAACACTGACTAGCCAGTGTCAAAACCTGTAATGACACTGCTATTTCAGACCATCCCCAAATCAAGCATTAGAACCCGATCCCACTTAATTATCCATGGTCATGGGAAGGGTTTCGGCCAAGTCTTGTTGAAATAAAATAATCTTAGGAGGAGTACATAACTGTTTAGGGTGCCTTGTTGATTCTGTTGCAATAAAGAGTTTCACCAAGGTGAACAGCCACTCTTCATTTCTTGTCCAGATTAAAAGTTTCCCTTCAGTTTGGAATACAAAGAGCTTTGGCCATTTCAGCTCAGAATACATCTCTTATCAGAGCTTGTAAAGAAATGTTGACTATGTTGCCTAAAATACCACATTTCAGTTCAAGCAGCTCATCTCCCCAAATTTTTAAGTGGTTTTGAACATGCCATTCAAGGTATTTTACAGATTTCAACATCCTGAAGCTTCTCAAAGTAGTTTCCAATGAATTTTCTTGAACCTCTGATCTGTTCTAAATCGCTTTCTAGGTATATAGGCTATATATGCACTAAATTCCTCTGTGCAGCTGCATACCGAACCTAGGCATTTATATTAGATTGACAAATTCGATTCCCTCAGGTTCACAATAATGTATCAACTTTTTCTGAATTCCTTCTTTTCTAACACAGAATTGATGCCATGCTGACACATCCATCCTTGTGACACCAGTTTCGTTGGTTTATGTCCAGTTTATAGTTTATGCCTCCATTGCTGCTGCCATATAGCTTCTGTACACCATGCTGTTGACTTTTCACTTGACTGAACACAAGTCATCCTTAACACTCTCCACACAATGTGGTCCTATCACATGCATGACTGAGATTTTCAATCTTACTTCCAAAAGTGTCTTTGCAGACTTAAATTTCCTCTTCTCACAAAGTGAGACTCACTGGAAAATACATGTTTTCTATTTGGTTATTTCGGGTGGATATTTCGTAGTAGATATCAAACACATAGGGGGGAATCCATCCTGTGGTATGATGGGTAATGTTGGCATTCATCCCTGTAATCCACCCTTCCTCAGTGCCCCTCTATGTGAGATGCCACAGAAGTTTTGGCAGCTCTTTTCCAACTGGGTGGATAACACTGATTTCACTTTGAAGACCCTGTTGGCCAGTCTTTAATGTCTGGTGGTGTTTTGACAGTCAAATGTAATGGCTTTCAATAGTACAAGACAACAATACATGTCTTTTGATATCTGTTTTAGCTTGCCTGATAGGGCCTAATCTAATTCAAGTATCCAGTATCCATTTTTCTAAAATCATCCAAAACTGCAGATTTTTCATATTTTGATAAAAATGAAAGTACACCAAATTATAGAAAAACGTCCTATGCCATATTTCTGATTTCATTGTAAAAATCGCAAGCTTTATTAATTTATTACATCCTTACTAGCTAGGCCCACTTGACACTTCAACTGGCGGGAAATGATAGCCACATTTCTGACACTCATTCCTTTCATGATGTTTGGCATCCAAAATTTTATGGGCAGCAGCTAAACTGGAGGACAATTATAGAGCTCTGCAACAACCATATCTTGAATAGTTTGTTACAGACAACCTCTATGTTGATGATGACTAATATGCTTTAAAGTTGCATAAAGGGCCACGTGGACTTGCACTGAAATATATATTTATTTCAATATTCATTCATGGAAAGTTTCAATTGCATTGCATTATACACATAGGGGTCGATTAAAATGCTGTCAGGAAACCCTTCCAACCAAATCGGTTTCGGAATCGTTTCCGACTGACTCAGGTTCTGCAAGTCCAACCGACCGATTACGATGCTTCCGTACATCGTTCGGTCAGACTCGCATTGACTTCAATGAAAGCCTATGTTCTAAACGAGAATACAGGCTCCCATTGCAAAAAGAGGTGGTTTGGGTAAACCATACACCCTGTGACCGGGAACCCCATGGTGCCTGCCACACTATGCATAGTTGGCAAGAGAGGTTCCTTGGGTACCCCCACGGGCCACAACCGGAGGTCTACGGGTGAAAGGGGGCCTGCTACGGGCAGCCTCGGCAGGTAGTGGGAGTACCTGCCAGGCGGTGACGTGCGGCGGGCGAGGGGCAGGGTCGGGTGTAGTAATGTATGGATTACCGACCTTAGCAGGTAAGTAAACATATAAATAAATAAAACTAATTTCGTTGCGCGCACTGCATCGCATCTGGTGATGCAGTGCACACAGCGAAATTCGTTTTATGTATTTATATGTTTACTTACCTGTTAAGGCCCGTAATCCATACATTACTACCCCCACCCTGCTCCTCCCCCTCCCCACGTCACCGCCCGGCAGGTACTCCCACTACCGGCCGTGGCTGGCTACGGGGCCACAAAGTTAAATTCTGATAGCCGTTTTGTGTCGGACAGACCGAATCGGAACAGTTGTCCTAATCAGTCATCGTAATCGCTCGTTTGGAAACTGTGTCCATAGAGCTGTACGATTCGGACAGCATCGTAATCGACCCCGTAGATGTGATATTATCCCTGTGCAATGACGTCTATGGACTCATAATAGCTCTATTTTCATATTCCTTTCTCTTTTATCTCCAGTGATCTGTGAACTGTCTTATTAAATAACTGAGTTTTCGGTTTCAACGCCACTATTGTTTACTTGTTTCAGTGATTTTGTTGTGCATCTCAACGCACATTTTGTAACTATGTTCGTCTGGTCATCACTCGCCCCCTTCTCTGTCCCATTCTTCCAAAATTCTTCCCCTGACATACGTGGCTCATAGCCCCAACACAATTTCTTCAAATGGCACCACAGCCTTCTTCCTTGCCACCTGGCAGGTGTCAACCCTATCTTAATCAGGTGTGATAGGCCGTTTTCCCCTAATCCCTCCTCTGTTCCAGCCCGCTCCTTGATGAATCTTGTTTATTTTTTTGTTGTGTTAATTTACGGATTTCATAATCTCAGCTAACTAAATACCCCCCAGTAAAGAAAGATCCATTGAGTGGGAGAACATATAAAGGGTAGCAGGCGAGTGCCCAAAACATCTGGTGATGTAAACCATCAACTCTGTTAGGTAAAGCTGGAGCAAACCAGTGACATCCGCCATAGCTGATAAAAAACGATAAAGCCTTAAAACACAGAGTCCGGATAACCAAAGTTGAAATCAGGAGTTTGGTCAAAGGTGTCTGACTAGAAGTTGAGTACAATGTATGAAACAGATATGAAACAGAGGGAGAAGGAGGTGTAAAAGACTAGGTCGTCCTCCAACGAGTTTAGTACATGAGTGGGAACCCACACATAGGGTCCCGGGACCTAGCTCAGGTGTAGGTGACTGACCAAATTGATCAGTTTGACCATTGGAAGAAAGAAAAATTTCTTTCTAGTGTCCACTCACTCACCGGGGTTGCCCCACGGTGACATGTTTCATTATTGGGGCCATCACAGTTCTCTACGAAAAGGGGCGGGCTGCGACTCACGACTACGTAGGAGCACTAAAGTGTGAAAGACTATGTGTAATCCAAAAAAGTGTGGTGGAGTGGGTGTGAGTGAGTTAAAAATACCGTGCTTAGTGGGCCTCAACAAATGTATTATTGCTCCTAGGCAGGTATATTAAAAGTCGGGTTAGTGTCACTGTAGGTCAACCTTAAGTAGGGTTGATTCAGTGAACATGTTTCATGCTCCCCCTAGCATTTCTTCAGGACCATGCAGGGACCAGCCCTCCCTGGGACCGCATCTTGATCAAGATGCGGTCCCAGGGAGGCGATTGTCAGGTTTGACCGAGGGCTTTCACCAGATAGGAACAGTGATTCCCATAAGTGAACGCGACCCCCTGTGAGACCATGAAGTGTTAATATACACTTTAATAACACCACCAATTTGATACAGACGTATGTATTTCTAATGTGAATGCATGCTTTGTTCATTAAGTATATTATTTCCAATTTGTGCACCCATCCGGGTCCTTAGGAGTGGCATATGCAGGGCTGGTCCCTGCATGGTCCTGAAGAATTTGGTCAGTCACCTACACCTGAGCTAGGTCCCGGGACCCTATGTGTGGGTTCCCACTTATGTACTACAATGTATGAAATACATTTATCAAATAGCCACGCATAATAGATGAGTCTTTAAGGATTTTCTGGTCTTGACAAAGTCATTGTCTTCAAGTCTTCTCTGCAGTTATAAGGAGTCCCACAGAGAGGAAGCATGAAATTGGCCAAATGTCATATATTCAGTCATGTAGGTTGTCATAAACATCTATTGGCAGTAGTGAGGCTTTTGGTTGGAATGTAGAGGACAAACTGTATTGTATATTCAAGTGTTGCCTTAGCAGGTGTCACATTATTGTCTTAGAGTCACCTATAAGTGGGGTCCCAGGATTTATGCCATTTTCTGGTTGCCACATTTTCCACATGATTATGGATGTGCAGCACTTGCCACACGATCCATCATCTGCTACATAATCTGAAGATTAAAAAAAAAAAACATTTGTTTGTAACTCAAACGGTTCGAACGTTACTAAAAATATAGCAACATGAATTGCTGCACAGTTGAAAAGCCACAAAGATTGGCCAGTCACGTTTCTGTTGTTTAACATTGAAGTAATCCTATCCCAAAATGTGCTGCATTACATCACATAATTTGCCTTTTGATGATGATTTGGTTATCCCTGCCACATAATTAGAGCCTACTCTGCTGCATAATTCCAGTGTCTCTACATATACGGTAAGTAAGAAGAATCCCCAGCACTCATAGACAGCAGGCATAAAGAGATACCACAATGAGTCAATCATAATGGAGTGGTGTGGCTGACTGGTTAGAGGCGGCAGACCCGGAAGCAGAAGTCGGCCTGGGACCAGGGTTCGATTCCCGACGCGGCAGGGTCGTGGACCAGGGTCAGCGGACTCGATAATTCTCACATCGGTGCCTACTCTAACCAGGGGTCGCACTCGGCAACTCTGGGCATTAGCTTGCCTAATCTTCACAATGGCCCCATCAACGCCGGGAAAGCCTGACTCCACCTTGGGGATTCCCAGCAGGGAACATCCCACAGGGAAAGCCAGGACGGGTTCCCCAGTGGTATACAGCGCCAGGACGCTGGCTGGCAACAGTGCGCTTTACAAGTATACACATTACATTACATAAAGAGGAAAGCTGTGACGTCACTTCGCTGCTTGTTCAGCCTGGAAGCTCTGCCCTTTCACTTCGCTCTTGCAAGAACAGAAGACCCCCCACCACATCTGCCTCCCTTTTAAAAGCAGGGCTGGGCATTAATCTTTACAGTTTGATCTCCAGTTGCTCTTAATATTTCTGTCACGACTCGCGCGCTTTCTTGTAGCCTTTGCCCTTCTTCTGCAGCTCAGAGCTTTGTGGGTTTGGGTCACATAAGCAGCCAGTGAAGGAGGAAACACAGGGACATATTTACAAACCAGGCCCTCGTCATATTTACAAGGCAGCGTTAACTCTGCCTTGTGAATAAGGCACCCTTTCACGGAGGGCAATGGGTGGTATGGTGGGCGATCGCGTTCCACTATAACATCCATTGATTTTGATACTGCCCCCCATTTACAAGGGCAGCGTAAATAGGAGGCAGTGCCAAAATTAAGACTAGGGAAAACCTGGTCTTAAACAGGCAAAATGAGGAGAAATTCTTTATTTCACCTTTTTTGGGCTGTTTCTATGTGTGCTGCACAGAAATAGCAAATTGCCTATGATTAGTTATGTGCAGGAACATCCCCCTTCCTCCACATAAACAATCCTTTAAAAAATGCAGTTTTGCAACTTCTATGTGTGTTGCATTAAGCAGCACACATAGAAGATACAAAACCGCATTTAAAGATTGTTCATGTGCAGGAAGGAGGACCTTCCTGTACATAAACAATCTTCCCCTCAACACAGGCACCTTTGCGCTATGGTGCAAGGGTGCCTGCGCTGGCGCTAGGTAGATCTGTACTGGAGCGTAAACCTGCATTTTTGGACAATATTAGTCTTGAATGGTTGTTATATGCCTGGCTCCTATCAGGAGATTTTGCCGCCCTCCCTCCCTTTTCTGTAAATCTTTATTGAATCAAAATATGTTGATGAAAATAATCTGGGTTCACCCTATGGTCATAAACTTGCACCACGTGCAGAAGGTCTCCTCTACAGAAGCTGTCCCCAAACCCTGACGCGGAGCCAGTGAATTCAATCTTGTTTTCGCCTCTAATTATTTATTCAGTTATTATATATGTATCCCATTAGCAGAATGGTAGCACTGCCTCTGCACAGGTGAATCTGTGAACAAAGGTTTTATTGCTATCATCTATCACATGCACTGTAATCTAATTATTTAATTTCATTATTGTGCAATTTATATTTCACCCATCTCTCTTTCCAGAGAGCTTGGGGTGCAGAGGAGCACCGCAGCCCTGACCAGCCCACACCGTGAAGCCGATAGCCCATCATTTTCAGCCATCTTGTGTACAAGCAAACAAGAGTCTAGCCAGAACGAAAAAGCGTTCCAAACTCTATGGCTGAGCATATCCTGCTCTGCGTCACTTACCTACAGCGATACATCCACTGCTGGGTTGCCCTAGGCTGTGTCACCAATGCCACTGTCGTTTCCACCCTTGCCCTTTGCATTTATGGCAGGTGCAGAATGTAAACACTTGGTAAACCCCCAAAATAAGGGAGCCATAAAAATGAGGGTTTGTACAGGCAACAGAATTCCAAGTAATGCCAGATTTTCAGTAATTAGCAGGTGTGATAAACTCCTCAGATCTATTACGGTAAGGTAATCCTTCCAAAATTTACCAGCCAAAAAATGCTAGGAAATTACCGGGACATGCACAGTTAGGTGGTGTAAACTTTGACCTTTCATATATTCTACTGAGATTCAAGCCTGAACTCAGAATAGAAGGTATTTACTGGACACAGAAAACACCTCACCCCCCAGTGCCAATATTTACTGACTTTGGTAAATACTTTATGTCCCATTGTCACCCTTAATAGGGCCTAAGAGCCGACACTCCTTTCCTGTCTCCACCACCATAGGAATAAATATGCATAATTTTGGGGCTAGAGTCAGGGTAAGTAGATCAACCCTCAAATGCCTACACGGTCAAAGGATGCATTATCTAGACATTAAAGAGGTGACAATCGCACTCCAAGTTAGTTTCCTGCGATTCTCTGTGAATGAATTTGAAGGGTGCCAGTGGGTATCGCCTTCTGATCAAGAGGCGTAAAATGTTCGAAGTGATGCATTTTCCTCCAGAGGACTAAACGTCCCCTCCGGCACTCGCAAAGTTTTAATTTTTCGTTTTTTGACCTTCTGTCAATGTGATAGAACAGCTATTCTTCAAAATCCATATAGATACAAAGGTAGGTAATTTGCTCAAACAATCTTCCTTTTATTCATGTCATTGGTGTAAGCTTAATCCATATAATAGTGTTAGGAAATCACACTATACATCCATCATTAGTCTTTACTTATCCATGAATACAAAACACCCACTGAATTTTTGGACTTGCCCTTCATCAGGGGTTAGGTCCTCCTGGCAGGTGAAAAAGTTGCTCCGTTCTACAAGGTAAACGCTCTGAGCGTTTACCTTATAGAACGGAGCGACTTTTTCATATTGATGAAGCTTGCACCAATGGCATAACTAAAAGGAAGATTGTTTGAGCAAATTACCTACGTTTGTATCTATATGGATTTTGATGAATAACTTTTATATCACATGGCCCAAAGATCAAAAAATGAACAATTTGAAACTTTGTGAGTGTTGGAGGGGACACTTACTCCTCTGGAGGAAAACGTGTCACTTCAAAGGATGCATGATGTCATTTCCACTACCCCTGGCTTTTTCGAGATTTGATGTCCACGTCCCAGTACAGCTATTGGGCTTCAAACTCTAAAAGTTAGCCATAACCACATTGTGGATAAAACTGAAGTTTTTGGGGGGTTCTGCATTACACTGCACTGTTGAGCACAACATCAGGCTAACGGTGGGTCAGCAGTGCTGACCACCCCAGGGTCCTTGCAGAGGGGCAAAAAATGGGCACTTTGTACACGCTTACAGCACTTTCCTTTCTATCTGGATTCCTTACATTCGCCTTTGAGAGTTTCATGTTGAAAATTTAGAAGCACAGATTATTTCGAGATGTTACTGCACGTGCATGAAAGAAGAACATTTTAGAATAAAAGGGTCTACATAACAAGATTTTTTTAAGGTAGTGAGTTTGCTGTTCTGCACTAGATTGCAGTATTTTATGGGTTTAGGGAATTTATTGACTGCTACTGCATGGTAATAACTTTTATACTTTTATCTTAGCCTGCTTTCATAAGCAGGATCCAAAAGATCACATCCCTTTGCGAATTTAGAAATAAATATAACGTCACCACTCAAAACGTGAAAAAGTAGAATTTGCTCAAATCTGGGTATCACAGAAGCTAGCCCAATCTCAAGAATGCATTTTCTCCTCCTGCACAGAGATCCAGGGCACAAGAGCAGCGCGATAATAAACCCTCGTTGAGAATAACATTTTTATCTCAAAAACAATTCAGATGTAAAGTCAAGAGAAATCCATTAATTTGTTTAAAAAATGCCGGTATATAGGAATTTTAAGTTCAGCTGATAGCAAGAATTAAGTCCACCGCACTGACCTGAGAATGGTGGACAAAGATTCTTCAGAAGACGAAATTCAACTATGTGAATAATCACAATTTATAAACTGGGTACAGCGGCCGATTTAAATGACACACTCTGGGGCAGATTTATGTTAACTGGCGCATCCCCAGGGACGCGCCAGTTAACATGCGCCACAGTGCGCCACTGCTCCGCCACCCATGGTGCGCCGCATTTATGATGTGGCGCACCATGGTGCAAGGCAGTGAGGATGTGTGACGCATCTCTCGGCGTACGGGCGGCGCATTGCAGGAGTCATGTCGCAAGTGCGACATGACTCCTGCAATGCACAGGAGCCACCTATTCAATGCATGCTGCGTCACCCTTACGCCTGCTTCAAGCAGGCGTAAGGAATTGACGTAGAAAGTGACTGAGTGAAATCTCATAGATATCACTCAGCCACATTTAGGAGGCGTTCCTGCGCAGGAACGCCCCCCCCTGCGCAGGAAAGCCTCCTCATGGCGCAGGGCTTTCCAACGTGACGCATCTCTCAGATGCGTCACGTTGTAAATAGGGCGCATTGTTTGCGTTACGGACCCCCAAGCGCCGGGGACCACCACCTCCCCGGGGCTTCACTGATGTTGGGAGGGGGCGGGGCGGCACCCCTCCTGGAGCCCTCCATGGCCCTGGGGACCGCCACCCCCCGGGGCCGGCCCCTGCAGTGTCCCAGGGTGCCCACCCCTGGGACACTGCTATTTGCTATGGCAGGGCAGGAGCCATGCGGCTCCCGCCCTACCATAGCAAACTCTGCTTTGGATTTTGGAAGCGAGAGCAGGTTTCCAGATCTCGCTTCCAAAATTCAAAGCAGATTGCGTTTCCATAAGGGGAGCTGCATGTCAGCAGCTCCCCTTATGGAAAAGCAATGCCGGCTCCCGCAGGAGGCGGGGAGCCGGCAGGGACTGTGAGGGCATTGGGGCTCCCCCCACAGGCCCCAACCGAGTGGCCAGGCCCTGGGGGATGGGGTCCCTGGGGTCATGAGTGGCCTAGGAGGCCTCCTGGAATTAAAATAAATGAATAAATGTTTTAAAGAGGCACAGCCCCAGGGGATGGGGTCCCCGGGGCTAATAGAGGACTAAGGAGCGGGGCACGCAGCCCTCCTCCTACATAAAAAAAATTATGGCCATGTCCCAGGAGATGGGGTCACGGGCCGAAATTGACTTCGGGAGGGGGGCCATGCGGCTCCATTCCCGTTTAATTAAAAAAAAAAATTTACAAATAGGGGTCAGGCTTTAGGGATCGGATCCTTAGGGCCCAGAAAAAGGAAAGTGAAGGGGGGCACACAGCCCCCTTCTTAAAGAAATACATTTTTTAAAAAGCCGGCATCGCGGCTAGGCTAGGCTCAGCAAACGCGCCCCCTGGTGGTCAACTAGCCCACCAGGTACCTCCAGTATGTGCCAGGGAGCTGCTTTGCAGAGAGGTGTTCAGAGGCCACACACCCTTTTACACCTCTTTGCAACGCAGCTCTGTGGCTCCTACTGAAGGTACCTGTTGGGCTAGTTGGCCCTCAGGAACCCTCAGGACTCAAGGGGAATTCATCCCCCAATTTGCACAGTGGTGCAGGGAGCAGGTGGGCCTGACATAGCAAGTGTGCAACGCACCCCCTGGCACATTGTAAATTGGGGGATTAAGTCTCCTTCAATCCTGAGGGAGCTGCGTTGCAGAGAGGTGTTCAGAGGCCAATCCCCTTTTTACACCTCTCTGCAACACAGCTCTGTGGCGCTTACTTGCGGTAGCTGGTGGGCTAGTTGGCCCCCAGGAACCCTCAGGACTCAAGGGGATTTAATCCCACAATTTACAACGCTCCAGGGGTGGTGTTTGCACAGTGGTGCAGGGAGGGGGTGTGGCCTGATGTGACAAGTGTGCAAACGTGCCCTGTGGCGCATTTTAAGTTGGTGGATTAAGTCCCCTTGAATCCTGAGGGTCCCTGAAGGCCAACTAGCCCACCAGCTATGACCAGTAAGCACCAGGAAGCTGCGTTGCAGCGAGGTGGTCCAAGGCCATGCCCCTTTTTTACACCTCTTTGCAACGCAGCTCTGTGGCGGTAACTGGAGGTAGCAGGTGGGCTAGGTGGCTCCCAGGGACCCTCAGGAGTCAAGGGGACTTCATTCCCCAATTTACAACGCACCAGGGTGTGCGTTTGCACAGTGGTGCAGGGAGGGGGGGGTGGCCTGATGTGACAAGTGTGCAAACGCTTCCTGTGGCTAACTCGCCCACCAGGTACGTCCAGTAAGTGCCACAGAGTTGCTTTGCAAAGAGGTGTAAAAAGGGGCATGGGTTCAGACCACCTCGCTGCAATGCAGCTCCGTGGCGCTTACTGGAGGTACCTGGTGGGCTAGTTGCCCCCCAGGGACCCTCAGGATTCAAGGGGAATTAATCCCCCAAATTAAAACCCGCCAGGGGGTGCATTTGCACAGTGGTGAAGTGAGGGGGCGGGCCTGATGTGACATGTGTGTATTTATGCAATCACTCTGCCAAAACCCAAGCACTTATAAATTCACCATGCACTCTCCTTGCAGCACTCTAATCATCCAGTCCCTACCCATGCTCTCATGCAATGACACATGCACTAACTCATGCACTGTTACAATACCCTGAGCAGTACCCATGCAGTCCAGGCATCGCCCTGTCACTGCCCATGTAACCCAGTAAGCACCATGTACTTATCCAATTACACCGCCAAAACCCAGGCACTTATAAATTCACCATGCACTGTCCTTGCAGTACTCTAATCATCCAATCAGTACCTATGTACTTATGCAATGACCCAGGCACTAACACATGCATTGCTACAATCCTCTGAGCACTACCAATGCAGTCCAGCCGGCCTGTCAGTACCCATGCACTCTTTCAATCACCCAGCCAGCACCATGTACTTATCCAATCACTCCACCAAAACCCAAGTACTTATAAATTCACCATGAACTCTCCTTGCAGCATTCTAATCATCCAGTCACTACCCATGTACTCATGCAATGACCCAGGCACTAACTTGTGGCAAATACAGAGGAGGTCATGCTAATTACAATGGTACCCCAGCACATAGTGTTCCCTAGTGTATGTAGGTGTTTTCACTGTATTCTAAGTGTCTTTTGGCATAGCCCTGGCTCCGGTCCGGGTTAGTCAGAGTCAGTTACCACCAGTACCTGTCACTAAAATGTTGGGGGCACAGAAGGACTTTCTGCTCTTCTGTTGGTTCTTTCTGCACATCTCTTGCTTCTTCCTGCAATTTTCTTCGTCTTTCCTGACTTGTGTTGCCTCTTTCTGCATTTGTCTTGCTTCTTTCTGCGCTTTTCTTTCTCTTTCTTCACATGTCCTAACTTTGTAGGGATAGTTAGAAATTAGCATTTAAAAAATCATTCAAATTCACTGAAAAAACCATAGGTTTCAGGCACGTTCTAGTTAGAAATTAGCATTTAAAAAACCTTAGAAATTCACTGAAAAAACCATAGGTTTCAGGGACGTTATAGTTAGTTGGACATTTCACTCATACAAAACCATAGAAATTCTCCCGTTATAGTTAGTTCAGCTAACTATAACTCGCACCCCGGCAATGCACTGCTGATGACGTCAAATATTACCTCATTCATGACATGGTCAGTGACATCACTGATGACATCTCAAATGACATCACTGATGACATCATCCACGTCAAAATCTCATGCACCTCCTCACACTCTAATAAAATCTTTGATACACCCACTGTAAAATACAGACTACCAGTTTCTGAAAACATTGACACACCACTACCAGTTACTACATACGCACTCACTGATTCCTAGGTCTACACACACATCCACTCATTCACCCATACAATCACTCATACATACAGTCACTCATCAATACAACACTTTCATATGCACTCATACACCTATACAGACACACACACACTGCCACTCATCCATGGAGTTACTCACACACCTAGTCTGTCATGCAAAGAATCAATCACACTCCCATTTCCTCACCTATACAGTTATATACACACCACCTCACTTATTCAAACATATACTAACACATAATTACTCTCTTATACAATCACTGATAAAAGTACAAACTCATCCATACAGCCACTCTCACAATCACTGACTCTCACGTATAGACATTTATATAATCCAACTCTCATATACACTGCCTTTTACATATGTAGTTACTTGGACATGTACCACTGAGACATCCAACCTCTCACCAACACACCCATACATACACTCACCCACCCATACAGCTGTTTCCACATGAACTCTTGAACCCATGTACCCAGTGAATCAACCCCTCACACATCTATGTGCAGAGTCACACACCTCCCATCCACACACACACACACACACTCAGTCTCCTATACAAATACTCAGGCAACCATTCAGTAACCCATATAGATACTCATGTAGCTACTGACCAACACATGCAGCAGCTCACACAACAACAAACATACTGATACATACATTCAGACAGTTTAGTCACTAACCCATGCATTCAGTAAGACGCATTTAATCACTCACTTATACAGTCAGCCACGCACCTACTAAATCCTTCCTCCAGACACTTATATACCCACTCATTCTTTAATACACCTTGGCATATACATAAAACATATTTAAACTTTACAGAAACACACAGTTACTGGATGATGTCATCAGTGATGTCATCTGAGATGTCATCAGTGATGTCATCAGTGATGTCACTGACCATGTCATGAATGATGTAATATGTGACGTCATCAGCAGTGCATTGCGGGGGTACGAGTTATAGTTAGCTGAACTAACTATAACAAGGGTATTTCTATGGTTTTGTACGAGTGAAATGTCCAACTATCTATAACGACCCTGAAACCTATGGTTTTTTCAGTGAATTTCTAAGGTTTTTTAAATGCTAATTTCTAACTATAGATATATAATACACATGTATATATCTCCTTAAAAACCTATAACCCCCTCAACCCATACCCACATAAAACCTAAAAATGACTCACTCAAATGCCCACAGACCTCTTGACGCTAGCTAAACAGGAGAAAAGGAGGCCCTAAGACAAAGCTAATTAAACAGCCATGTTTTTAAGGATTTTTCTAAAAGCCAAAATATTTGGCATAGCTTTGGTATGAGGAGGAAGATCATTCCCACTTTTTGTAGTTCCAGCACAAAGCCACTGCCACCCCAGGTTGCATGCTAGAAGCTGGACACTAACACCATTTAGCAGAGGCAGATCATAAGGATCTAGCTGGAACATGCCATCTGAAGCTCTTCATTAAAAAATCTGAACCTTGATCATGCAATCCTTTGTATGCAGTGCAAAGTGCTTTCAAAAGAACCCTCTGCCTTAAAGAGAGCCAGTTCAATTTTCTAATAGATTTAGAGACAACGGTTGTATTTTGGGATTTTCAGAAGCACACAGGCTGCCGCATTTTGTAAAATTTGTAGTTTGTTGAGGACATGCTGATGGGCCTTCAGATAGAGCCCATTACAATAGTCAATCTTAGACAGCACCAGAGAGGTAACTACCATTTTCTGTAAGTTAGCTGGGATAAACAGTAGAATCTCCTTGATCAGCCTGTGCGTATAAAAGGTGGCAGAAGTAACTGCATTCACCGGGTCATGGTAAGACAATTTGTCATTAATAAGAACTCCTAGGTTCTTGGCTACTCTCATAGGTGTGGGAAGTGGGTCTGAATCAGATAGCCACCATGCAAGAGACCAGAAAGATGGCTGGGCACCGAAGATCAAGACCCCCGTCTTTCCTGAGTTTAATTTCAGACAGTTCATGGACATCCATGAACTGACTGCCTGCATACATTTGTAGACTCTTGCCTCAGTTCAGGTTACATCAGTGTCCAATGATATGACAATTTGTGTGTCGTCAGCATAGGATGTCAGGGAGAAGCAAAAAGATCTTATCAATTCTGCTGGTGGAGTGGCACAGACATTGAACAGTGTCGGACTAAGCGAGGACCCCACATGGCAGAAAGTAGGTGTGAGAGCCAAACTCACCTAGTCGGACAGACTGTTCACAGCCCTAAGAATAAAGTTAAGCAATTTCCATGCTGTACCTCTCACTCCGAACCTGCCCAACCACTCCATCAACGGCCCATGATTCACAGTATCAAAGGCTGCTGATAGGTCGAGCAGGATAAGAGCAACTCTACCACCCTGATCAAGAGATAACTTGATCTCCTCAGTGGCTTTGATGAGCTCAGTGTCAGTGCTGTGACCAGCACAAAAGCCACACTGGGTGGCATCATGGAGATTGTTAGCCTGAATGTGAATGACAAATTTTTTCGATAAGTTTTGCCAGCAAAGATAGGCATTAAATAGAATGGTAGCTAGTGAGGTCTTATGGGTCAAGAAAGATTTTTTGATTAGAGGTAGGACTGAAGCCTTCTTTCAAACTGAGGAAAACAAGCCAGAGCAGCACATAAGATGAAAAATATTGGCCAGTTTAAAAGCAATGGTCCCCACTACTGAAGTACCCACCCTAAAACCTAAAATTACCCTTGCCACCCAAAAACCCATACACACCCTAAACCCTAAAATTACACTTCCCACCCAAAAACCCATACCCACCTAACCGTAAAAATGCCTGCCTTTAACCATTAAAAAAAATAACATTTCCTCAATATATATACTTGCCTAAGATGAACATTTAAACACATATGCCTTTACCGTTTAACTCTGTATAACAAAATTCAATGTAAAGGCATGCATGGTCAAGGCTTATGTGTTGTAAAACATGTGTGCTAAAGGTTATGTGTGGTAATGGTAATGAGTAGTAAGGGCCGTGTTGTAAAGGCAATGCATGGTTACCACTGCATTGTTATGGCTGTTTCCCGTCTGTCTGGTCCGCATTTTATTGCATTATATTGCAACAAAAAGAGTAAGCATTTGTTTGTGCCTTTATTCTATGCATATGAAATTGTAAATTAGAAAATTGATCTAGAAGCTTCACCAATGACATAAGCCAGAGAAAAAGATGGGTGTATATAGGTGCAAGAAGAGCACATGACTCGAAATAACATTTCTGGTCACTATCCAAGCACCTAAAGCCAACGACAATGAGTTAATCTCCAGAGAATGAGAATTAATCATGTGAAGCCAATTCCTTTAGGTCAAATTCTGCAGGTAGCTCTTAATTCACTGTGAGGGTTAATGCTCTCATTGGAGCATTGGGCTTGTGCCATGATGAGGTGCTGGGTTTTTCAGAACCGGTACCAAACCGGTAACCCAGCGGTGCCAGGGTACACCCAAAGACCTCGGGTTCTTTCCTGATTCAGACCACAGAAACTCAGAGTCTTCTAGGTGAAGTCAAGGATCGATTATATTGGCTGCAACCAAGGTAACAAGCGTCCTAGAAGTACAACACACGGGATGTATATTCTCAGGAGACTGCTCAAACTTACAAAGTCAGGCTTCTCTTTTTATACAAAATATTGTGCTTTAGGCAAACATTCTTCGAATTTACAGTACACTATTCACATTCTTTGTTACAAAGGAAAAGCAGAGTCATGATGACATGTCTATATTTCAGTTCGTCCAGCCCACAACAAATCATCCGGCAAGGCCCAACATTTCATCAGATATCGATGGACCCCCAATAAAAATGGGCACCTCCCCATCATAAAGCAAGTGAGAGAAAAGAGCAAGAACAGATGTGAGCAAGATTCGGCAGGGTGTGTGTGCGATAAAAAGGTTTTATGGCTTGTTGAGCCTTGATGCTATCTTGTTCGGCCACTGGGAGAGGAACTGACCTAACAGGTTCGGCTTGGGGCAATGGTTCCAACTTGCACAGGTCATAGGAAAGTCGATTAAGGTGTACGTGTCCTTTTGGAATCGAATCTAGCTGGATTAAAGCCTATGTAAAGGGCAACTCACAAAAATGGCTGCCACATACAAAATGGAAGCCAAGGGTTCAGAACGAAAATTACGATTTCGAGGTGAAATCGTCACTCGAAATTGACGAAAATGTTTGTACATAGTGTACTAGCCATTCTCGGTCTTTTGATACCAAATTCGTCATGTTTCGACGAAGTTTAATTCTCGAGTCCAGAATTATTACACGAGTCCAGAATTTTTCAGAACCACAATCCCTCCTTTTGCCCTTACATAGGCAATTAATCTATCCTCATGCTAATCTGAGTCCAGATGTATATTCCTAAAGTCATTGAGATGTTGCTGTAACATCATTCTAGTACTTAGTTTGTCTCTTGATACAGGCTTCCTTACACATGATGTGACACAGAGGCCACATATTGCAGGAGCACACTGCACGCACAGACAGAACAGGAAAAGAATGCCTAAGACCATCCCAATGACCATCAGAATTTTCCATCCCCAGCCGGATATCAGTTCCCAGAACCACCCCATAAATGACCAATCTCCTTTATCTACATGAATAGATTCAGAAATCTTATGCAGTTCAGAGATGGCCTGGTACACTGTTGGAGCGTTATCTGGGATGAAAACACAGCAACTCGATTGGATTAATCTACATACCCCACCTCGGTCTGCAAGTATGACATCTAATGCGACCCTGTTCTGAAGGGTCATAAGTCGATCCGACTGGAGCTCAGCAGTCAAGTTACTAAGGGCACCAGCAGTTTCAATCACGGTGGACTCAACTACCCTTGTCAATTGCCTTATGTTCCTGCTGTTAGCCATGGATCCCCAGAACGGCAGAAAACCCTTTGCAAAGTCCCCAAATTCTTGACCTGCAGTGTCTTCTTCACTCAAGACACCTCTAACTACCCTTGTCTTGTGGTAATCTGCCGCTGCTGTGTAGGTGGGAGGCAACAGGAATGAAACAAAACATGAGCCCGAAAAGTCAGGGGGCAACCATGTATAGGCTCTATCATGGCAGATGAAATAGGTACCCTTAGCTGCTAAAAACGAAGGGGAAGTCTGGGCTGCAAAAACATACGTTTTAGTGCAGATACTCTTCCCTAACTGAGCTCTGGGATTCGTGCCATTACCTTGCAGACACAGATGACCCTGATGGGGTACAATCCAAATCGGGGAAGATCTCTTGCCTTGCTGTTTCTCACTCAGAGTAGCTCCATATCCGGTTATGTTCCATCCTATGTATACTAGTGTCTCATCTCTCGGGATAGTCTCATAAGAAATACCTTCCTTAATCATGTCTACTATACCCTTAACTAGAACACTATTTTTAGGATTGTCTGTTACAGAACGTAGGGGGTAGACTTCATGTAATGTAAATGTAAATGTAAATGTATTTCGATTTATATAGCGCACGTTTCACCCAGGGGTCTCAAGGCGCTTGCTTAGGGAACCCGTCCTGGTATTCCCCTGTGAGAGATACCCCGCCAGGGTATTCACAAGGTGAAAGCCAGGCATCCCGCCGCGAGGGGCCGTAGTGGAGATTAAGCAAGCTATTGCCCAGAGTCGCAGAGTGTGACCCTGTGAGTCGAGTAGGCACCGGAGCGAGAATTGTCGAGTCCGTGGAAATTTTGAGCCCGAGACCCGCCGAGGCGGGGAATCGAACCCTGGTCCACGGCTGATCTCAGCTTCCGGGTCTGCCGCCTCTAACCACTGAGCCACACTTCTCCGTATATGAACATTGTTCTGTATGCCCACACAGAACCATTGTGGCTGAAAGGCAGGACCAGATAAGGGATACCTTTATCCGTTGTGTGAGGCATAAGACCGCACACCCAACAGTTAGTTGTGTTCATTACAAGGTGGTGTTGGTGCAAATGCTGAACAAAGGAGTTATTAATAAACTCTAATCTCCTAGCTGATTCGTGTTCAGGAAGGGGTTGAAAAGAGTGTGGGGAAACAGTAGAAGGAGGAGGTATAGGTGATGTAGTGGGTGCAAATGTTACTCGAAAAGAGAATAACACATAACTTATTAAAAATATCATCACACTGAATAGCATGAAAATACACAATATCAAAAAGCTTTTCTTTGTTATTATGACAGATCCTTGTCTTAAAGTTCACTCTTTTGGCAGGTCTCTCCATCTCGGGAAACTCCATCCTCTCTAAAGTGCTGCCCGCGATGGGAGGTTGATTCTGCTAAGGAATGCTTCTGTCAGTCCAGGGCAACTCCCTTAGACCAACCAGAACTGTCGACCTAACGTCGTCAGCTGCACCCCAAAGACTTTGGGCAATCGCGGCCCTAGCAGTGGAACCCGGATGGCGGTTCGAAAAACAAAAATAAGCAAGTTTCTTAGATGGGAGAGCTGCACTTCAAAAAACTAGCAGGGGGAAGAAAAAAAAGGTTTATTTGTCCATAGGTCTCGGTCTCAAATTGTAACGTTTTCTTCCAGGTACTGTTTGATCCTGGAACAAGAGTTCAGGCTCTGTAGTGTTCAACCGCTTTGATGGTGATGCTGCTGGTTGCAAAATATTGTCACTCTCTTGTTCAGTCAGTGTTCCTTTTACCCGTGCATCACTGAAAGGTAGGAAACGTGGCACGGTTTCAGTTTCTGAGTCGCCGACACCCTCCTGGACCCACTGGTCATACGGCAGAGGTAAAGGGATCTTTTTACAGTGGACCCCGTGGATCCAGTGCTTTTTCCCTTCCACTCGAACTGCCGATCTTGTAGAAAGAAGGACGAGGTGCGGTCCGGTCCACCTGGGCTGGTCATTTTTGGTTCTCTGGAAGTTCTTGACAAGGACCCAGGAACCAGGGTCGATTGTGTGACCTGGAGTCTCGGAGACCGGAGGCAGGGTGTCGTGAACCTGTTGATGCAAAACACGCAATTTAGCCGTCAATTCATACAGATAATCAAGCAAAACAGGGTGTTCGATCTCGCTGAACTTGGTGGGTCTAGGCACTCCCCATATATTGGCCGGGCGGCCAAAAACTATCTCATAGGGACTAAGTTTCACTCGCGAATGCACAGTCATTCTGGTGGACAGGAGTGCTAAGGGTAGAGCGTCAGGCCATTTAAGACCCGTGCTCGCTTGAGTTTTGGCCAGTTTTAACTTAAGCGTGCCATTGTAACATTCTACTAATCCAGCTGATTGGGGGTGATTTGCAGCGTGGAACTTTTGTTGGATACCTAGCCCTTCACACACTCTCTTCATCACACGACACCCACAAATTCACTTCCATTATCACTCCAGACCATTCTAGGCATTCCAAACCTGGGGAAGTACTCTTTCACAAGGGCTTTGGCTGTGGATAAGGCAGTATTGTCTTTTAGGGGGTATGCTTCTATCCATCTTGAGAAGGCACAAACAACAACGAGTACGTATTTTAAATTGTTGCATCTCTCCATGTGAATGAAATCTAGCTGCAAAACCTCGAACGGATACGTAGGAGGTGCAAAATGACCAGCTGGAGTTGGGGTTCCCCTACCAGGATTGTGTTTCAGACACACCATGCAATTCTTGACGACATTCTCTGCACACTTGGGAATTCCTGCATTTTGCCATACTGGAGCCAACAACTTGCAAATCCCTTTCACGCTGATATGAGCCATTCCATGAGCCATTGTAACCACTGCAAGCACATATGCATCGGGTAACAACCATCTCTGATGCTCTGACAATTCAATCCAACAACCATTTGCATCCATTCTACCCGTACTTTCTCTCCACATGCTCAACTCTTTCTCTGTGGCCTCAGCTTGAATGGACTTCACACTCTCTATCGTGTCTTCACACATTCCAACATCACCAACCCATCTTGCAGGGCCTGCAACATATATTCGGCTCATCACATTCCTTGCAGTTTCTTTCGCGATTTCATCAGCAAATGCATTTCCACGACCAACATCATCAGTCACCTTCTTGTGAGCACTACATTTCACAATCGCCACTTGCAGAGGCATGGTCAGTGATTCAAGAAGCTCATTCACCAACTGACCATGCTGAATCTTAGCTCCATGCGAAGTCAGGAACCCACGTTCTTGCCACAATCGTCCAAAACTATGAGCCACACCAAACGCATACTGGCTATCGGTATAGATAGTCACTTTCATTCCTTTAGACAACACACATGCTCTTGTAAGTGCAATCAACTCTGCTGCTTGAGCTGAATTATGTGGAATACGTGCAGCTTCAACAATTGTATGCAAAGTCATGACAGCATATGCTGCAGTCGTGTCACCATTCGGGAGCTTGAAGCATGAAACATCCACCCACAATGTACCATCACATTCAGCAAGAGGAGTATCGTAGCGATCTACTCTCCCTTTTGTTTCTTCTTCTGTTCTAAGAAAACAATCATGCTGTTCTGAAGCATCTAATTCCTCTACAATTGGCAACAACGTAGCTAGGTTTAAAGTGTTGCACCTTTTTATGTGCACATGACTAGCTAACAATGTTAATTCGTAACTTGACAATCGAGCACTAGTTAAGTGCTGTGTCTTGGTTCTATTTAACAACGTGTCTACTGCATGTGGGACCATCACGACTAGTGTATTGTTCATTACTAGACCAGCAGACTGTCGAATAGAAACAGCTGCTGCCGCTGTGGCTCTTAAACAACTTGGCAACGCTCTAGCTACTGGATCCAAAGTCGGCGAAAAATATGCACATGGACGCTGTTTGTCCCCAAACAACTGAGTCAAAACTGACAATGCACAACCTTCCTTCTCATGGACATATAATGTAAAGGGCTTACTGTAGTTGGGGGTACCTAACACAGGAGCCGAACATAATGCTGTGCGCAATTCAGAAAAACTTTTCTGACACTCTTCAGACCAGGGAATGGGATTGGGTGTATCTTTACACGTTAAATGCCACCAAAGGTTTGGCTAATAACGAAAAATTTGGAATCCACTGTCTACAGTACGATGTAATGCCCAAGAAAGCACGCACTTCTCTCTGTCTTCTTGGCACACTCAATTTCGCTATTGCCTGAATTCTTTCTGGGGTCAGTTTCCTTCCCTCCTTCGATAAGAGATGACCTAAGTAGGTCACTTCTTGTCGACAATATTGCAGTTTTGAGAGAGACACTTTGTGGTGCAACTCACACAAATGACGCAACAATGACAACGTGGCTTTCTTACATATTTCCTCAGTATCTGCAGCAATAAGCAAATCGTCAACGTACTGTACAAGAGTAGCACCTTCAGGTAAAACAATCGTATCAAGCTGTGTTTTTAGAGCTTGACTATATATTGATGGACTTTCACAGTAGCCCTGAGGAGCGCGTTTAAAGCGGAAACTGCGTCCTCCTAAACTGAAGGAAAAAATATCCCTGCTCTCCTCAGCAATCGGGATGCTGAAGAAAGCATTCTTCAAGTCAATCACCGAAAACCAGGTGGCAGAAGCTGGAATCATGGTCAAGAGGGCAGTAATGTCGGGGACAACTGGAAATTGTGGCACAACTATTTTATTGACCTCTCTAAGATCAATCACAAATCTGTAAACAGGTGGCTGGGAAGGGTCAGTTCGCTTAAAAACAGGCAGAACAGGACTATTGCAAACGTTGCCTCTTTTCTCTTCAATCACATCTTTCTCAATTAGATCGTAAACGATCGCCAGCAAAGCTTTTTCACCTTCACTAGAGATTTTGTATTGGGGAATTCGTGGCATTCTAACATTGGCTTTCAATGTTACAACATATGGTGGTATTTCCAAAAGACCTACATCATTAGGACCAGTAGCCCAAAGAATATTAGGGAGAGATGACAATTCTGTTGGAAGTTTGTCTCTCGATAAATACATTGGAGAAACCACTTTCTTACCCAGTGTAAGTTGTACTCCAGAAGGAGAACAGTACAAAGTCGCATACAATCTTTTTAGAAAATATAATCCTAGCAAGTTTTCACCACAACCTGTTGTCAGAATAAGGGGTGCTTCGAATTCGCAAGGTCCAACAGAAAGGGACAAAGGGTCAGAAATCGGATTTCTAACTGGGGCACCAGAAAAACCTACAGAAACATTCATTTCGCCAGACAAAGGTGCGCCAGGGAGTTTGGAGTGCATAATAGAACTCTTTGTAGCACCAGTATCCAACAGAAAAGGCTCTGACACACCTGATGTAATCACCTCAACATAAGGTCCACTCTGATCTACTGGAACTGAAACAACTCCCTCTCTTTGTCTATGGCTGTCCTAGCAATCATTACCTTCCCAATGCTCATCTTCTGCATAGTAATCATCAGCATAGTACTGAGCTGTCCTACCAGATGCGTTAGTCTGCTGATCAAACCTATTAATCGAATTTTGAGGTGGAAGAGACTGTGTGTTCTGGGGGAAATTCCCACGTCCTCTACCTCTAGACACTTGCTGAACACCTCGACCTCTTACACCAGAAGCACCATTTGCACGCTGTAATAGAATAGGACAACTATACTTGAAATTACCCTCTTCCTTGCAATATGAACACTGATTGGGGCCTACAGGGACACGTGGTTGAGTATACTCGACTCTTTGTGAGTTCCTCTGATACTGTTGAGGCTGCTGGTAATTATTCTGATAGTTACTCTGACCACTATTATTTTGACCACCACTATTCTGGCCACCACCACCACGTGGCGGATATGCTTGCTGTAACAAAATCTTCGTTTTCAACTCTTTAGTTTTCTTTTCTGCTCTATCTTTCTCGTCTTTGTCTCGATTTTCGTAATATTGTGCAGTAGCCAATATCTGTGCTGAGGAGGAAACTGCCCATGAACTCTCTGAATCTTTTAACTTTTTACACAACTCGGGAAGCAGATTGTGCACGAATTTATCGACGAACAAACGCTGACCACCTTCTGTGCTCATATCTTGACCACTGTGGTCGACAAAAGTCTCTTCAAACCTGGTGAAGAAATCTGAGACTGTTTCATCTTTCTTCTGCTTACATGCAGACAACTTATCCCAATTTACACGTATTGCAGGCATTATCGTTTTCATGTAATCAATTATTTTACCAGGAAGTTCAGCTACTAAAGGCTCAGGCTTAGCACCACCAACTTGTCGGGCATCTGCAGCAGCAATATTAGCCCATGAGTCACCTAATTCCTGATCATGATCTGTATGACGAATCTTACCCCATAAAGGCTGTGGAACAACATTCCCAAATAACATATCGATATCGGCTAAATTCATGATACATGACCCAGCAGTTTGTGACAACTCTTTGTAATACCCTGCGGGATTTTTACGGGGATCAGGTAATGTCTGTTTAAGGGCTAAAACTTCAGCTCGCCTCCATGGGACATGTACCCACACCCGCTGGAAATGAGGCTAAATAGGTGGGTTGGCATTTGCATCACCCTCTCTCCATTGTGGGGGGACCTCTCTCATGGGGTACTGTCGCGCCTTTTTCCTACCGTGCTCAAATAGCGACTGAGAAGGGCCCCCCTTACTCCGATATGACAACAATATCTCAACCGCTCTCTTGACATCGCGACCTACAATCATGCCCTCTGAGAAATTGAACCGCACACAACACAACTCTTGTGGGTTGTATTCCAGATCATTGTCTTCCAAATCCTCACAGAGAAAAACACACATTTGTTCAAAAACATATCTCTGCGTCGGTGCTTCCCATTGACGGAAGACTTCCATGACTGACTCTACATCATACCTTACAGTGTCCATAACCCATTTATGTGCTAAACGATTCAGTGAATCTCTCTCTTGATAGTCAGGCAGTTGACTTCGCAACTGTCTTTGTCCCATGTTAGGGGTCGTAGTAGGCGACCCGAAAAGAGGTGAGAGAAGATTAGTAACAGTGTTGGCCATTCTCTGCCAAACGGAAGGAGAAACTGAAGGAAGAACGGGTGGAAAAACAGGGTGAGATAAGGCAGGAGCAGAAACAATAGCAGAGGGAGGATCAGGAGAAACAGAAGGTGCACTAGGCAAAGTCGTAGAAAGCACAGGTGAAACAGATGTGATCGGTGGGCCTTGAGGAGGCTGCACCAAAGGAGCAGGAGCCAGCTGAAGAACAGCTGATGGGTGCTGTGGAGGAACAGGAGGCACAGGTTGCACAACTAAAGGTTGCGGAGGTGCCGTGGCATTTTGCGCATAAAGGGGTGGCGAACTTAGTAAATGCGACATTAACGGATCTTTTTCAAGCCCTTTTGCTGCATCTTGCTGAGGAGGTGGCAAAACTGGATAGCATTTATCTATTACCATTTTACGTTGCCTGTGCAACTGCTCACTCATCTGTTCTTCTTCATTGTCTTTAAACTGCATAGCAGCTTGCATTATCGAAATTCCCCCTTCTCTCTTATTTTTCTTCGCTAATTTAATTTCCTTCTGTTTGGCTTCCTTAATCCATAGGCGGAAAGAGTCAAACATCGCCGGCCGGACTTTCTTTTTGAAAAGTTTAACTTCGAGATTGTCTAAGATTTCGGTATCAAAGCTACCATATTGGGGCCATTTTAAAACAGCATCTTTTCTGGTGTATTTGATCCACACTTCATTGTATGTGATGGGGCCTACTCCATGTTTTACATATAATTCCTAAGTTGGAGTTCCAACCGGAGGAACCGGACATGAGTCCTCCAGTCGGGAGTCCCTATTATTACAACCAAGACAAAACAAATTTTCAAGTCTAGGACCAGGCATCTTCGCTCTCTAGTCTAGCTCCAAACTTCAAAGGATTATCGATTACGATATTTCTCGTGAATACACGAGTCCTTCGGTTTTGGCACTTGCAAGTTCCAAATCAAAACCAACTAAGGACTGGGAGACGCTCCACTTATACTTAACTGAGATATCGATGACGTCACCAGAAGACTCGTCTTATCGTTTCGCTCTACCAAACTTCAAGGGTCCAAATCAGGGCGATAGCCAGGGCAGCAGTCCTTTGTAGCCGTCGGGAAGCGGGGAACCTCGCAGCAAAGACTTTCGGACCACGTCGACATGCAGGGGTCGATGAAGTGGTTGGCCGTCCTCCAGAATTTTCACACGAAGCTCCTCACGAACCTCTGGCTGGACTGGTACCGTTGGTATCGCCCCAAACATTGGGCGCCAACTGAGGTACTGGGTTTTTCAGAACCGGTACCAAACCGGTAACCCAGCGGTGCCAGGGTACACCCAAAGACCTCGGGTACTTTCCTGATTCAGACCACAGAAACTCAGAGTCTTCTAGGTGAAGTCAAGGATCGATTTTATTGGCTGCAACCAAGGTAACAAGCGTCCTAGAAGTACAACACACGGGATGTATATTCTCAGGAGACTGCTCAAACTTACAAAGTCAGGCTTCTCTTTTTATACAAAATATTGTGCTTTAGGCAAACATTCTTCGAATTTACAGTACACTATTCACATTCTTTGTTACAAAGGAAAAGCAGAGTCATGATGACATGTCTATATTTCAGTTTGTCCAGCCCACAACAAATCATCCGGCAAGGCCCAACATTTCATCAGATATCGGTGGACCCCCAATAAAAATGGGCACCTCCCCATCATAAAGCAAGTGAGAGAAAAGAGCAAGAACAGATGTGAGCAAGATTCGGCAGGGTGTGTGTGCGATAAAAAGGTTTTATGGCTTTTTGAGCCTTGATGCTATCTTGTTCGGCCACTGGGAGAGGAACTGACCTAACAGGTTCGGCCTGGGGCAATGGTTGCAACTTGCACAGGTCATAGGAAAGTCGATTAAGGTGTACGTGTCCTTTTGGAATCAAATCTAGCTGGATTAAAGCCTATGTAAAGGGCAACTCACAAAAATGGCTGCCACATACAAAATGGAAGCCAAGGGTTCAGAACGAAAATACGATTTCGAGGTGAAATCGTCACTCGAAATTGACGAAAATGTTTGTACATAGTGTACTAGCCATTCTCGGTCTTTTGATACCAAATTCGTCATGTTTCGACAAAGTTTAATTCTCGAGTCCAGAATTATTACACGAGTCCAGAATTTTTCAGAACCACAATGAGGGAAGGGCATCAGGAGAAAGAAGGGTCCATAATCTGTCAAGCAAAAATGTTCTCTGCTTCCACGTGCCATTGGAGGGGGTTAGGAAGGGGAGAGGGCCCCGAGCCTGGCTGTACTTCAGTTCTGAGCTTTATGCAATTTTCCCTCTTCGTCTTTTCCAGCTGGTAAAATCTGGCCCAAGGTTAGTTCACACAGGGAATCTGGGTGAGTGACCACTGGATAGTTGGTGCAGTGGTATCCCACCCGGCGATGCTACTCTGCCCAACTTGCAAACGCGGCTAAAATTGTTAACGGTCTTCGATGTGTATTGATGTTGCATTTATTCATCTCATTGGTGCTTGTAACAAATGTTGTCTACAACAAGGTGCTAAAATGTGATGTGTGGAATGCTAGAATCACTATCAGCCACGGGTAATTACTCAGGATGTATTTCAGTCTACCTAAATATTTGGGAGGAAGGTGCTATCAATTTTAAGCTTCAATTCTGTCTGTTATTTCTAAAAAAATAAATACACACACAGTAATTTTGTGTTACACATTGTGTATGCAACTTCTTTAAAAAAGGCTGTTCTTTTAGAAGCATTTGTCAAGTAGTCTCCCTCCTAGTGGTTGTAACCAAGACAATAAGTATGTTTATGTATGATTGTGTGTAGGAACAGTGTTTGAGAAATTGATTGATTAAGTGGACGTGTTAAGACCGAAAGGTGCTATACAGAGCTGAAAAATTAGAAAAGACAGATGGAAATTGATGGGAAGACCTGTAAATTTGTAGATGTTTGATTTAGCAGTAAGTGAGAGTGGACAAGGACAACTGAAGCTTTCCATTCTTGCCTTCTAGGAGGATCAAGGGCTCCACAGGTGGCCTGTACCGGTTGATTCACCTTCACCCAGTCACCATAGACAACTCTGCAACTCTGTTAGTAAACAAATAATCAGACTGCAGTGTCATGTTGTCATTCAATCATTCAAGTAGGAAGAGTTTGGAAGAAAAAGAACAAAGTCCAGAGACCAACCACGTACTGGGTTTTACATTAGTAGGACAATTCTTCTCTAACACATCACTGGTAAGCTGGTGCCCAATATTTTGCACAGAGTTGAAAAGATATAACACTTTCATCAAGTGGGAATGAATGAAGGAAGCTGGCATTGAGGAAAAAAATATCTTAATAGGATGATTTGTGGCTTGTCAGTCAGTGGTCAAGGGATGGCGAGAGGCTGGTATCTGATTTCCCCAAGATAGGGACCGCACTTGTCATATGATTAGCTGAGGTGAAATGTGAATGTCCTACTACCGGTTGTCACAAATTTCTCCCTGGGGGTTATGTCTTGCCTGCTGAGCAACAAGATCACTTTTCATCAGGTGAAGTCTTGCAGAAATGCTGAATTTTGCCACCAGGGTATTTCACTTGGTTGCCTTTTTAGGTCGAAGGCCTGAAAGGCTGCGCTTGCGCAGTCTTAGGCCGGAGATTTAATGACTCTTAGTAGCGCAGAAGGTCCCGCCTCCCTGCCCTGTCTCTCCTTCATTGGCTGGCTTCCTAAACGGAGGCCAGCCATTGGAGGAGAGATGCGTCACTCCAAACAAACCCCGTCTTTTTCGGATTCGGGGGCGTAAATTTTGCTGTTCTTTAGACAGTGACGTTGTCTGTCACTCAAATCAGCAAAACCACGCCCCCGAATTCGAAAAAATCGGAACCTTGAGGCCGCCATTTTTGTTGTTGTCTGCAGTGAGGATCGATCTTTCATTTAGCCCTTCCTCTGCAATCCACAGACACCCGGTTATGCCGCCCTTACTTCTGCCCTCTTACTGCCCTGTGACAAGCCCTCCCCTGCCTGGGCACTCTCGGCCCTTCACTCGTTTGCAGCGCGGAGCGTGCGGCTTTGGGTGGAGCCTGCCGTGTGCGCTGTTCCCTGGGCCGAGTTCGGAGTGTCGTCACTGGCGGGAGGCCCTACTGCGGCTGCATCCGTTGCTGGATCCCCGCGGTGAGTGTGAGTGGGTGTTGGGGGGCAGGGGTACCCATTAACTTGCTTGCTTGAGTTATCTTGCATGCGGGTGCGGCAGTGTGCTGTGCCTGCAGCAGCCCGAGGCTGCCAGGCGCTGGGAAGGTGCCCGAGACCGAGGAAGAGGCCCACCGACCCGCCATAGCCGGGGGCTGACGAGCTGTTTTAGTAAGCCTACAGAAACAGCAAAATACATGTCGGACGGGTGGGGGGCTACTCGCAGATGCAGTGACAGAAACAGCAAAATACATGTCGGACGGCACACTATGCTTAGCACACATTTTTAGCATTTGTGTTTTTAAGCCACACCCTTAATTAAATTGCCCACGGACGTTTGAGAGACTCGCCACCTCCCCCACCCACCCTCTGGATGCAATAACAGAAACAGCAAAATACATGTCGGACGGCACACTATGCTTGGCACAGATTTTTAGCTTGCTGTGCCTGCAGCAGCCCGAGACTGCCAGGCGCTGGGAAGGTGCCCGAGAGCGAGGAAGCGACCCGCCATAGCCGGGGGCTGGCGAGCTGTTTTAGTAAGCCTACAATGTAGAGTCACTGCTCGGGCTCACCTATGGGCCATGCTTAGAGAGACCCCCTCAACGCTGTCCGTGTCTCCTCTTCCACCCCTCCCGTCCGTGTCTCGAGCGAGGAAGCGGCACACCGACCCGCCATAGCCGGGGGCTGGCGAGCTGTTTTAGTAAGCCTACAGAAACAGCAAAATACATGTCGGACGGGTGGGGGGCTACTCGCAGATGCAGTGACAGAAACAACCCTCTACCTTATTTAAAAGTGCGGTGGGCTCATCCAGAATTAAATGTAAATTCACATTTGCGCAGATGGATTGTTTAATGTCCGTGGATGCCACCCCTGGTGACACAGCTATTGAAATGATAGTGGTCTGGTGTAGGGCTGTAGGACGGCGCCTCAGTTACCTCAGTACCTTTCTTTCCATTCTTGGAAGGTGGATTTGTGGTTCAGGGCTTCTTTCCCTCACAGGTCTCCATGCACCTGGATCACCAGGGCGGGCAGGGATATGGGACTATGAGTGGGAGCTCTGTCGCAAAGCAGGCATCTTAGTCTCTGTCAGCCCACCTGCCAAATGCACTCTTTTAATGCATCAGCCATTTGTGCTAACCGCAGTTGTTACCAATCGGTCCGCATGGCATGCAAACAGCATGTGGACTGCTGTGGACTAGCTGAAGTAAAGGTATTAAGCCCCAGAGATTGAGGACACACGCTCACTAGGATATCATATCTCAGCTTTTACTGAAAAAGCATGTAATCTGGTAGCTCTTTTCCTGTAATACCCACTGTTGCTCCCCTTCGCAATCCTGGGAAAGTGTCGGAATAGAAGCATTGTACTACTTTTTTAATTGGCAGGTCAATTATGCAAACCTTAGTTTATTTAATCTTTTTTAAGTTTGCGCAAAAAATCTATATACTTTTTTTTTTAAACCAGTGGTATTTATTTGATGTAACCCCACTTTATTTAAAATTGTGTATGAAAGGTTTCTTAGTCACCAAAACCTTATCCTCGGATAATGCAGGAGGAACAGTAGACTGTCTTATTGTGTCTCCCTCACTACCTCACTCTTTCACTACCTCACTCTCTCTGTCTCTCACTACCTCACTCTCTATCTACCTCACTCTCTCTCTCACTACATAACTCTCTCTAGCTCACTACTCCACTCTATCTATCTCACTACCTCACTATCTCACAACTTCTCTCTCTCAAAACATCACTACCTCACTCTCTCACTACCTCACTCTCTAGCTCACAAGCTCACAACTTCCCTCTCTAACTCACTACCTCAATCACTCTCACTACCTCACTTTCTATTTCACTAACTCACTTTCACTCTCTCTTTCACTACCTCTCTCTCTATCTCACTACATCACATCACTCTATGCTTATATCTCACTACCTCACAACATCCCTCTCCCTCACTACCTCACTCTTTCACTACCTCACTCTCTCTATCTCACTACCTCACTCTCTTTCTACCTCACTCTCTCTCTATTTCAATACCTCACTCTCTATTATTTCAAAACCTCACTCTCTCTCTATCTCACTACCTCACTCTCTCTCTGCTAATGCAATAGGTATCGCATATGCAAAAAAAAAAGCTAATGCCCATAGAAATGACAATGCCATTTATTTAGGGATACAAACAAGATAAAAAAATAATGAGCAATACCAATAGCTCTACCTATAATATTGCAGAGACCATTGCATTGTAAATGCTTGTTTTGACTTGCTGTCCTTATTGCCTGAAATTGTAAACATTTGACTAGTCCATTGTTATATGCTTTTATTGCTCCTAGGTTCTGAAAGACAAATAATCGTATTTATTTTTCCTAGAAGAATAACACTACTTGGAAATTCTATTTACTGTGAGTGATATAGGTTTTAGAACAGTGGTTCTTGAGCTATTGACTTCTGAGGACCCCCATTTAATCATTACTGGAACCCGGGAACCCCAATTGAATCAATATTGGAATCCAGGGACCCATCCAATAAGTCTTTGCTGGAAGCTGGGGACCCCGGCCTAAACATTTTTCAGGATTTGAACTGTAAAACAATACAGACAAAAAAACAGAAACAAGCATTTTTTTAAAACAAATACATGGACGATGAAATATTTAATTCACAAACAAATATAAAAAACAATATTTTAGTTGTAATAAGAAGCTTGGAGCATTTCTATATTCATTTGAGGGCACTCATCTTCCATACTATATTCTGGTTGATGCACTTGCTCTGCTTCCACGAATCAATCTCAGAACACAAAGTTCATTTAACCCCTTCTATGCTGGTGACGGAACCACTCCGTCACCAGCCACGGGTGGGCTGTGCTAATGACGGAGTGGATCCGTCACGGCCCGCCGTAACACCTGTGTGGCATTGATTTCGCACCTGCGCGGCACGTTCTATTAGGCGGGCGAGGCCGTGACGGAACCACTCCGTCATTAGCACAGCCCACCAGTGGCTGGTGACAGAGTGGTTCCGTCACCAGCATGTCGGCGCAGCGCGGTCCCCCCTCCCTCCCAGCACCGCGGCGGAATTACCACCGCGGCCAAGGGGTTAAAATGTCTTCACATTCAAAGAACATTTAAAAATTTTCAGTTGTGCATTTTGCTTACATGTTTCACTTTATTAACCATGTTAATATTGAATTTTCTAAGCAGTCGTGGATCCCGTGAGTAGGCTTCGCGGACCCCAGGTTAAGTACCACTGAAGAGAACCAGACGTTCTACAGGACCGTCCAGAAATATACATTGACTGTTCCACCCTGCACCTGCCTGAAATGTAATTCCTAGAAAGGAGCTTAAAGGATAAAGCACGTTTATGTTAATTGATTATGATTGAAGCAGTAACCGGGTCCCTTTGCTCTAAGAACAGTGAAAATGTTTGTCATAAGGATTCACTAGCTGTCCTTGATAAACACAAGCACCATAAAACTGTCCTGGCAGTCTCTGTTAAACAATCACTGTAAAGTGATGCCTTTCGGATAGTAAACAAGAATAGGGGTGTCACTTCCTTATAACTATGAGGGTCAATGACCTGAGTTCATCCACTGGATGACAAGAAAACTGAAAACCTGGAAAAATAACATCTCTGCATGCTATAATGTCCCAGATGCATTCACGAACATACCCATCATTCATTTTGTTGTATTTACAGTGCATTTGCATTGTCTTTTAGTTAACAGGGAACAGACAAGGAAATTCCCGTTTATATAAATATCAAACTCCTTCACAGATAGCGCACTGCCACCTGCGTTTGTGCCCAGCACATACATTCTCTCAAAAAGGCCAAATGTAATACAAATCTCATTGAATAATATGGGGAAACTCACTCAACAGTCAATGGTAGATAATGAACAGAAGAAGTTTATAGATGCTGTCTCTGAAATACCTAATCTGAAATGCCCCAAAGGTTATATGTGAAAAGCTTCTAAAGTATAAAGTACAGTTGAATCAATATATACATGTTACATGGTTATGCCAATTTGTCCCACCTTTACGGATGGCATGCGTATGCCCTCTTTAAATGCAAGCAGCCAGGACTAACAAATTGGGCTGTGATACAGCAACATGCAACTGAAAGGTGACCAGTCAAATTTTGCGAAGGGCTATCGCTATGCAGCAACACACGTTTATGTGTTTTTAGTAACTCTTGATCCGTTTGGGCTAGAAAATAACGTTTTAGGGGTAAAATCAGCAAATTATGCAGCTGATAATTGATCAGGTGGCAAATAGAGTAAATCTATAATTATGTTGAAGGGGCCTAAGAATCACATAATTTCACTGCCCCCCCCCCCCCCCCGTCCTAGAGTCTTGCAAATACTTCCAGGTTGATGAGTGGCATCCCAACTTTGCACTATGCCTCATTTAACTCACAACAGAAGGGGCTTGCTTTTTTTTTTCATAGTAGGCCTTGCTCCCTTAGTACTCTTGTTACAACCTCATTTCGCCCAGGCTATGCAGTTGCTTCTTAGTGACCGTGCTTACATGTTGTTTTATCTTATGTCTTTTTCTGATACACTGAAATGAAGCGACTTAAAAGTTGTTGGTTGAGTCGCGAGGCGCTGCAAAAGCTGGGGAAAGGCCTGTCTTTCCTCCGTTTATGGCTCGCAGGTGGTGGGGCAGTCGCGGTGGTCTCGTGGGGAGGAGTGTTGCGAGGGGGGGAACTTACCTTGAGACCAGGTCCTGCGTTTCTACTCCTGCTCTCCTGCCTCCAACTCCAAGAACAGAAAGCAGGCAGCCAGGCTCAATCCTGTAAGCCAAGCACAATGCTGCAATGCAGTGTTGTGATTGGTCTGAGCGCCGTGACACGGCACTCAGCCAGGGCGATGGAGGGGTGGGCATGTTCTCCATGCAGGCTGTAATGCAGTCTGCATGGAGAACGGGGAAAGTGCCCATGACTGGTTTGGGTGGCACGAGAGGGCCGACTAAACAGACAATGCGCACTTAGGGGTCCGAAAACCACTCCTCCCCAGCTCCAATAGCAGAGCAGCCCCGCCCACTCACCCGCTTGCCCGCAAAGCAGCAGGACACAAAGCATAAAATGTTAAAAACTCTAAGTTATTATCATTTTATGTTTCTACTTGGCACTGCTTAAAAGCAGTGGGGCGACGGTCCTCCACCATTGCGGAGGAGCCGCCACTGCCTCTGTCCTGTCACAGTGTACCTGATGGTGACGCGCAGCCCAGACTAGTTGAAAAGGTTTGATTCAGACAAACCTTAATAGTGAACACGTTCAGGGTCCCAGCTCTGAAGTCTCCACAGTTGTCTCCTTGAATCTGAATATATATTTTTTTCTAAAAAGCCTAGAAATGCAAATGCTTTTAGAGACTTGGTTAGTTAATACCCCTAGTGATGCCCTCAGTGCATGATTTGTTTAAGATGCCGCAGAGTTCAGCGCGGAAAAGCCGCTCCTCTGATAGTCCCTCGCTCAGTAATGTGGAAAGTCAAATCTGCTTAGTTAAAAGCACGCAGACGGTTTTCTCTCCATACAAATACAAGGGGCATTTTGTGAACGTTGGAATATGGAGCACAAAGCTCTGATCGCTCTTTGTGTAGCAAGATATCCTTCATTTTAGGTCCCCCAGCTGTGTCTTTTGCAGTGTTTAATTGTGCAGAAAATGGTGTCACTTGAACTATGCTGTTCTTGGAAATCAAAGGTCATTCGCAGCCATTGCATGGAAACAATGTCCCCAGTCAACCCTTGCGGTAGCTCAATCAAACTTGGCACTCGGCCCAGGGTTTTCTGCTCCTCTTCCTGCTCTGCTCCATTCTTCACACACTCACCCATTAGCAGTGCTTGATTTGTAAATAAATAAGTGCCAGGGCTCTCGTAAGGAGGCCACTGCAGTTTGTGCCACACTTTGCCCCTGCCATGCTGCCTGTGATAACGACACAACTACTAATCATCACACACCTACAGTGTGACAAATCAGGCTATTCCAGGCCCCCAAAGCTATAAAAATGGCTTGGGCAGCAGGTAATAGTCATTTTTAGGTCTCGCCCTGGAATTCGCATCCGAAGGATGCGTCCAGGGACGGAGACTTAAAGCTGCCCGATGCCGGGGAATATGGGACAAAAAACTGTCACGAGCTTTAGCAGGCGGATTTGGCTGCGCGAACGTGCACGTTCCGTCCTGCGCCGTGCACTTCCCTCCCATACTCCCAGCAAGTCAGGCTAACGCGCATGCATGCACACGCATTTACACTTACACGCAGGCACCCAGACAGGCAACCCCCCACAGTCACACACACACACGCATACACACAGACTCCAAGACACATACACACACACGCACGCACGCTCACACACATACACCGCCCGCCGCCGCACGCGCGCGCGCACACACATGCCCCCCCCAACAAGGCGAAGCCCCACTCACCGGCTTCCTCGGCTCTCACCGGCAGCAGGACTCTTCCTTCCTTCTTCGGCACCGGGGCGCAGGGTAGGCTCCTGCCTGCTCCGGTGCTCAAAACAATCGCGGCTCTTCCGTGGGAGGCGGGGTAGGCTCCCGCCCTCCTACTTCCTGTTTCCGGTTGTCCCGCCCGGCCTGCCTGACTTCCTGGTCGCAGGCCGGCGGCGGACTGCAGCACGCGCCATGCTTGTTCCAAGGAGAGGCCGGCGGCTTGAGCAGGGGGATGGGCAGTTTGGTGTTTGCGTGGTATAGGAAGGTGAGAGCCCAGCAGGAGGACGACAACTTGGAGTTTGTTCTCATTTCATTATATTTAATTACACCCCACACTTACCACGTACTGGCGCCCCTTGCACTCACATGCCACCTCTACACTCGCACATTAAGCGCGCATAGCCTCCCCCCTCCCAAGTTGAGGACACCCACGCTCACTTTAGTGCCTGGATGTAGGTTTTTCGGCGGGGATACGGAGGGTGGGTGAGGGTTTTCAGTGGGTTTATGTGTTGCAATAGCAGTCTGTTACGGTGTGCCTAACCCCCTGTAATAATGTCACATTATTGAATGTGAGAACATCAGATATCTCATTTACTTGTTCTTGTAAGCAGGAAATTAAACACTGTGCCATCCTGAAATGTAAGTTCCTCGATTGTGAGTATTTGGTGCTTTTTGATGTTTATCACCATGGCAGTGCTTGTTGTATTCACATGCAGCTTGTTACAACTCGCTTGCTGACTGATCTATTCCCTTTGCGAAACGCTGCAGAGAAGGCAATCGGTCTAACTTCCATTTAAGAACCTGGTGGTAAAGGGCGGTCATGTGGGATAGCAGACTAACAGCAGCGAATGGCCTTGTCGATCCTTCTCGATCCCGGGTCCAAGAAATTCACGGAGCACAAGTTCTCGGTCTCGTGAGTGGGTTGATAGACGGATAATGAATGCCATCTGTGTGAGCTGCTACATTCAGGCGGGGTGCGTTAATCCTGTGGGGGGTGCCTGTGTTCGCGCCCCCGCCCCCACACTCCTCTTCTGCCCCCACTCTCCGGAACGCAGCCCCCAGGCCGCCAGACTTGTGTAAAAGCAGAAAGTCTGTCCAAGTCACAAGTGCGTAGCGCACGTGGCAGCCATTTACTGACACTGCCAGCAGGATAGTTCGGTGGGTTCGTGTGCCTGCCGCACAAGGTTTGCCTCGCCAGAGGAAGCTTTCATCCTCCCCAGGTTGATACATTCCGAGCTGCTGTGCCGTGTAATATTAACCCTGCCGTAACCACAGATCATCAGACACAACCCACCCGTGAAATTGCTCAGTGGGTTGAGGCACTGCTGCATGTCTGCAGTAAAAAAAAGTGGTTCCCTTGTTTGGCACCGCGGATAGCCAGTAGTAATCTGTATTCATGGTACAGTACGGCATTTGGCATTAATTTAATGCCATGATAAATTGCAACTCTTCATTTCTGAGCTGATTACCACAAGTGTGAATGAGCACTGATTTTAAATGACAGCTGCTGTTGTACTAAGGTTTACATATTTTGTATGTTTATTATTCGTTAAGTTGCAGTCTACACACAACATTGTTATTGCCTCTAGAGATGGTGAGTGTACTGATTTATAGTCTAGCCTGGATCATAAGGGTCAGGTATACAGGATCTAATGTACTCGACCAAAGTGCTTGCCATCCCTGCCCCATGGAAAATAAACCCTTCCACCTGATAAAAACCCAACATGGTTTGTCCTATATACATTATAGCATACAAGGCTCTTTAAAAAAATATATATATATATATATATTATATACACCTTTACAAAAAACAAATACAATATAATGCAGTTTTACCTTTTATGGGTTTTGTTTTCTAGACTGTTGAATTTTTACTGCGCACAAGCTGTGGCAGTCGGGACCTATATGAAATAACTTCTGATGAATGCACACAAATATGTATGAATTCTTAAGTTTTATAAAACGTTATGTTACCACTGTCAGTTCTTCCGTAGAGTCCAGTGCAGTCAGTCAGTGGTATCATTTCAGGATTAGCTTTTTTGCAAGTGTCAGTTTTTCATACACAGTAACTTTCCTCAAAATCGAGGCAGGTGTTACACTTGATTTGTTGTGTGTCGAAAGCCTCAGATACGTATAAATTGACATTCTAGCCAATCACAATGCATTGCCGATGATCCAGTATGCAATAGTGTTTAATATTGCTTTTCATTTACAGATGACTGCATTCAATTCTGGAGCAGCAAGTACATTTCCTGATTTTCCTCTATTGTTTATTTCAGCATTCATTTGCACCCCACCCACTCCCCCCGTTACTTTCAGACTTTTCTTTCTTAAACACTGCAGGTCCTGTCTGGCTTCTCCTTCCTGTTCGTGCTACTGAAGTTCAGATGCAGGATTGGAAGTTTTCTTTGCGTATTTGCATAAATGTGTTTTAAATTGGCTGCTGACTCCTGAAAACATGTAGGTGCCCGTGGGTCTTTTGTCTTTGTGTTACAGCTTACTGGTGGGCGTTTCAGTTGGCTCAGGATTTCAGCCTGATCCAGTGAGTGAAATCTGTAATTGTGGGCATGTGAACTTCTGAGGCCAAAATCAGTTGGTTACATGCTAACATGCAATCCACACCATGCACAGTTACCCCAATACGCGCACACACACAAGCACAAACCCACACGTTCATGCAGTTACATTCATTACTGTTACATATATGACCGCACAAGCACTCACGCACATATGAGCTAATTCAGACATGTACAGATATAAAAAAAATAAAGCAAAGACAGACAGATACAAGTGAGTGCAGAGTGACAGTGAGTGCAGAGTGACAGTGAGTGCAGAGTGACAGTGAGTGCAGAGTGACAGTGAGTGCAGAGTGACAGTGAGTGCAGAGTGACAGTGAGTGCAGAGTGACAGTGAGTGCAGAGTGCGTGCAGAAACAGTGAGTGCAGAGTGCGTGCAGAGTAACAGTGAGTGCAGAGTGACAGTGAGTGCAGAGTGACAGTGAGTGCAGGGTGAGTGCAGAGTGAGTGCAGAGTGACAGTGAGTGCAGTGACAGTGAGTGCAGAGTGACAGTGAGTGCAGAGTGACAGTGAGTGCAGAGTGACAGTAAGTGCAGAGTGACAGTGAGTGCAGAGTGCGTGCAGAGTGACAGTGCATGCAGAGTGACAGTGCGTGCAGAGTGACAGTAAGTGCAGAGTGCGTACAGAGTGACAGTGAGTGCAGAGTGCGTGCAGAGTGACAGTGAGTGCGAAGTGACAGTGAGTGCAGAGTGACAGTGAGTGCAGAGTGACAGTGAGTGCAGAGTGACAGTGAGTGCAGTGACAGTGAGTGCAGAGTGACAGTGAGTGCAGAGTGACAGTGAGTGCAGAGTGCGTGCGGAGTGACAGTGAGTGCAGAGTGACAGTGAGTGCAGAGTGACAGTGAGTGCAGAGTGCGTGCAGAGTGACAGTGAGTGCAGAGTGACAGTGAGTGCAGAGTGACTGCAGAGTGACAGTGAGTGCAGAGTGACAGTGAGTGCAGAGTGACAGTGAGTGCAGAGTGACAGTGAGTGCAGAGTGACAGTGAGTACAGTCACTCAGCACCACCACATTATCACTCAGAACCACCACAGCATCACTCAGAACTACCACAGCACCACTCAGCACCACCACAGCATCACTCAGCATCACTTAGCATCACTCAGCACCACCACAGCACCACCACAGCACCACCACAGCACCACCATAGCACCACTCAGCACCACCACAGCATCACTCAGCATCACCACAGCCCCATTCAGCACCACCACAGCATCACTCAGCACCACCACAGCACAAATATGTTCTCTCAATGTTTCAAGCTTTATTACAAATGTCACAAAAAGATGTTAATATTTCACTTCTGTTCTTGGATTTCGTTACAATAAAATACACTGAACATAATCTTCACAAAAGTTATTTACAAATGTTTAAGCTATTGCCATTATAAATTACAATCACTTTTATTAAGTATTAAAAAAAATTAAAAGCCATTGTTATTTGTAATATCAATACATCTAAGTCACGTAAATACAAATGTTGCATTACAAATGCTATAGGTGTCACATTTGCGAAAGTTATAACTATTGGCATTGTAAATGACAAAGCTATTAATTTAGCTATTTTCAAAACCAACACATAAATGAACATTTGGTGAATTACCATTAAAATATTTGACTTTTTTACTAAGATATTATTGTACTCTTTTATGCAAACAAAATTTAGATACTTCATAAATAACTTTAATAAAACATATTTTATATGTAGCTTTTTATGTAAAAAAAAAACTATAGCACAAAGCAAAAAACAATTGCCATTTACAATGCTAATAGCTCAAATTTAAATAATGCGAGACCTATTGCATTGCAAATGCTTGTTAATGTATGTTGAATTTATAATTGACTATTGTTGTGGTCATCTGAGACAGTGCCACCTTGTGGCAGACTATCACAAGCTTTGGTGTGGTCAATTACACCCTCCCGTGCTCATGACGAGCTCAGCTCGTCATGAGGCAAGGTTGCGCTGTGCTAATGACGAACTGAGCTCGTCATGACCCGCACAGCGCTCACACGCGGAGATAATTCCCCCACTGTGCTGAGCGTTCCATTAAAACGGGCGTGGTTGTGATGAGCTCAGCTCATCATGAGCACAGCGCCACCGTGCTGCATGACGAGCCGAGCCCGTCATGAGCACCGGGGCGCTGCGCGCGTCCCACCGCCCCCCAGCGCAGCGGGGGAATTACCCCCGTGGCAAAGGGGTTAGGTCCCAGTGCCGAGCATCGGAAACCACCGCCTCAAATTAAGCACTGCCCATTAGACTCTGAAGGGGATTGTTTCTCCAATAATACTTAAATGGTTACATTACAGAATTTAGCATATCTGCATCGTAGGGCCCTTTCAAGCTTTTGTAACCACGAGCAGTCCAAAATCGAATTAAAATTATGACAACATCTGTTTGAAAATGTTTTCATGTTGATATAGAAAAAGCATTAAATGTAAGAGAATCCCCACAAGGTTGCATTTATTTTTTCAGGCCTCTGGTACTGGGATACTCCAGTAGGACCCAGCGAGGCTCTGCTGTGAGGTACGGTGGTACTCCTGCGGAAGCTTCTACCCATGGTACCATTGTGCCACGCAAGCCGCCGTGAGCAAGGTTGCATAGTACCAAGGTACCATGTGACGAAAGCTTGAATGTCGGGTTCTGTGGGTTAAAGGAATAGAAATTTCAGGTTAGGCACCCACCTGTGGGGTGTTGGCCATCAGCGGAGGATATGGGTGAGTGCCTGGTCAGCAACTAGTCCCTGTGCTCCAACCCCTGCTGCGTATGACAGGGTTGGGAGGAGAGTCTGAAAAGATACCAGGCCCTGTGGCTAACTCCCTGCTGTGCACAACCTTTTGGAGTATTGCTTGTTGGTTGCCCGAGGAGGTTGGGTATATCCTCAAGTTTGAATATGATTTTTTTTTTTACTGAAATTCACTGAATAAACACAAAGGCTAAAGTGATGTCATATTTCGGTTTTGAAATGACATAAAACCTAATATTTGTAAACCCCAAAAACACTGATATTCACAAGTTATAGTTCACAGAGCTAGGTGTAACTTGCGCCCCAACATGCACTGACCTTCCACTAGACCCTGCAACACTGCGCAAACGCTATCTCACATTCTCATTGCATTTTGAAATGTTCACATGTCATGAGCTATGTAATATGTGTGGTCATAATCAGGCCATCAGGGGAGAGGTAGTAAGGGCTATAAGAGTCTTCATGGGTTTCTGGGGTTGGTTGTAGGAATGGGAGGTAGGAAAGTTTTAGGGTTCAGGTGCAGGAAGTGGTATCGGGAGGTAGGATTGTTTAGGGGTTGACAGAGGTAAAGGAAGGTAGGGGAATGCCGGGATGAAGTGGTGTAGAGGTAAAGGGAGGTAAGGGGATGTTAAGGTTAAAGGAGTGGTAGAGATAAAGGGAGATAAGGGGTTTTTATGGTTCTGTGGCAGGTAGAGGTAAAGGGAGGTAAAGCGTTTATAGGGTTTAGAGGCAGGAAGAGGTAAAGAGAGGTAAGGATTTTTCAAAAAGGGGGGTTAAATTAGCCCATTTGCTCGAAATGTACTAAATACGTTTGAATTTGGTACCACAAACTGGGGAAAAAATGGTAAAAATAGTAAATCGAAGAAAGAGAGAGGAAAAAATGAAGAAAATAGTATAAGTGTATAATTTATAATTATGTACTATATTATGAAATTGTTGTACGTAATTTTTAAAATAAGTATCCCTCTGTGAAAAAAAGAAAAAAAGAGATTGGATAAGTAGGAAAAAAAAGAAACTAGATGGGAATATATTCTCTATGTCTATGGTAAATGCCTTTTCAAACTTTTACTGGGTGGTGGGCCTCGCACTTTGCGAAAGGCTGAAGGTCAAACCAAACGCGCCAGTGTTGGACTGCTGCTAATAAAACAAATTAATTGAGATGTTGTTTGGAGTGCCCAACGGAATTGGGAGATAAATATATATATATATATATATATATTCCCAAATAACAGCGAGGTCCTTCCGGGATCCTTTCTCCCCAGTCAGGTGGCGTCTCAAAGTTCGGCGGACCACGCCGACCGAAATAATTTATAATCCACAGTTTTGCTTAACAGCAAGAAGACGCACTCAGGAATACTTAGCAAGAGAAATTTATTGCCCAGTTGACACGCTACGCGTTTCGACAATGAATCTTGTCTTGATCACACGTGAGTAACCCCTGTAGGTCAAAATATAATATACACACTGCCAGGAGGTTCGTAAACATAGAAAAGGGGTAACCTTACACTGTTAACTTCACAGTCTAAAGGAGCCACCATCTTGGACTGGCTAACCATTGTGCATGTATACAACGATTATAGCATTTCTTTCAAATGATTCTCATAACTTTACCACCTATGTTTATCAACAAGCGTATACATATGCATTTGCGATATTGTATAAATTATTTAAACAATTGGTTTAAATTACAATTGGTTTAAGTTGATTTAAGTTTCGGGTTCCTGACGGACTAGTGCCCCAGTTAACCCAGGAAGGGTGTAAAAATCACTTACATCAGAGTATTAGGGACAGGAAAGGAAACAGATTGTTTCATATTTTTCGGCGGATCTGGTTCGGTCTAGTGCCCGATTACTACCCGCAAGAATGGAGATGGCCCCTGTAATGTGGCAACCTCTCATGCATGGAGCCCCCCCAGGCTGGCGTGTGTTATTTATGTGCTACAGGGAACGGTGCAAGAAGGATCAAAAAGTGAAAATTATACTTTCATACAGGTGCCCAGTGTCTTTCATCCAAAATTCAAGGAGGTCCAAGGACCGTGATGTGGACGTGACAGGAGTGAGTAAGGAATTCCATCCTCCTACAAAACACATAAAAAACATGCAGTTAAAATATGCATAAAATCAGTTAGACATTATTAATATTCTAACTTATTCTAAACACACAGGTCTATCGTTACATCTTAGATCTATTATACATAATCAGATAATGTTATCACACGGGGTCTCAAGTCTCTCTTGTTCATGAGACTAATCCTCATGTAGGTGGGTTGCAAGCTCTTCATCCCAGTTGTGCCCGAACTTAGTCTCGAGCTCCATGATCCAGCGTGATTCCTTCTTCCTCAACGCTAGTTCACGGTTACCCCCTCTTCTCCCGATATTAACCTGTTCAATTGCATAATACCTGAGAAGGGAATTGTCTGAAATGTGATGTTCCTGGAAGTGCCTTGCAATGGGGTAATGGCTATCCACATGTGTGATAGCCCCGAGGTGTTCTTGTATCCTCTTCTTGGCCATGCATGTGGTGCTACCCACGTATTTCTTTTTACATGGACATACTAGAACATAGATGACAAATGTGGTAGTGCATGTCAAGAACTGTTTTATCATTTTGGGCTCTTGCCTGCCTGGTATGTCTATATGTTTGACCATAGTGCCCATAGTAAAACCCCTTTAGGCCTTGTTCGTGCCGTTTGTTTTCCGTTATGTCACCTTTGATCAGCATGTCCCTGAGGTTTCTACCTCGTCTCTATGTAATTTGAGGTCTGTCTTTGAGGCTTGGACCCACTATATTATCTGCCTTGAGGATGTTCCAGTTATTGGCAAGGATTTTGCAGATCTTATTAGATTGTTGGTTGAAAGTCGTTATGACCCGGGTACTGGTCTCATTATCAGTATCTTTAGTACCTGATGGGTTCAATGTGTCAATCCGGTTTATAAGAAACACTTTGTGGACTGCCCTGATGAGCACCCCTTCTGGGTACCCTCTTGTCCTGAATCTTTGTAACATGATTTCTTGTTCAGCAAGAAAACTCTCTTCACTGCTGCAATTCCGTTTCGCCCTCAGTAACTCACCGAACGGAATACTCCATTTGAGTGAATCCGGATGAGCACTGAGGGCATGGAGGAGGGTGTTGCCTGCTGTGTCTTTCCTGTGAAGTTTAGAGGTGAGACTGTTGTCAATCACCTCTATGGCCGTGTCTAGAAATTCCACGTACTTTTCATTAATGTTGTACGTCAAATGAATGTTGTAAGTGTTAATGTTAAGCTTCTCAATAAACGACACTGCTTCCTCCCGTGTGCCTTGCCATATGACGAACAAGTCGTCAATATATCTGACCCAGGTAGATATTTTTCCGAAGTCCTCCATAAGGTTCCTGTCACCTCTGATTTCCTCCTCCCAATTCCCTAAAAACAGATTTGCAAAGCTCGGCGCAAATGCCGAGCCCATGGCGACGCCACGTATCTGTTTAAACACATCTCCGTTGAACATAAATATATTGTTTCTCAAACATATCTTCATCATTCCTATGAGCATCTGGGTGTGTTCAGAGTAGCATGTGTCCCTTTGTTTCAGGAAATGGTAACTGGCTTCCATGCCCTGTACATGATCGATGATTGTATACAGGGCACTTACGTCTAGCGTAATGAGAAGAGAGCCCTCTACCCATTGTATAGTGTCTATTTTCTTGAGGAAGTCAGTGGTGTCCCTAATATAGGCTGGTAACCTGCTCACGTACTCTCTCAAATAATGATCGATATATTGTGAGAGGTTCTCGTTCACGCTGCCTATGGAGGAGATAATGGGTCTACCTGGTGGAACTGTGGCGTCCTTATGCACCTTGGGAAGGAGATAGAATATCGGTAGCTTGGGGTAATCCTTCTTTAAAAAGCAGAATTCTTGCCATGTGAGTAAACCATTATCACGCCATACATTAAGCATTTCCCACGTTTCCAAGATACTCTCATTATACGTTGTCATGGTACATTTTGCATAAAAATTACTGCTAGTCAATTAGCGTAATGCTTCGGTGATATACATGTCCCTTCCCCACAGAACAATGTTCCCCCCTTTATCAGCAGGTCTTAATACAATGTTTGTGTCTTTTGCCAAGGAGAGAATAAATTCCCTCTTGGTTTTGGTGAGGTTGAACTCGCCTTTTCCCCACCCTCCTGGGGTGTGTTTCATTTTGGCAAGTTCCTTAGATACCACCTCGTGAAACGTGTCAATTGCGTCATGGGGCATGATCGGACAAAAGATAGACTTTGGCTTGAATGAGGAACAAGCTGGTCTATCCGTTCTATTTTCTTTCGTGGTCAAATTGTTACTATCTTCTTGACTATCCCATAAAGTCAAGTTTAGCATGTCATCATTTTGCCCATTTCCATCCGCCACCTCCCCATCTTTTATGCACCTAGTATTTTGTCTCAGAAAATGCCATTTTTTTAACTTAAGTTTTCTAGTGAATTTGAAAAGATCCACCCTAGTATCTGAGTAATTAAAGAGTTCAGTGGGGCAAAACGTAAGACCCAGGCATAATGTTTGTTTTTCAGTGTACGATAAAGTTCTAGAAGAGAGGTTAATGATGGTTTTATTTACCGTTTCTGCATCCATAGTTATTTTCTGTTTTTGTAACCACCTCTTTTGTTTCCCACTGGTTTTTGTTTCTTTACTTCTCCTTTGCTGGAGCTTGAGTCTTCTTCTGAACGATCTCCCCTTCCTCTTCCTCTTCCCCTCGGGCGCCCCGACTTGGTTTCTTTTGGAAAGGAATGGGTGGTATCTGTTCTTTCTTCCGTCTTGTCCTTAGCACCCTGAACTCGTCCAAAAAATTCGCCTGCTTGGTAACAACTTCCAGGTCCGATGCGGTACTTGTACTTAGGTTCGATGTTTCAGGGTCCGATTCTGTAGGAATGTTGGATGCTCCCTTTTCAGCCCTAGGGATGCTTGTGGATGTACTAGGATTTTGTAGTCCAGTTTGATTATACATATAATCATATTTCGGGCTGTACGTTAAAATCCGTCCACTCTCATAATCGCCACAGTCCCTGTGAAGTTTATGTTGTTTGTGAAATTTGATGTCGTCTTCATGTTTTTTTAGGCGGGTTTTCAATTCATCTTTGAATCTGGCAATAGTCTCTTGATCTTGATCCTTGGAGAATTCTTCATCCAATTCTTTCCGTTCTTTCAGGATGTCCTCACGTTCCTCCCATGCATATTGGATGAGAATGAGGAGCATGTTTTTACTGCTTGCTGCAGAATTCCGTGCCCAAGCATCTAGCATCTGTGGTTTAGGTGACTCGTGGGATGGCGTTATATAGATGCGAAGCCCCCGTGGCACCATCTCTTTCTCCACATAGTCTTGTAGTGATGTGGCCTCCCACCACCGGGAGCTTTCCTGCTTCCTCAGTTTCTCATATTTTCTAAGTTGCACGGTTAGAGACTTGTTGTCCAGTTTTCCATTAATGCTGGGTTGAGTGGCGCCTTTTCCTGGTGCTCTGGCAAAGAGCGTTGCCGCTTCCCGTTTTCTCTCTCCTTCCTCTTCCATCCTATAGGTACTGATTATATCACGTAACGAAGTCTCTGTGTGACAATTGAATCTTGCACTCGTAGTTATTAACTGGACAGATAAGCGGCACGTGTACCGTCACCTGTAGTGTGTAAATTATGAAGTTTTTAGCCAAGTATTCCCCCACTTAATTACTCAGATACTAGGGTGGATCTTTTCAAATTCACTAGAAAACTTAAGTTAAAAAAATGGCATTTTCTGAGACAAAATACTAGGTGCATAAAAGATGGGGAGGTGGCGGATGGAAATGGGCAAAATGATGACATGCTAAACTTGACTTTATGGGATAGTCAAGAAGATAGTAACAATTTGACCACGGAAGAAAATAGAACGGATAGACCAGCTTGTTCCTCATTCAAGCCAAAGTCTATCTTTTGTCCGATCATGCCCCATGACGCAATTGACACGTTTCACGAGGTGGTATCTAAGGAACTTGCCAAAATGAAACACACCCCAGGATGGTGGGGAAAAGGCGAGTTCAACCTCACCAAAACCCAGAGGGAATTTATTCTCTCCTTGGCAAAAGACACAAACATTGTATTAAGACCTGCTGATAAAGGGGGGAACATTGTTCTGTGGGGAAGGGACATGTATATCACCGAAGCATTACGCCAATTGACTAGCAGTAATTTTTATGCAAAATGTACCATGACAACGTATAATGAGAGTATCTTGGAAACGTGGGAAATGCTTAATGTATGGCGTGATAATGGTTTACTCACATGGCAAGAATTCTGCTTTTTAAAGAAGGATTACCCCAAGCTACCGATATTCTATCTCCTTCCCAAGGTGCATAAGGACGCCACAGTTCCACCAGGTAGACCCATTATCTCCTCCATAGGCAGCGTGAACGAGAACCTCTCACAATATATCGATCATTATTTGAGAGAGTACGTGAGCAGGTTACCAGCCTATATTAGGGACACCACTGACTTCCTCAAGAAAATAGACACTATACAATGGGTAGAGGGCTCTCTTCTCATTACGCTAGACGTAAGTGCCCTGTATACAATCATCGATCATGTACAGGGCATGGAAGCCAGTTACCATTTCCTGAAACAAAGGGACACATGCTACTCTGAACACACCCAGATGCTCATAGGAATGATGAAGATATGTTTGAGAAACAATATATTTATGTTCAACGGAGATGTGTTTAAACAGATACGTGGCGTCGCCATGGGCTCGGCATTTGCGCCGAGCTTTGCAAATCTGTTTTTAGGGAAATGGGAGGAGGAAATCAGAGGTGACAGGAACCTTATGGAGGACTTCGGAAAAATATCTACCTGGGTCAGATATATTGACGACTTGTTCGTCATATGGCAAGGCACACGGGAGGAAGCAGTGTCGTTTATTGAGAAGCTTAACATTAACACTTACAACATTCATTTGACGTACAACATTAATGAAAAGTACGTGGAATTTCTAGACACGGCCATAGAGGTGATTGACAACAGTCTCACATCTAAACTTCACAGGAAAGACACAGCAGGCAACACCCTCCTCCATGCCCTCAGTGCTCATACGGATTCACTCAAATTGAGTATTCCGTTCGGTGAGTTACTGAGGGCGAAACAGAATTGCAGCAGTGAAGAGAGTTTTCTTGCCGAACAAGAAATCATGTTACAAAGATTCAGGACAAGAGGGTACCCAGAAGGGGTGCTCATCAGGGCAGTCCACAAAGTGTCTCTTATAAACCGGATTGACACATTGAACCCATCAGGTACTAAAGATACTGATAATGAGACCAGTACCCGGGGCATAACGACTTTCAACCAACAATCTAATAAGATCTGCAAAATCCTTGCCAATAACTGGAACATCCTCAAGGCAGATAATATAGTGGGTCCAAGCCTCAAAGACAGATCTCAAATTACATACAGACGAGGTAGAAACCTCAGGGACATGCTGATCAAAGGTGACATAACGGAAAACAAACGGCACGAACAAGGCCTAAAGGGGTTTTACCCCTGTGGGCATTGTAGAGCCTGTACCAATAGCACTATGGTCAAACATATAGACATACCAGGTAGGCAAGAGCCCAAAATGATAAAACAGTTCTTGACATGCACTACCACATTTGTCATCTATGTTCTAGTATGTCCATGTAAAAAGAAATACGTGGGTAGCACCACATGCATGGCCAAGAAGAGGATACAAGAACACCTCAGGGCTATCACACATGTGGATAGCCATTACCCCATTGCAAGGCACTTCCAGGAACATCACAATTCAGACAATTCCCTTCTCAGGTATAATGCAATTGAACAGGTTAATATCGGGAGAAGAGGGGGTAACCGTGAACTAGCGTTGAGGAAGAAGGAATCACGCTGGATCATGGAGCTCGAGACTAAGTTCCCTGGGGGGCACAACTGGGATGAAGAGCTTGCAACCCACCTACATGAGGATTAGTCTCATGAACAAGAGAGACTTGAGACCCGGTGTGATAACATCATCTGATTATGTATAATAGATCTAAGATGTAACGATAGACCTGTGTGTTTAGAATAAGTTAGAATATTAATAATGTCTAACTGATTTTATGCATATTTTAACTGCATGTTTTTTATGTGTTTTGTAGGAGGATGGAATTCCTTACTCACTCCTGTCACGTCCACATCACGGTCCTTGGACCTCCTTGAATTTTGGATGAAAGACACTGGGCACCTGTATGAAAGTATAATTTTCACTTTTTGATCCTTCTTGCACCGTTCCCTGTAGCACATAAATAACACACGCCAGCCTGGGGGGCTCCATGCATGAGAGGTTGCCACATTACAGGGGCCATCTCTATTCTTGCGGGTAGTAATCGGGCACTAGACCGAACCAGATCCGCCGAAAAATATGAAACAATCTGTTTCCTTTCCTGTCCCTAATACTCTGATGACAGTGATTTTTACACCCTTCCTGGGTTAACTGGGGCACTAGTCCGTCAGGAACCCGAAACTTAAATCAACTTAAACCAATTGTAATTTAAACCAATTGTTTAAATAATTTATACAATATCGCAAATGCATATGTATACGCTTGTTGATAAACATAGGTGGTAAAGTTATGAGAATCATTTGAAAGAAATGCTATAATCGTTGTATACATGCACAATGGTTAGCCAGTCCAAGATGGTGGCTCCTTTAGACTGTGAAGTTAACAGTGTAAGGTTACCCCTTTTCTATGTTTACGAACCTCCTGGCAGTGTGTATATTATGTTTTGACCTACAGGGGTTACTCACGTGTGATCAAGACCAGATTCATTGTCGAAACGCGTAGCGTGTCAACTGGGCAATACATTTCTCTTGCTAAGTATTCCTGAGTGCATCTTCTTGCTGTTAAGCAAAACTGTGGATTATATATATATATATATATATATATATATATATATATTCACAGAAAAAAAACATAGGTTTCAGGGGTGTTAAAGTTAGCTGGACATTTCACTCGTACAAAACCATAGAAATTCTTCCGTTATAGTTAGTTCTGCTAACTATAACTCGCACGCCCGCAATGCACTGCTGATGATGTCACATATTACATCATTCATGTCATGGTCAGTGACAACACTGATGAAATCGCTGATGACATCTCAAATGACATCACTGATGACATCACTGACGACATCATCCAGTGAATCTGGTTTAGTTTGAAATTTAAATAGATATTATATGTATACCAATCTGTATTGAAGATTGAGTGGATATATAATGGTCTGGATGGAGGATTTAGCAGCTGTCTGACTGTCTGTTTAAGTGAGTAATTAAGTGTCTCACTTAATACATTGATTAGTAACTAAACTATGTGAATGTGTGCATCACTGTCTCTGTTGTTGTATAACATGCTGCATCAGTTGGTCTCACTAACTACATGAGTGTTTATATTAGTTATTGATTAGTTGGGTGAGTATTTGTATGGGACAATGAGTTTGTGTGTGGTTGGATGGGGATTGGTAACTCTATGCATAGATGTGTGAATGGTTGATTGACTAGGTGTATAGGTTTAAGAGTGCATGTGGAAACAGTTGTTTGGGTGACTGAGTGTATTTATTTGTGTGTTGGTGAGCGAATATATGTTTTAGTTGTACATCTTCAACAAAGTAAAAAAATAAAAGGCATTGTATGTGAGAGTTGGTGTATATAAATATGTATATGTAAGAGTCAGTGATCATGAGAGTAACTATATGAATGAGTATATAATTGTAATGGTTATTTTTAAACATATTAACTATGAGTTAATATGTGTTCGAATAATTGAGGTGTTGTATGTATAATTGTGTAAGTGAGTAAATGTGAGTGTGATTAATTTTTTTCATGAGTGAGTAGGATGACTGCTTAACCGACTAAGACTGCTGATGTGTCGATGTCTTTATATGTGTATAAGTGCATTTGATAGGGTTCTATTAATTAGTGACTGCATGTATAAGTGATTCTGTTGTTGAATGGGTAATTGTGTGTGTAGACTTAGGAATCAGTGAGTGGGTATGTAGTAACTGGTATTGGTGTGTCAATGGTTTCAGATATGGTACTCTGTATTTTACAGTGAGTGATGAAAGGTTATACAGGTGTATCGGATTGTCACGTGGATGATGTCATCAGTGATGTCATTTGTGATGTCATCAGTGATGTCATCAGTGATGTCACTGACCATGTCATGAATGATGTAATATGTGACATCATCAGCAGTGCATTGCGGGCGCGTGGGTTATATTTAGCAGAAATAACTGTAACGGTGATATATTTTTCTGAAAATTGCAACAATTTTTTTTTTAATCAAACTGAAATATTGTTTAATTTTTTTGTTTTATTTTTTTGTTTTAATATATTTATATTATTTTCTTGTAAAAAAAAAACTGATTTTTTTTTGAGTCACGCACCCAAAGCGTGCACATCACGGTGGGTGCGCGGATTCTAGCTGCCGTTTTAGAGAAGTTGTGAAGGATCGAAGGATCCGCGTACGGTGTGCGACGGCTGCATGTTTTTCAGTTACATCATACAAATGTAATATTACATGATGTGCGCTATTGGTATGCGACCAGTCCACGACTCCTGCTCCTGCGCATTCGCGACACATGCGCATTACGGTACGTGACGCTTGCTCGGTGGTGGTTCCCACGTGATGTCATATACGTGCTGGGGCGCGCTGGCTGCGCGACTCCTGCAAAACATTTTAATGTTCTAAAATGATATGTATGTGTCTTTAATATACATATTAGGGCAAGATATATAATATATATATTTGTACTTATAATAAACGTATATTATTTTAAAATATATTTTTGGGAAGACGCATCTGGTGCGTGCTTCGTGAGCGCAGAGTGCGCAGATCCCATGTGACCTCAAAAAAAAAGATGTCATTGGTTCATAACATTTCTCACTGTAGCTATTGAAGGACCCCACCCATTTTAATAATTCTTGTTGGAGCATCTTTAGGGAGACATCTCTTTTCCTACAAGAACACTTTTTGCTTGTTTTTTTGGTGTTTTAAAAAAAATATCAAACGAAATGGCATCTGGACAGCAGCAGCAACAGGAGGAAGTATCTTCTGAAGAAGAATTCTTGCAGGAGGCACCACGTCCACAGAGGCCGGAATCTGTCGTGTGGAAATTCTTCACTTTTCCACCTGGAGAGAAGAAAGTAAATGTGAGAAAGGTGATGTGCAAAATTTGTGACCGAGTCCTGTCAAGAGGCAGTGGAAAAAAATACTCTTGTGGCACTGCTTCTATGTACAAGCATCTCCGGACCACACATCCTCTCAATCTTGCTCAGGAGGAAATGAGGCGAGCTGCTTTGAACCCCTCACCTGCTGTGGCAAATACGTCTGGAGCGTCCTCAGGAACACCTGCAATGGACATTAGGCCAGAATTCGCCTTTCTCGAGCAACACTGCGTGAAGTGTAAGAAACTTATATGCTTCGGTGAGCAGTCGGTGGATGCAGTTTGTGCTGTGCAACGCAACCATCGTTGTTATTTTTTTGTTTGTTTGTTTTTGGAATGATAAGTAATTCCAAAAGTTTCCTGTTTTATTCGTTCTTTTTTTTGTTCATTTTTTGAAAAAACACCCCAAAAATAAAAAATGGTTCAAAAAATAAAAAAAATAAAAAAGAAAAAAAAGTTCTTATCAGAACTACCTTATTTGGTTAAAGAAAGAACTATAATTGCAAGGTAATGTGTGAAAGTCTGTTTGAATATATGTATACAGCATGATTGACTGAAAGAATGTATTAGTAGTGCATGGTGAATTTATTGGTGAAGATTTATGAGGAAGTACTACAGCGTGACACTGCAAGCTCTTTAGCTGCACTGTGCTGTGGCACTTCCGAAGCACAGGGATTTGACATATGTACATGAATATGTTGCAACTCTGTGCTTCCCTCTGCACTGCTGCACAAACTGCAGCGATGCGGTGACACAGGCACCCTTGCACCATGGTGCAACGATGTCTGCGTCGTGCGGAGATTGTTTTTGTGCAGGAAGGGACTCCTTCCTGCACAAAAACAATCAGTAAAGGCATTTTCCTCTTTCAATGTATGCTGTGGAATGCAGCATGCATTGAAAGAGGAAAAAATGAGGCAAATGAAACAATTCTCCTCATTGCACCTTGCTACACCAACTCTAGGATGGCGCAGCATTCACACACATCTTCTCATAAATCTGGAGATGTGTCTTGTTCTATGGTTGTTGCACCACCGCTATACCTATGGAACCCCCTTCAACGCAAAGTTCTTTGTATGCAGGGGTCGTATTTACAAGGAGAGGAAAAACCATTCAGGGTGGCTTTTCCTCTTCTTGTAAATATGAAGGAGTGCCTGCCGCCATCACTACATTACAAAAAGTGACGTACTGGTGGTGCAGGGTGCTTGTAAATCTGCCCCATAAGTGCTTATGTATTGGCAGACTGTTACAATAAGAACATAGTGCTGGATGGGTGATTGAAGAATTGCATGAGACTGACAGGAGGTATCCTATGCTGCATGGCTACTACTTCAGTATTTAATGGAGTGGACCAATAGTATGTATCTGCTTAGAGATTTGTAGGGATTATGCACATATTATTTTATGTGTACTTGTGTTGGCGCCTAGGTCATTTTTTTAAGAATACCACTAGTAACTGAAATGATGACAGTGCTGCAAACAGAGTGAACACTTAATTTATATGTGCTTACATATTGGTGGAGTGATAGGATAAGTAAGTGGTAGATAAGTGATTAAAAAAGTGCATGGGACACACTGGACGATTCCTACTCTGCATGAGTACTAACTGGGTATTTAGAAGAGTGTATCAATAGTATGTAGCTAGTTAGAGGTCTGCTTGGATAGTGCATAAAATATTATAGCTGTACATGTGTTAGTAGCTAGGCCATTCCATATGTTCATGACTAGTAACTAGAATAATTACAGTATTATAAACAGAGTGTACAGTGAATGTATAAGTGCTAAGGTATTGGTGGAGTAATGTGATAAGTAGATAGTGCTGGATGGGTGATTGGAGAAATGCATGGGACAGAATGGAGGATTCCTACACTGTATAGGTACTAACTGGGTATTTAGAAGAGCGTATCAATAGTTTGTAGCTGGTTAGAGGTGTGCATGCATAGTGTACAAAATATTGTGCCTGCACTTGTGTTAGTGACTACGCCATTCCTTAGGTATACGACTAATAACTGGAGTAATTTCAGTGTTGCAATGAAAGTGTGTGTTGAATTTATAAGTGCTTAGGTATTGATGGAGTGATAGGATATGTAGCTAGTGCTGGATGGGTGAATGGAGAACTGCATGGGACAGACAGAAGGATTCCTAGACTGTATAGGTACTAACTGAGTATTTAAAAGACTGTATCAATGCTATGTAGCTGATTAGCGGTCTGCATGCATAGTGCACAGAATATTGTAGCTGTACTGGATTTTTTGACTAGGCCATTCTTTAGGTACATGACCAGTAACTAGAATAATTTCAGTGCTGCAAAGAGAGTACATGTTGATATCCTCCACGTGACAATCTGATACACCTCATCACACAGTAGTATAACCTTTAATCACTCAGTATAAAATACAAAGTACCATTTTTTAAACCATTGACACACCTAGACAAGTTTCTAAAAACCTACTCAGTGATTCTTAGGTCTACCACATATCTAAACACTCACCTATAAATTGATTCATATACAATGTTACAAATCAATAGAACACTATCAAATGCACTTACACACCTATATAAACATTGACACACCAGCACACATCCTACTCACTTACACAGTCCTCCTACTCACTTATGTAAACTATTGATCACACTTACATTTACTCAGCTGCTCATTTACACACTTATACAAACACTATTTCATTTATTTATACAGATAGTAACTCATACTTAGTGTCTTATAAAACCACTATTACAAGTATAGAGTCATCCATACAGTCATTTATACAATCACTGACTCTTATGTATAGTTTTTTATATACACCAACTATCACATACACTGCCTTTTATTTTTTTTACTTCGTTGCACATGTATCACTAAGAGATATATTTGCTCATCAACACAGTCATAAACATACTCACTCACCCAAACAACTGTTTCCACATGCAATTAACAATTAACATAACATAACATGCACTCTTAACCTCATATACCTAGTGAGTCAACTATTCACACATCTTTGTACAGTCACACACCCCCCACCTAACCACACACACATTCACTGTCCCATACTTACCTAACTAATCAATATCTAATATATACTTTATGTAGCTAGCAACCAACTGATGCAGCACTTTACACAATAACAGACAGAGTGATACAGACATTCACACAGTTTAGTCACTAACTCATATATTCAGGGAGACACTTCAAATTAGTCACTTAAACAGTCAATCACACAGCTAGAAAATCTTTTATCCAGACACTAATACATCCACTCATTCTTCAATGCAGATTGCTATTTATATAATAATACATATTTAAATATCAAACCAAACCACATTCACTAGATAATGTCATCAGTGATGTCATCAGTGATGTCATTTGAGATGTCATCAGTGATGTCATCAGTGATGTCACTGATCATGTCATGAATGATGTAATATGTGACATCATCAGCAGTGGGTTGCGGGCGCGCGAGTTATAGTTAGTAGAACTAACTATAACGGAGGAATTTCAATGGTTTTGTACAAGTGAAATGTCCAGCTAACAACAGCTATAACAGCCCTGAAACCTATGTTTTTTTCAGTGTATTTCTAAGGTTTTTTAAATGCTAATTTCTAACTATAACATGTCTGAAAGCTATGTTTTTTTCAGTGAATATATATATATACATACATGTATAAACATATATATAACCTGCATATCTATATAAATACAAATATAAATACATGCATACATATACATATATGCATACATATGCATGTTATGTACATGAAAGTTTGAAAAACACTAATAAAAGCAAAGCTAAAAAGCCACCTAATTAAAACAGAATTGCCTTAACTTAAACGAGGGCGAGACCTATTGCATTTTCAATGCTTGTTTACTTTGGTTCCATCAAGAAGGCATTCAGATGTGTCACACATTTGCCATAAATTCTGAATGTTAGCACTCTAGTTGCTCATTAGATCACTGCAGTAAAGCTACTGCTCACCAGGGAAGTCTGCTGCTGGTATTCAAAGTGCATGTTTCAGTCTGCATGTCAGATTTTTTTAATGAAATAGAAGAGGATTTGAGAAGTCAAAATGTGCCCTAATTTTTCTTTCTGCAGCACGAATCATAATTTCTATGGCAAAATGAACCCCCTCATTTTGTTCCTTTGCAAATTTAATGTTTTAAGTGTTACCAGTTTATTTCAATCAAGATGGCTTCGGGTTTGCCATACTTTTGTCATAAGTAAGACTGTTAGCGCTCTAGTTGTTCTTTAGAACACTCTGAGACATTCTGTCATTGGGCTATACTTGGGCTACATCTGGGTGTTATTTGTGCTACATTTCGGCTCTTTTGTCTCTGGTGGCCATCTAGGGAGAATTATTTGTTATGAAGTTTCCTAATTTCCTCATTTACTACAGTCTCCTCAGTAGGAAATACTTTCAGTTTTTTCCTTTGATTCCATCAAGAAGGCATTCAGATGTGTCACACATTTGCCATGAATTCTGAATGTTAGCACTCTAGTTGCATATTAGATTACTGTAGTAAAGCTACTGCTCACCAGGGAAGTCTGCTGCTGGTATTGAAAGTGCATGTTTCAGTCTGCATGTCAGAATTGTTTTTATGAAATAGAAGAGGATTTGAGAAGTCACTCAAAATGTACCCTAATTTTTCTTTCTACAGCACTGAGCATCCTTTCTATGGCAAAATTAACCCCCTCATTTCGTTCCTTTTTAAATTAAATGTTTTAAGAGTTACCATTTTATTCCAATCAAGATGGCTTCAGGTGTGCTATACTTTTGTCATAAGTAAGGTTGTTAGCACTCTAGTTGTTCTTTAGAACACTCTGGGAAGCTGCAGTAGAACACAAAGGAATCAACTGACCGTCTCTGCCCTTGTTGGATGTACATGTTTACTGAGAATGTCAGACTTCATTCTCACATGACTGAGAAAGATAATGTGAATTTACAGAAAATATGCTCTCAGTTTAGCTTATAGATCACCTTCCAAACCTCTGTGGGAAAAGCATGAGGAAATAGTTTTCTCTCAAACATGATTCATGATATCCCAGCGGAAGGCTTTTTCACATGGTAAAATCACTTTAGAATACACCACAATTCCTAAAATGAGTATGGTATCATCAATAAATGATTTATAATGTAACTAAGGTCTTAAAACCTTCTATTAACTGCAATGCTTTTTAATGAGGTGCTATCATGTATATTGGTCCCAAGATGGCTACCAACACTTTTTGGATGAAGTGCTGACAGCCAATCAGATCTCACGATGAGATGTGTGGTTAGGCAGATATATATATATATATTTGTTTCTTTTAATATCTAAAAAAGTACTGAACAGATTTACACCATTTAACAAAAAGGCACGAGTCTGAACCAAGGACTACCTCTTTGCCAAATTTGGTAAAATTCCGTTCAGCAGTTTGGGCTGTAGCTGCAACTAAAGGTTCGTATGGAAAATTGCATGGGGAAAACATGTTTTGGGACCCCCCTTTTTTCTCAGCCCCCGCTTGACGAATCACCCCGAGACTTTCAGGATAGGAGCGGACTGGAGCTGGCCAAAAGTTTTGACAATTTCGCGAAGATTAGTCAACCGGCGCTAAAGTTATTGGGAATAGAATGTTGCGGATTTCCTATGGAAAATAGTTCCTAACTATAACTACCTACTGGTGACTAATTATGTATAAAAATAGGAGAATATATCACTGCATTATGTTGTTAAGCCATCCATGGTAAAGCCCTCTGTGTTATTACAATACAAATGGCACTTCTGTGTACTGCGAGTAGTATCGCTCGCATGGCTAGTGTCTTCAAGTATCACAGTCAAGATTTCTGACTGCCCAATTCTTCAGATAAACCCGGCAAGTGATTTTGAACATTGACTGTTCCTCTACTGTTAAACTTATTATTTTGTTCTTTCTTATTTGAAGCCTTTTGTGAACTTTTTGGCAGTAGTAGATGATTTAACAGGCCGCCATTTACAGATGCAGAAGGCTTCTCTCACATGCCACAGTGTGGACCCAACTGCACCATAATCCTACCTAGTCATATTTTTTATGATTATAGTACCAAGGCTTACATGTTATAACCTTGTGCGTTATTCATCGTACTTTGTGATGTATTATATTTTTGAGTGTAATAATAGCACTTCTCTTTTTTTTTATAAAGAACTGCCATGAGATGGATAGCATTTATTGCCTCTGTTGCACAACTGTTTGAGTTCTGAGTCTCTACCCTCTACACCAACTCCCTGAGAAGCCTTTGACTGCTCATCCTCACCACCTTGAGAGTCCAGTGCAGAAAGGAAGAATTAGGCTCCCATTTTGCAGTGCCATAGTAGGTCACAAACCTACAAGGCAGATTTATCAACACTTTCCCCCAGTGCAAAATTACAAAACATGACACAAAGTGATGATAAAAATGTTTGTTACCAGCACAAAACTGTTTTCAGTCTGTTAAATACTCTTTAAAGTAATGCAAATAGAGCTTTGTTCTGCTTTGTATTACTTTGCGTCAAGGAACTGTCCTGTTGGTGATACATGGCCGTTCAGTCCTATCTTCCCTTCCAGTACAAAAATTGTTACTTACAGAACACACACTCTCTTGCATTATAGCACAAGAGTGTGTTTGTTGCCGCATGGCAGCCTAAAGTGCACAAGCTCTGGATGAGAGGAAAACAGCACTATATCTAAGTAAGTAGGGCACTGGTCGACTCTCTCCCTTTCACGCAATGCAGCACAGCAAAGTTGCTGCGCTGCATTGCATAAATCTTTAATAAATCTGGGCCACAAAGTAGGAACAGCCTTAAAGTTAATCTAAGCCCAGCATTTTGTACTGGAAGTTTACAGTTCCAATTCAAAACATATGCTAGACATCACACACACCTTGCACTATTGTGTGAATTAATTTTACAACAATTGTATTTCTAGGGTTTTACAATTTCCTTGCAAAGGAGTATATAGGCCAACCGAAAGGGAATATATTTAATTTACTATCCAACACCTTCCCTACTATCCACGGGGACTGGAGTTGGAATAGTAAATTAAATAAATTACTATCCAGCGCCCCAAAGCACTATGCGTTGTAATGGTATGCGTTGTAAAACTCACGTTGTAAAAGCATGCGATGTAAAAGCATGCGTTGTAATGTCGTACATCCATTGTCTTTAGTACAAACTCTATGCAAGACAGTGCACACTCTCCTTGGCTGTTGACCATGCACCATGGTCTTTCTGTGTGACAGTACCAGCAGTAGACCAATGTTTGTAATTTTGTTTACCTCTTCTTGCAGTTCTGTTTAGCTCATTTTGAACTGAGTTGTATGAAAACGTAGTAAATCGGGGCCTCAGAATCTATCCAGTTGTTGCTCATTTCCAATAAAGGTTCATTTTGAGGTACTCAACGTCAGTGAAAGATTACAACTAACTTCATGCCAGAGATGCTGCATTGTTTAGGATTATGTGGTGTTTTTATTGTTTTGGTGCCTCTTTTATGTGTTTTTTTTGCCAATTTTTGTTGTTGACTTGTAATGTGGGCCCAAAAGGATGCTTAATTCATGTTTTGTTAATAGACATAAAGGAGGTCAATGAATAAGGAGCAAGGTCAAGGAAGTGTTAAACAAAAAATGATGACTGGGATCTTTCACTTCCAACTATCAACCTTATACTGAGTCCTCCCACCACAGTGAAAAGGAACAAGCAGCTCCACGGTGCTTACTCCATTTTCCCCCCAGAAAATACTTCATGACACAGAGAATTCAGAAGCAATTATCACACCCCTACAGGGGAGACTTTATAATATTTACCAATGGGGTACATGTCTAGTTCTGCACTATTTACGCTCAATTGCATCTAAAATGCTCCATCACCTTTCCAGGTAGCTTTAAAACTGCTTCCTGAGGTGAGTATTCCACGAACACACCACCTGCCTATCAAAACAACATAATACACTAACCTTGCATTGCAGGGCAGGGCAAGACTCCTAATATCAAAAGTGACTGAATCATTCATCGAGACATGCCATATTTGATAAATAGCTATTCAAGTTCCAGTGGCGGCCAACACAGATAGAGAGTGTTGGGGCGAATGGTGAGGTGTGATTGGTGGGGTGAACGTGTTCCGGGGTTTCAAAAAAAAGACTGACTTGATGCTGCTGGCCACCTTGCGCTCTTTTGCTTCCAGTTCCTGGTCCCAGCAGTCCCTGGAACGGCATCACAGGCTCCCCATGAAATCCCCGCTCTGCTCTCAAGCATGAGAGCAGAGTGAGAATTGGCCTGACCGGGCTGGATTAGCGTTCGCTCAGGCACAGGGAGTCTGTGCTGTTTCCCCAACAGCCAGGTTGGAGAAACCTAAGTGCGCAAGTCAGTTTGGCCGGCCTAAGACAGCTGCCAAATTGACATACACACTTAAAAGTGCACCTACCACTGCTCTTCCCCCTCCCATGGACCAACGCCTCCCCTCCCTGCACACCCTACCTTAGCCAGCAGCTGAAAAATAAAACAATAATAAAGTATCGTTTTATTCTTCCGCTGCTTGCTCGGAACCAGTGGGGTGACCGTCCTCCGCCATTGTGGAGAAGCCGCCACTGTCCAGTTCCCTGCGGCTGTTTTATTGCTTCAAGGTGTCTTTTCTCATGGGTAATAGGTAAACTGCCAGCAGTCAGGTAAAAGAAACTCGTCAGGGTCGCAGTGGAATGTCTTGGATAGTTACCAAAACGTTTCTAATGTTGCCAATTACACTTTCCTTGTTTTTTTTCCTTCTGACCTTTTGTTTGCTTCTCACTCTCACTTTAATATTACCTTTCTGTTATACAAGCCAATAGATTTGAAAACTTGAATTATTCATCTATAGCCATAACATGATAAACATTTAATGAAATATATCTCATGAAATGATAGTTGTGTTCATTGGCGAAATCTGCTGTATCTGCTCAAATTAAAGTGCATCCTTACTTCTGCGGAACAAAATAGATCAGCTGATCTGAAGTCAGAAAGTATCACTTTTCTTTTTTAGCAGGTTAAAAATAGATAACAAACAAGTAACTTTAAATCAGCTTGTGATCTGGCTACTATACTAAAAAGACAACCATTCAACGGTTAAAACTAGGCGTATTAGGTCTTATGAGGAAATCATCGCCTCCCGCCACACACACTGAGTGCAGATTGCATTTGGCAGCATTAGAATGCAGCCAAGGCGTGCAAATTTGTAGTGAAATGAAGTCTTCATATTAAAAAGGTAAGAAACCTATTTATGAAGAAATTACATTTCTCTAGCCCACACTTGGTTTTGTCCCTAGAGTCCTTTTCTGTATTTGCTGAGCCTGACGGAGAAGAGAGGGGAGGGGAGGCGTACAACTTCAATGCAAGCATCAGATTGAACAATTTGCCTTCGATTGGCCTGATTGTACAGTTTGAAGGCTATTGCACAGTATTGTTGAGAATACTCTGTGGTCACAACATAAGGCAATATGTGGAAAAGCTCAGAATTTTGCCTTCTAATTTGCTCTTATATCCCTTAGAGCTATGAGCCACTAATGCTAGTAACCCCTTTACCATCTCTTCGGCAAGTCAGTCAGTAAGGCAAGCCATCACATCCTTGTATAGACTCTGAGTGCCCGATTCACAAACTAAATTTAGCCGTACGTAAAGTAATACTACAGAGGTAGTATTTGCTACAAAATGCAACTCATAAACCTACGAATGTAAATCTCAGTCTCAACTATCTTTTCTAATGGTAGTTAGATGGAAGTCTACTACTTAGGGCCCTATAACGATGTCAGTTGGTAAGCCTATGACCGCTCGTCGGAGGCTTACGGACCGACATCATAGGAGCAGGGATGTGCAAAAGCTTCCAATTCACAATGGGAGCTTGTGCTGTGGGCAGTTTCGGACCGCCGCACATGCTCCCATTGTAAAATGGAAGTTTGCGACCGCACCTAATTGCACCTAATTGCGGTTTCAGGACCGCCAACCAGAGGTCGGTCAGTTCTGCATTCGCGACGATGTCGGTCGAAAGACACTCCGACAGAAAAAGAGAGCGTACTTTTTACTAAATGTGAGGGATTTAGGCAAGAGTAAGGAGGGATTTAGTGAGGTTAGGGGAACTTAAGGGTGGGCCATGCACCCTTGCTCAAAAGAGCAAGTGGTATATTTATCAAAAAAATCACTCAGCACAGCAAGTCCCCATGCTACGCTGCGTGATAGGGAAAGGGCAGGAATGCGCCACATCTAACATTATATGCCGCAGTCCTGTCTTCCTTGCCTTGACGCATAATGTGGTGCCTAGCGTCAACGCAGGCACCCCTGCACCATGGTGCCAGGGTACCTGCGCTGTAAGCAAGATTGTTTTTGTGCAAGAAGGGACACCTTCCTGCATAAAAACAAACCTGAGAGGCATTTTCCTCTTTCTATGTGTGTTGCAGAATGCGAGGAATTAACAAGGGGAAATAAAGATACTACACGTTACGCCTCACCTGGGAAGGTGTAGCATTTTTAAGCATTCCCGGGTCTACCAGTGTTGGTATATCTGGCAATGCACCAAAATCCATGGGTGGATGCGTGAGAACAACCATGCTCCATCCATGTAATGCCTCCCTGGGGCAGAGTAATGCAACGCCACGATTTGCGCTGCATTACATTATTCTAGTTTTATCATGTCTCAAGGCCACACACGGTGTCATTGTGTGGCTTCATAAATCTAACTGAACAGTTGTGTCTCTCTGGCGCCCCAATTGTGTGGTGCAAAGGCCACGCAAGACTTTAATCTATAAGCCCCCAAGTTAATTGCTACTCACAAACTGCACTACTAAAGTAACTACAACCAACAAGGACCTAAACAGTAGTCCAACTCAGACCAGCTCCACAGATTGGCAACCACTGGTACTGCAACACCCTCTCAAACAAAATAATGGAGATGGGGCTTAAAGTAAAACCCCAGAGCAAATAATGTTAAATAAAATTACATTTCTTAAACTAGTAAAAAATATACATTAATTTGATTTCATGTTAAAAAACTAAAACATTTATTAATTTCTTATTAAATATTTAATCAAATGTCTTAAATTTTAAAACTCAAGTAACATTATTGTTATTAAAATGGAATTAAATTACATATAGTTCATTCTATATATCACTATTAGTAATTGTTAATACATAATACCAAATATACTTTTTTAGTTTAGAGGAGTTTTTTTATTTGAACTAGAAATAATTGTAACTTAATTAAATATATTTAAAAGAATTAATTTTGAAATTAAAATTAAACAACTAGTGCTGTAGCATTTTTTACATGGATATACTTTTTTTTTTATGGGTCTACATTTAAAATAAACATATAAAGATTTTAGTTCACCCTGTGCTTTACGAAAGGGAGTTCTTCACCAGAGGCATCTGGTTGGTGTGCCATCGTACACCCTCTGGGGCAGATTTACAATAACCGGCGCATCACCGCATATCAGCAGGGATGCGCCAGTTATTGTGCGTCACAGCAGACACCTCTTGTGCCACCATGGATGCAAGAATAGACAGATGCGTGGCGCATCTGCTTCCGTAAAGGTGACACATTGCTGGAGTCGCGTCGCAAGCACGACGCAGCTCCAGCAAGGCTCGGGGTGCCCCTATGCCTAACATGCTGCGTCAATCCTTACGTCTGCTTTAAGCAGGCACAGGGTTTTGACGTAGCATGGCCTTAAAAGTGACTGAGTGAAAGGGACGTTCTTGCGCCTGAACGTCCCCCCCTGCACCGGTACGCCCACATGTGGTGCAGGGCTTTACAGCGTGACGCATCTCCCAGATGCGTCACTTTGTAAATACCCCGCAGCATGGCGCTGGCTTTGCGCCACCGCTGTGTCACAAAAGTGATGCAACGGTGGCGCAAATGTGGCATACGGGGCTTGTAAATCTGCCCCTCTGCCTCTACGATGACATCACACATTGAGACATGTGACCTTTGACCCTACATAATATTCAATATTCCATATGGCATGTTCTGACGGTTTGCTTAGTACAGACGCACTCCTTCAGCATTGAAAAAGAGACAAATTGAGTAATTTAGGAAGTTGTTTTTTCGTGAGAGGGCAGATCTGAGTTATAAGTTCTCAATTCTGCACACGCGAGCATGGACAATATGTAACTGTTTCTAGTACATTCAGTGGTGGCTCCTCTGCTAAGGTGGGGGAGCGTCGCCCCACTGCTCTAAAGGAAAAATAAAATGATAATAACGTGTCGTTATTGTCATTTTATTTTTCCTATTGCAGTCAGAGGCTCTCAGCGGAGGTGGCCAGAGCAGGGGGAGGAGTGGTTTGCATTCCCTAAGTGTGCAGGACTTCTTGGCCGCCCTCTTGGGCCAACCAAACAGTCATACGCCCTTTGCATGTTCTCCACGAGATGCTGATCTCTTGAGGTGTTCGAGATTGGGGCTACTTGGAGCCTGAAGATGTTCTTGGAAAGAAGTCAACAAGGGAACACTGAAAGCCTAACAGAGAGCTCTTCCAGTGCTTGGAATCATACCTCCCACACCGTTTATGGTGTGGGGGTATGATTCCAACATGTTTTGATACCAAACATGATAGAATTAGTTGCAGCAGTTTTTGAGATGTTCATTGCATAATGATGCAGTGCCTCTCTAAATAGTATATGTCTGCTTCACTGACAACCTGGGAGAATGAACTCTCTAGATGGGCAGGGCCCGTCCTGCTCATGCAGGGGCACCCTCTCACTTAAAACCAAGCACCCGGCCTCCAGAATTGCAAAGGCCTGCCATATGGGGTGAATTATAGGTTTTAAGGGCAGTGACCCTAGATATAGGAAACCTATATCTTTAGTAAGTGGTGCTAGCACCAACTTGCCCAGGCTGCATTGGCAGGCCAGTAGTTCCATTTTGAATGGTCTCTCATGGGTGGCATAATACATGCTTCAGCCCAGATAGGCTGGAAAGCAGATAGACTGGGGTCCTGATTAGCAGGATCCCAGTCAGACTAGTCAAATACTGCTTAGCGCCAGGCAAACAGTGGGGGTAACTATGCAGAAGGATCCTACCTTCCTACACTGCATATAGATACTACCTTTGGTGACCTGTTGATCGATCAATATTATATATCTTAAAAACTGTCAAATCATTATATCATGGTGAGTAAAAGGAGAATTGCTACAATGATCTACAGCTCTGTTGTCTACAATAAATTAATGGATTGCACATTTGTATGGATAGTGTATTTCCCACCTTCTGGTGTTTATAACTTAAATGCAAGGTAGACAGAACACTGCACAGTCACAAAAGTAGAGCTTCAAGATATAAAACAGAAGACAGTTTATTCAAAAAGTGAGTTACAATTGCTTTGTGCAATTAAAATGAAGTGCAACCATGTTTACACAGATATATTGTCCAATATATTTGAATAGTCCCAGTTTGATGTTAGTGAAAACGAAAAAAATAATCTGTGTATTGTATTGTATTGTAATTGCTTTTATATAGCGCTATATAGCCTGCCGAAACATTTGTTGCATACTTTCAATGTCTGCAAGCATTCAGTCTTCTCCACATCATACTATGGAGTGCATAACCATATGCAGGGGCTGAAAGGACATTTCAGGTGTAATAAAGGTAGGTTAACCAGACGTCCTGTTTTTGTCCATACAGTTCTGGGTTTACAAGGACTGTGCCAGTGTCTTGGCACTTTTTACTAATTTAAAAATATGTACCAGATTTTAGGAGTGGGTCGAATGAACATTAATTGAAATGTGCATGCTGACATTTCGACCCGCACTCCCATTTCACCATGTTATGTGGATTTGTGCAGTTCCCTAATCACCAATGAGGGTATCCAGGTCTTAGAGCAGGAATGTAGGCATGGGGCCATGTAGAATTAGTCAAAGAGCGGAATTCAAGAAGAGAGGACGTGGCTCTGATGTGTTGAGGGTGCAATGTAGGAAAATGAGCGACCTCCAACTCTGCCTATTTTTTATTTTTTTTAAACAAACTTTTATTGATTTTAGTCATCAACATACAGCCAAGCATAGCGGATATCTCCAGCGTTACGATATGCATTGTTAGTACATCTAAAACAACCCACACGTCAATACCCTATCCTTCCCACCCCCTACCCCCACTACACCCACCCCCCCATGTCAGTGTGCCTTGGTCGTCATTCCTGCAGCCCATCATAAATCTTCACGGATTGGCGTTTGACTCCTCCTTCATCTTCAACTGCGGCTCCCCAGCCTATAGGGGGTCCAAAGACTACTCAAAACAATGCATGCCAATCATTTTATTTCCTACAGCCCTCGGTATAAGCATTCAAATCCTCGCCTGTCAGTGAGTACGCAGGTCTAGCATACCACTTCCCCGGCAAGTGTCCCCGTTCTCCCCGTCCCTGTCTCCTATTCTTGGTTCGCCTGCGCACCCGCCTCACTACCCTCAGCGACTTCTGACAATGATTGTAAGTCTACCACGAGCGCACTCCATGCCCTGGCTGATTCTAGCGCCTTATCATTGGTGGTGCGTCTGGCTAGTTGTAATCGAAGAGTCCCTTCACTAGCCGCCCATTGCTGGAAACACCCCCGCCATCTCAGGAAGCTGGGGCCCCCTCTAGATTTCCAATGTAGCGTGAGCTCCCTTTTGGCCAGGATTAACCCCAAATCGAAAAATGTACTGGTAATCTTCGTGGTTGGGGTGTGTGGGAACCAGAGTAAGAGGCAAGCCCCCATGTCAGTTTCACCTTGGCGTCCTGTAATCTCATTCAAACATATAACATCAGCCCAATACGAGCCAAGCCCCGCGCAGGACCTGAACATGTGCCCAAAGTTAGCACCCTCCGAATTACAACGGGGACACGCCGATTGCGCCCCACCGAAAACCCGTTGGATCTTGGCCGGCGTCCAATACGCCCTATGTAGAGTGAAGTATTGGACCAGTTGGAACAGAGCATTGCGCGTGCCCTTCCAGGCCCGACGCACAAGCTGGGGCCAAGTCGTCTCCGGTATCTGCCGGCCGAGGTCCACTTCCCAACGCTCCCGTAGCCTATCTAGAGGGGAAGGGCCATCCAACGCCAGTCTCCTGTACAGACAAGTGATGGCTTTAAAGGTGCCAGCAGCCATCACGATGTACTGGCAGCCCAACGACGTGGGGGGTTCCGCCAGACCCATCCTCCAGCGTTTTTGGATCCCAGACACTAAAGCCGCGTGGAACAAAAAGTCGCCCCTCGGCAAATCAAATGCCTCTTGTAGGTCGGAAAAAGACAACAAGACACCCTCCCTATATAGGTCTCCTACCATGTGGATCCCACAGTCCTCCCAAGTAGCCATCCCCGATCAGTCCCCGCCGTGTGGGAGGGCAGTGCACATGCCCAAGGGAATCTCCGGCGCATAAGGAGTATGGAAACCCGCCTGCTTCTGACTACGAAGCCAGCATTGGCGAAGGGTGCGCTCCTCCAAAGTCAGCTGGTCCAACCGAAGTCCCTGTTGGAACATTATGAAAGACAGGACATGGCGCTGTATAATCCTGCCCTGCGAGCCATCTGGGCCCCTAAACTCCCGCGCCACAGCCTGCTTGAGCCACTGTAGATGCGCTGCCAGATAGTACCATTCAAAATCCGGCACTGCCAGGCCTCCTTCCTCCCGCGATCTAAGCAGGGTGGTTAAAGCTACACGCCTCCTGCCGGAGCCCCATATAAACCCTATCACCATCGACCGCAACGTCCGAAAGAAAGAAAGCGGAATCCACACCGGCAGTGTGCGGAAAAAATAAAGCAAGCGCGGGAGGACCACCATCTTCAGCAGGGCTATTCGTCCGGCCACAGATAACGGAAGGGAGCGCCAAAATCCCATGCTGCCTCTGATGCTTCTCAGCGCTCTGCCCACATTTCCCTCATACAGGAACGAGTGGGTATGATAAATGTGAACCCCGAGGTACGGTAGACACTCCGACTCCCAACGCAGTTCCCCAAGCTCTGCAGGCTGGGTACAGTGGGGGGTCAAGGGGAACAAGCAGGTCTTGGACCAGTTAACTCGTAGCCCCGACAGTTCACCGAACTCTCGGAGCAATGCCCGCGCACTCCGCACCGAGGTCTCCACATCAGCCAGGTATAGCAGGAGGTCGTCGGCATATAGGGAAATATAGTGCTGAACACCGCGTAGTAGCACCCCCTCAAAATGCCGCCCCTGTCGGGCCTGTGCCGCCAGAGGTTCAATCGCTAAAGCAAAGAGGAGTAGGGACAGGGAGCAGCCCTGTCTGGTACCTCTGTCCACCGAGCACGCCGCGGATATCAAACGGCCCGTACGAACCCTAGCAGTGGCAGAAGCATATAACAGCTGCGTCCAGCGGATGAAGCCGTCCCCTAACCCGAACCGACGGAGCACGCAGAACAGATATGGCCATTCCACACTATCAAACGCCTTTTCGATATCTACCGAGAGCACAGCTGCATCCGGGGGGCCCTCTCCCTCAACTTCCATGACCCGTATCAAGCGCCGTATACACGTCGAGGTGTTCCGCGTGGGGATGAAGCCCGACTGGTCCGGGTGTACCAGAGAGCACATGTGGGCAGACAACCGCGTGGCCAGAATCCTGCTCAGCACCTTATAGTCCACAGTGAGCATCGAGAGCGGGCGGTAAGCCGTTCTTGCCGTGGGGAAGCCGCCCTTCTTCAATAACGGCACTATAATCGCCTCCCTCGTCGACGTAGGTAACCTGCCCAGTTCCCATGCCTCCACATAGACCCGAAGCAATTGAGGCACCAGGAGGTCAAGGAACGCAGCATAGAACTCCACCGGCAGTCCATCACCCCCCGGCGTCTTCTTTCGGGCCATGTGCTTAACCGCTGCTCTAATCTCCCCCAGCGTAATGGTAGCACCCAGGGCAGTCCCCTGCTCCGAGTCCAACCGCGGCAGCTGAGCCCCATCCAGGAATGCATCTAATCTCGCCGGGAGCACAGACAGTCTGCTCCGATAGAGCTCTGAATAGTAAGGTAGGAACTGACCATTAATTTCCTGTTGGGAATGAACCATCGCCCCGGCGGGCGTGATCAGGGACAGAATCGGCGTGCCCCCAGAGTGAGGGTTGGCCAGCCACGCCTGTAACGATCCGGTCCGATCCCTCTCGGTGTGGGCCCGGACCATGTACTCCCGGTAGTCATGGCAGCGAAGCCTCTCCACTTGGGTGGCTACTCGCTCCCTAGCCGCCAACACTTCCTCCCTATTGCCCCCCTCCGTGTGGTTAGCCTTCTCCACCTGCCGAAGTGAGGCCTCCTCCCGCTCCACATCCGCCAGCAGTGTCCTACGCACCCCGGTTGAGGATGAAAGGCACGCGCCTCGGACCATCACCTTGATGGCGTTCCATTCGATCGCCCTGGTAGACGCGGTGCCCGTATTCTCCCGGAAATAGCGCTCAATGCATTCCTGCAACTCCGTGTGAAATATCGGGTCTTCCAACACCAGCGGATTCAGCCGCTGCCTAGACCAGAGGACCGTAAGTAAGCAAGGGTTGTGGTCCGAGATAGTCCTCGCTAGGTATTCGCTACTGCACGCGAGTTCCTGGGCCCCAGAAGTACAGAGAATAGTGTCAAGGCGTATGTGGAGATCATGAGGGGCGGAGTAAAACGAATAGTCCCTGTGGGCGGGGTGAAGCGTCCGCCAGGCGTCCAAGAGGCCCCATTGCTCATGCCAGTTTCTCCGGGCCTTGGCCACCCTGCGCACCACCGACTGAGCCAGCGGTGGGTGAGAGCGATCCATTTCTACATCCATCACCGAATTAAAGTCCCCCCCCATAAACACCGTTCCGACCAACATAGGCGCCAACCTCTTTGACAACGCCGAGAGGAACGCAGCCTGATCAAAATTAGGGGCATAAACACTGCAAAGCGTAACGTCTCGGCCATCCAGACGTCCTAGTACTGCCACAAACCTCCCATCTGAGTCTACCCTCGTCGTCATGGGCTGGAAGGGGACACCCGCCCGCACCCAAATCAACGTACCTCTAGCATGAGAGGAATAGGTAGTATAGAAGAGTTGCCCCCTCCATCGCTGCTGCAGCGTCTGCCCCTCCGCCAAAGTTAAGTGCGTTTCCTGCAGAAAAGCTACCTGGACCCCCCTGCGCACCAGGTATGCATGGACCTTATACCTCTTCCTCATGGATTTGAGCCCCCGCACATTCCATGTAACACATTTCAACTCCAGTCTAGCCGCCATCCAGAGGTCTATAGCGGGGGCCAGTCCTTAACAACCCCAGCGGCACACTGACAAACCCCTGCAACATGGAACAACCCCAACCAACCCCCAGCCCACCCACCCCCAGCTCCAACTCTGCCTATGAGTGAGAGTGTGGCTGAGTGTAGGTGTCTGGTAGGCGGCTGCTCAGATATGTTGGCCCAGTGCTTTGCATGCGTTTGTGAGGAGTTTGAATTTACTGCATTTTTATATAGGGAGCCAGTGGAGCACCCTGAGGTGTGGTGAGATGTGGGTGCGACGGAGGAGGTTGAGGATGAATCTTGCTGTAGCGTTCTGGATTATCAGGATTCTGTGAAATACCTGTTTGGAGATCCAAGCATAGACTGCGTTGTCGCAGTTGAGCCTTCTTGTGATGAGTGCTTGTGTGATGGTACGTCTTGTGTTCTGGGGCAGTCATTTCAAGATTTTGTTATGGTTACTTCTGAATTCTGATTAGATGTGGTCAAGTAGTTGGTGTAGTAAAGGTGGCTAGTGAGTTGTTTGTTGATGGCCTTTTCCATTGCTTTGGCTGGGAGGGGGAGCAATGAAATGGGACTGGAGTTGCTCAGTTCCTTTGGGTCAACTGATGGTTTTTTGATGAGGGGGTTGGCTGCTGCATGGTTCTGATCTTCCAGGAAAGTGGTGGATCTGATGTAGGTGTTGATGATGTGGATGAGGGTGTTGCTGATTGGTGATCCTCCCAAGTTGTTCATGCTGTGGGAGCATGTATCTGTTGGGGTCCAGGAGTGGACAGTTTGCTTGATTGCTGCTGTGTCTTTTCTGGTAAGTGTTTTCCATTTGATCAAGTACCCCATTTGGCTGGTGGTGGGCTCGTAGATGATGAGTTCTGTGGGGGCTGGTTGGTGTTCTAAGTTACTGAGGCCTCAGAGGTGGTGAATTCCTTAACAATGGAGAAGATTTCCCTGCAGCTGTTGATGCTACCCTCAGTGTGATCAACACTGAGGCTGGTTTTTTGGTGTTTCTCAGTTGCTGATGGTAGCTTCTGAGTGCAGCCTTGTATCTAGTTTCCAAGGCTGGTTCTCCATTCCCTTTCAAGCTGTTTGCAGTGGCCTTTTGAGTCTCAGAGGCCGTCTGTGAACCAGCTGGCTTGTTTGTTGGTTCTTCCATGTCTGTTGGTTTTGATTGGTATAAGGGCAGTTCTTGATCCTTTTATTGAAGTTGGTGATGTCCTCGTTGAGTTTTTTGGGGTGTAGGGTTGGTGCATGTTGAGTGTGTTGACCCAGTCTGTTTCTGAGATTTTTACCCACCTGCGCTTGGTAACTTGATGCTGGTGGGTGTGTTGACTTGGGGTGTGGTGATTTGAAAGTGGATGATCGAGTCATCTGTCGATGAGCAGGGTGGTGAAGTTTTTTATGATCCTATTGCTGGGGGTGTAGATTGAGTTCAGTGTGTGTCATGCAATGTGTGTTGGGTCTATAACGAGCTGGGTGAGACTCCTGTGGTCCAGGCTTTCAAGGGGGCTTTGGTGTAGGGCTCCATTCGGTCTTCTAGGTTTAAATTGAGGTCGCCGAGTAGTATGAAGTCCTTTGAGTTGATGCTGTCGGGACGATGAAGTCTGTGATGAGGCTGCTGAAGTTGGCTCGGGTTTCAGGTGGTCAGCAGGTGAATGTTCCCTTCAGGATTGAAGCTCTTGCTATTTTGCAGTTTGAACTACATGTGTTCCATATAGGGGGTGATGTTTTCTGTGGATGTAGAATATTTGATGGTGTCCTTGTGGATGATGGCAAGACTTCCTCCTGGCTCGTGGAGGCGGTCCTATTGTACGATCTTGTATCCCGGAGAGATAGCCACAGCCATGAAGCAGGTGCCTAGGCCCAGCTCCTCTTCCCCCCTACCTGTGACTGGATTGCTCATCTGCTCCTGCACTCGCTTCTTCTTGTGCCTCTTGAGACTGCTGCACTTCTATCCCATATTCCTTTTCACATTTTCCTTTGTCTGTTGGAGCTTCTGTTCTCTTCCCTTGATTTTCCTTGTGCCTTTTTAAGCTCGCTACTCTTATCCACTACTTCCTATGTGCTTCTTTGATCCTTCTACTAATTTCTTCCCCTTTTCTCTGTGTCTCTGGAGCTTCTGCTCATTTTTTTCACTTTTCTCTGTGCCTCTTGAGTGTCTGCTTGTTTGTTCAGGTTCTCTTTGTACCTTGTTGAGCTTCCACCCATATTTATGCCTTTCTCTTTCACCCCTGTGTGCCTTTGTACTCGTTTTTCTGCCTCTCTGCCTTGCTTTCCTCCACCTCTTGTGCCTTTTCCCACCTGCCCTGCATCTTACCTGATCGTCTGCTCCTCTGTCACCTTCCTGTGTCCTGCAGCCACACCAATCACCCTCAATGCTTCTCCGACTCTGTGGACTATTTAATGGCAGTCGCAATGCATTCTCACAGTGGACTTGCCAGTGCTGTGCCAAATTCAAGCCTGTCTGCAACCGTCTGCGCCTGGACCGTACCCAGTGCAACTAATTTTGGTCTGACCAACCCCCTGCGCTTCTAAGCAGCGCTATTCCACTTGGTCAACCCTTGAGGCTACACCACCCACTTCTACTGTGCCACACCACACAACATAGGAGCTTTCACATTTACCCACTGCTAGTTCTCCTGCAGCAGCACACACATAGACACCCCGTCAGCACCAGCAGCACCACCAACCGCCTGACTCAACACAGCTCAACACTCCAGACCTGAACCAGAATAGCCTCTTGCATGCATGCTCCTCAACACCCGATCCCTCAGCAAACATGTCACCGAGATCGGAGATCCCCTTAGTAACAACGCACCGAACCTCCTTTTCCTCACAGAAATCTGGTCCAGACCCATGTCAGCACCCAATACCCTGGACACAAGTTTATTTCTTTACAGATTCAACTGGTGTGCTGCCTCGATTTACAACAGGTTTTAATGAGGTGTGAATCATGGTCAAAGATCCCTTCATTCAATGCCTCTCCCAAAGACTTGTCAAGCATGTGGGAGGGGCTGTTTTCATTTGACTGGTGGCACCTAACAAAGGTGTGTTCCATTTTTCGTATACAAGTTGCAAAATGTTCTTTTTGACACTCAGTGGAGTATGGAAATACACCCCGTCCCCATGGACAACTCATCACCACCTTTCACTCCCCCGCCACCACACCCTGTGGAAACACATTGAAACTTTTCCAGTCTTTTTTTCATTTGCCTCTGTTATTTGTAGTTTAGTTTATCATAGATACAGGACCACAAGTCCCAGAATGCAACTAAAACCTAAACAAGCTGCACATGTGTGACAGGATATGCAACTTGAGATCTCAATTCTCTTTCCTCAGCTAGTCAGTTTTTGTTTTTTTTTAAACGTGTACAACCTTTGAAATGCTGGTCTTTTATGTCATTCTTAGATCACATTTTTTTAAAAGGTTCGTAGAATGTAGCAGTGGGACCTGTTTTCTTTGGCGGTGGGTGGTGGGTGCTGTAATGTAGTCCTTCAGCAGCCCAGGCAAGTGCCACTATATAGTCCTACTTCTATCCCAGTGGCCTTTCAAATGTTGGGTTCTGAAAGTCTGGTCAGCCTAACTAAAGAGCAAGTTGCATGTAGCAAATGTGTCCTCAGAATACGCCTAATTGACCTCCACGATAGTGTTTTGATCCTGACATAAGTTCAGTTAATCATTTTACTAATCATTTTTCAGTACTGATGTTGTTCTGATGAAGCCCTACAAGGATCCTACATATTACGGGGCAGATTTACGTTAACTGGCGCATCCCCAGGGATGCGCCAGTTAATGTGCGCCACAGTGCGCCACAGCTCCGCCACCCATGGTGAGCCGCATTTACAATGCGGCGCACCATGGTGCAAGGCAGGGAAGATGCGTGACGCATCTTTTGGCCTACGGGTGGCGCATTGCTGGAGTCATGTCGCAAGTGCGACATGACTCCTGCAATGCACAGGTGCCACCCCTACAATGCATGGTGCGTCACCCTTACGCCTGCTTCAAGCAGGCGTAAGGAATTGACGTAGAAAGTGACTGAGTGAAATCTCATAGATTTCACTCAGCCACTTTTAGGAGGCGTTCCTGCGCAGGAACGCCCCCCCTGCGCAGGAACGCCTCCTTATGGCGCAGGGCTTTCCAACGTGACGCATCTCCTAGATGCGTCACATTGTAAATAGGGTGCATTGTTTGCGCCGCCGTTGCGTCAAATTAAGTGATGCAATTGCTGCGCAAAGAGGCTCAAGGGCCTCATAAATCTGCCCCTACAAGTTTGTCGGAATAGGGTGAGGCATTTACTACATGCAGTAAATGCCAACATCACAGGGTGAGGTATTTACCATGTGTGGTAAATACCTTCTATTCTAGGTTTACAACAAGAAAACGAGGCTTAGCATGCAGATTCAATGTTACCAAACCGTATTCCACATGTTTTGCAACCCGCCCACCACCTCACGATCAATTTCTGCAGGTTTCGCATACCTGAATTAATCAAGGGAAAACTATGTGTGTGCCAATTATCACACAATCTGTAATTCCAATCATTGAGTTCACAGGGGCTGTTTTGTGTTGTAAATGGGGTTCCTAAGAAGCTGTACATCAATTTCGCGAATCCCGCTGTCCAACAGTATACAGAGGACGTGTTTACATCCTGACGTTAAGCAGACAAGAAAAAATATCTTCCTAGAAAAAAAGAACCGACCGTAATTATTGTTTTTACATTAAAGAGAGTTTAAAAGCTTTCACATAAAACCTGCAGAAAGAGCTTCTCACTTCATTACAGGAAGGCAGCTGCGCTCGCGCTGCGAGGGTTCTGTGCAGGGGATTTCCCAGAATCCTGCAATATTGATTGTCAGCGGTTGGCAGACAGCGCTGTTACGGCTCGAGAGCGTTGCTGTTGAATGGCAAATGTGAGAGACAATACCTTTCCAAAATGCGTGTGTGTGAGACCGTAATGCACTTTCGCGTCCCTGCTGTGGCTGTGCTCGGGTGCTCAAAAGGTGCAACGTAAAGCCTTGCATTGATTTGCTTACCATTATAAATGCTTTCAGGTTCATCACAAAATTGTGTGCCACCACACAAGCAGCAGCACAACCCTTAGCGGCAGATTTTGAAAAAATACACGCAACGCAGTTCAGCCATCAAAGAGGCTGCGCTGCGTTGTGTGACGGAGGGAGAAGGAGAGCGCCATATCTTTAGAATTAGTGCCCCCCCCCTGTCTGTAGCGTCGGTCCCGCCGGTGCTGATATCAGCTGCCGGGCGCAACAACTCACACAACTTAGCTACATAGTGCTAGGGTGTGTGCGTGAGTCTAGCATAGTTTTATACAGGAAGGGTACCCTTCCTGTACAAAATACCATGCCAAGACAAGTTTTAAAGCTTTTCCTACTTTGTATGTGTGCTGCACAGTGCAGCAAGCATGCAATGTTGGAAAATAAAGGAGAAATAAAAGCATTTCTCCTGTTAGTGGCTAACTTCTGGCACTAAACCCTGTCTGCAATTGTTTGTAGAAAGGGTTTTGCGTCAAAAGGCATGGGTGGTTGAATGGGAACGCCCATGTACCAGCCTATCTGGAGTGTGCTTCAATGATTTACATACATTTTGTATTTTTTTGCGGAGTTTTATATAGCGCAAACTTGACCCGAAGGTATCGGGTATCAGAGTGCTTTACATGAGCACCAGTTGCCTTACATGAGGACACATTAATTTTTTTGTTAGGCACTTATCATTGTGATAAGATCTCATCACCTCTCGATTGTTCATGATGCTCCGTCAGCTCTATCTGTGCCCTAATGTCTTCTGTATGTGTCCTTTATCCTACCTACAGGTCTCCTTCCAGACATTTTAAAATGGCTAGGACTACTGTTAGTGTTCCCTGTACTCTTTTGTGGGCAGTGGGAGGGAATATTCTCCCAGGTGCCATGTGCATCCACACTCACACACAAGGACCAAATGTACGAAGCATTTTACCGGTTGGAAACAGCTCATCGGAATTCAAGCTAGCCTAGCTGATGAGGGGTGTTACTCCGAAACCGGTCCCTGTATGCTTGTTTCCAGTCTAGTGAAGACCTGGCTTGGCAGTTCGGGCTGAACTGTTCCCATGAGGAACAGGGCCAAGACTGATTTGCATTTGACTGAGTCTGAGCTGGGATGGTGAAGTGAGCTAAAGAACGATGATGGATTCAACCCAGTTCTGTGACTGGGGGTGGGTGTCTGAAAAGTTTAAGCACTCTGTCCATCATCTCCTTGAGTTTGCGTTGTTTGCCCTAAGTTGGTAGGGTAGGCCAAGATGTGGGCCCATTGCTCACATTGCCACTGGATTCAGGCTAGCCAGGCTGATGAGGGCTGTTACCCCGAATCCGGTCCCAGGATGCTTGTATCTGGTCCATTGAAGACATGGCTTGGCAGTTCGGGCTGGACTGTTCCCATGAGGAACAGAGTCAAGAGTAAAGACTGATTTGCATATGACTGGTCCCTTTGCTAACTTTGCCACTAGATTCAAACTAGCCTGGCTGATGAAGGGTGTTACCCCGAAACCAGTTCCAGTATGCCTGTTTCCGGTCCAGTGAAGACCTGGCTTGGCAATTCGGGCTGGACTGTTCTCTGAACTGGGGTGGCAAAGTGAGCTAAAGAACGATGATGGATTCAACCCAGATCTGTGACTGGGGTGAGTGTCTAAAAAGTTTCAGCGCTCCGTCAATCATCTCCTTGTGTTTGCTTTACAAATCACATAACATGCATCCATTGAGGAGCAAACCACAAGAAGTTGAAGACATTTTTTTAATAAGAAGCAAGAACATTATATTGAAAAGACTGACAATAAATGACAAACATTGTGCTGAACTAAAGCCCACTCTAGGTATTCGCATTGTTAAAATAGATCTTCGACAACACACAGCTAAAAGCAGTCTGTAGGCAAAACATAAAACAGTTGTATTGGGATATTTTTGATGCAATGCAGCACCACCACTTGGTGGCACCCTAAGGCTGACATTGCTTTCTCAAAGTGGCAGCCCTGGCTGAAACAGACTGAGCCTTCTCACATAACATATTTTCATACATAGAAACAAGGGATGTGGTGTGAAGCATTTAAATGTACATTTTCTTATATGGCAATTGCTATTGTCATGGACTTTTGTATAGTTGTTTTGCTGTATTAAATAACGATATATATTTTTATTTTAACCGATATATATGGTGATCAGATGTCACAGGTTTATCAGTACTCTTTTTGTTTTTGCACACCTATCCTAGTGCTTCCAAACTTGCTTGTAAATAAAATACATGTCCCACTAGAGAAAGACAATGGATTCATTGTCTCCTTAACTCTCATGGATTTTTTGACCAGTGTCACAGAAAACAAGAATTTGTAATGCAATTGGTCTCGCATTTACGAGACTTTAAGCTATTGGCATTGTAAACGACAATAGCTTAAATTCTCGAAAATGCGAACCCTATTGAATTGCAAATATTTGTAGTTGTTTACAAGGACCCCATGCTGCCCTTTCACCTTAATAGAGGCTGCGCCCTCTTCTTTAGACAAGTCCCATCTAAAGAAAGGGGCGCGTCCGCCATTAAGGTGAAAGCGTGGTATAGGGTGCTTTCTTTTGTAAAGGGCTCCATGCCGCGATTTCACTTTAATGGCGGCTGCGCCCCTTTCTTTAGACGTGGCTCATCTAAAGAAAGGGGCGTGGCCTCTATTAACGTGAAAGTGTGAAATAGGGCGATTGTAAACAATAATAAAAAAAAGTGAATAAATAGTAAAATAAAAACATGCAACCGCATTCAGTGCTATAAAAAGAAAATAAAGCTTTAGGAGAGAGCGTGTCTTGCCTGCAACAGCAAGCAGGTGAAACCAATTTAAGGAAATAGTGCTCGGAGTCTGTAATTAAAGCCTGCAGAGTAACAACACATGTAAAAGGGCCAATCCTTATCGGAGGTTACAAGATGAGACAAGGCGGAGTTAAGGAGGGACTACAAAGCCTATTGACCAATGAAAATATACATTTTACAAAGGAGAATGACACAAGCCAATGAAAAATATGAACGGAGAGTGTGGGGGAGCTTTAAGTCCCTATATACATCATGCCTCACAGAGCAGTGCATGCGCTGCCCAGGCTCGACCTAAAAATAAAACTGGTGTGTTGTATTGCCTCTTTTCAGGCATGCTCTGTTTCAACATGAAGTTCATGCCAGAGTTGAGGACACCTGCAACCAATGTACACCTGAATATATTGATTTGGGATTTTATCAGACATTCAATAGTACTCACACTAGGGGTTTGGCAAATTTGCATAATTTGCTTTTGCCTAATTATGATTTGTTTTGCAAAATTACATGAAATTCTGCAAAATACAAAACTGCCATTTGGTGCTATATTTCAAAGCAAAATACATCCTTGTGTTTACTGTGAATAGGAGGGCGCATTTGGGTTACAAAAGGAAACAAATAAAAGCACCATGAACAATAGATATTCATAAAGCCATGGCCCGTCTGTAATGGCAGAGAGGCAACGCCACCAATTTTTTCCAGAAAAGAAGAGTATCTCTCAGGCTGAACAAAGGTCAGCTAGACAGACACATTTCTTGTTCAGATCAGGCAGCAAGGAGCTGGATATGTGCTAAATGCAGAGGCTCCTGGCTCCCTGAGCTGAACTTTGCTGAGCTGACGATTTCAGAGCCACGTGGGCATGACCTCATCAACTCAGGAAAAGTGCCTCAAGCCACTCCCCCTTGTGATGAGGAGGAACATCACTGAGTGCCTCGGACATGGGTGCCTCAGTTTTAAGCCCTGGAGTGCCCAGAGCTGATTGTCAATCAGTGACATCACATCACAAAGTGGGGTGGGGCCAGAAGTCTCACTGACCTCATCCCACTCTGTGAAGGACATTTTTAAATAGGGTGACCGAGAGAACCCTGCTTACTACCGCCCAATATCTTTGTTGGACTCGCTGATGAAGGTGGCAGGCAGGATAGTTCTAGAACGTTTACAGGGATGGACCGAAGAAAAAGGAATTTTAAGTGACGTTCAGTATGGTTTTAGAGCTGGATTGGGAACCAACAAGCAGATTTTGAATTTAAGCATTTTAATTGGTAAATATTGTAAGGCCAAAGCAGGGAAGTTCTATCTGGCATTCGTAGACCTCTCTGCGGCTTTTGATTGTGTAGTCCATGAAAAGTTGTGGGGGTGTCCTTAATGAACTGAAAGCCGACCCTGTTTTAATTCAGTTTTTAAGACAGTTATATACGGGAGCCACAGCAAAGGTTCGTTATGACATCGAGGGCGAGTGTACCACCTCATTTAAAATAGAACAAGGCGTAAGGCAGGGGTGCGTATTGGCGCCACTCCTGTTCTCGCTATATACAAATGCTCTGGAACAGGGGTGGGTGACACATAGAAGGGACCCGCCATCTGTAAATAGTCACCCGATCGCATCCCTCCTTTACGCCGACGATGCTGTACTCATGGCCCGAACCCAAGTTGGCTTACAAAGTGCTCTCTCCTTTTATACTGCTTTTATAAAAAATAATAATAATAAAGAGCTTGTAAAGCGCCAGGTTACACTGACTAGTGTGTCCCCGCGCTGCGGTCAGAAAGAGCACAGGGAGAAGTCAAAAAGGATGGGGCAGTAGAGCTCATGGGAAAGCAGAGATTTTAATCCTGGAAAAGCCAAGTTTTCAGTTTTTTCCTAAAGGTGTTCTCCGACTGTTCCATGCGGAGGTCTAGAGGAAGAGCGTTCCATTGCTTTGCGGCCAGGTAGCAAAAAGAGCGGCCTCCAATTCTCGTTTTTTTTATAACTGGCACTTTCACCAGTCCAGCGCCTTGGGAACGCAGGGCTCTAGTAGGCGTGTAAGGGGTCAGTAGACTGTGCAAGAACTCTGGGCCTTTCCTCAACAGAATTCGCTGACTAATGCACATAGTTTTGAATATGATTCTTTCTCTTATAGGGAGCCAGTGGAGAGTAGTGCGGGCCCTTTTTGACAAGGCTCTCCTGGGAAGTATCAGGACCAGACCCGCTGCGGCATTCTGAATATACGGTAGTCTTTGCACGCTCTTTTTATTGGCCCCTATATTGAGTGCATTCCCGTAGTCCAAGCGAGAGGTGACAAATGCGTGGACTAGAGTTTTCCTGGCTGCTACCGGGAGCACATCTAAGATTTTCTGAAGGGCCTTCATTATGCCAAAGCACTTTCCTGCCACCGTCCTGGTGTGGTGATCGTAGGAGAGGGTGGGGTTTAGCCATATCCCCAGGTTTTTAACCTCCTCCTTGGGGACGGGGTGGCGCCCAAATTCTGCGGCCACCAACTCGTCGACGATATCTCGGGAGCGTTTCCTACAATGAGGACCTCAGTCTTCCCGCCATTAAGCTTTAGACAGTTGTTAGCCATCCAAACTGAGAGCTCTTGGAGACAGGCCGAGAAGTTAGAGGCAGTTTCTTCCTGAGATTGGGACAAGGATACGACAAGCTGCGTGTCATCCGCGTGTGACACGATGCTGATGCCGTATTTATCAATGATGTTTGACAGAGGGGCGATGTACAGATTAAAAAGCATAGGGCTTAGTACCGATCCCTGGGGGACCCCCTGACCTAGTCTGATGTTCTTTGAGTAGTACTGCCCTTGGGATACTTGAAAGCTCCTGTCCTGTAGGAAGGAGCTTAGCCACTTCAATGCCCGGTTGGTTATTCCGCTCTCCTTAAGGCGCTGAATCAGTACGGGATGAGCCATGGTATCAAAGGCCGCGCTAAGGTCCAACAGAATCAGCGCCACTGTCTGTCCAGCATCGACCAGCCGACGGATGGACCGGCTCGGCTTAAAATTAAACGCCAAGAAAAGTTTTGTGATGTCATGTGGGAAAAAGCATGATAAGAATAGAAGCTATCAGGCTGGGGTAAGTAAGGTAGAAACCACCGCCTCATTCAGCTACCTGGGTGTGCTTTTCGATAGATCTGGTTCTTGGGCCCCAGCGGTTAAGGCTAGGTCACTACTTTTTATGAAATCCATTGCAGCTCTTTTTAATTTCTCTAAAAAACTGGGGAAAAGGCCACCAGAAATCTTATTAAAGATATACCAGGCTAAATGCGTGAGTATTGCAACTTACGGGGCGGGGATCTGGGGATTCCAAGATTTCTCTTTAATTCAGCGCACGGAAAATGTCTTTTTGAGGTCCCTTTTAAGTGTCCCAACTAGTGCACCTGTTTTTCATTGCCATGCTGAGCTGGGAGTTCCATACATTTCTGACCTGATCAAGGCCCAGCCAGTATTGCTGTGGCACAGAATCTGGACCACAGAGAGCGCTAGCCTAAATAGGGAAATATTGAAGGATGCAATGAAATTAGACAATGCCTGTAAAATGTTATGGCTTAAATTTGTGGAAAATGTTATGCAGGACATTGGTCATCCAGAATATTTTACCCTCCCCTACACTATGAATCACTTTAAACGAAAAGAGTTAAAAAAAAGTTGTTATGGCCCAACTAGAAGAAAACAGGATAACACTTGAGCTGAACAAACCCATGGTGATCTACCATCAACTGATCATTACCACTCTTAATATCCAGCCATATCTGCAACATTTTCAGGGCAGATACGACAGATATTTGCTGACCAGATTTAGGTTTGGGACCTTTCACCATCTTATCACGTACCCAACAATTAATGATTGGTCAAAAGAACTCTGCCGATGTCCTTGCGACAAAGTCTCACGACAAAGCACTATACATGTTGTCCTATTTTGCAAATTTTATACTAGTGAGAGGTTACGATGGTTAAAACCATTATTAAAGCAGGGAGGATGGAAGCAATCTCTCCCTGCATATACCTGCAGATGCTGGATAACTATTACTGTATTGGGTCTATGATGGGTTTTCTAAAGAATTTATTGAGGATAAGAAAAGCAATTAACAACTGAACCTTGAGAAATGTATATTGGAATGTTCACCCAAAGGAATTGCATCTGTCTACAAGCTTATTACGAATTTACAAGAATTTCTCAATTGCTAATTCTGTATAAATGAAGTCTCTTTTAATGTAATATACGATAATGAATGTTTGTTTTTATGCTTACTTTTATGATTTTACTGTTCAAAATGGAATAAAGCTCGTTTTGATTTGATTTGAGTAAAGGACCAATGCCTTCCCTCATTGGCTGACCTAAGGGAAGGCAGCAGTCCCAACCCTCCCAGGACCGCCGAGGTTTCCCTTTCAGAGAGCTGCAGTGAAGGTAAGTTTTGTTTTTGATGTTTGGTGTGTGCGTGTATGTATGAACGTATGTATGCATATTTGAATGAGTGAGTGTTGTGAATGGGTATGTATGCGCGTATGAATGCATGGGTGCGAGTGAGTGTGTGTGTGGCCCCACCCCTTCCTTTCACCACTGTAATCACACTCTATAATTAGTGTTATTCCTGTGCATTCGCTGTAAATTTTTTCCATAAATGGTGCAATTTTAAAACCTTGTTACTGCGAACAGTACATATTTATGTGATGTGGAATAAAAGTATAATTTCAGGATCTTTGCGTAAAAAAAGAGTAAAGTAAAATTACAGAACTCACACTAACAAAAAAGAGTGACATACATTTTTACACTATACTAAGCACAATAACACCACACACTATTCTTCCAGTCCCACCTACAAATGACAATAGAAAGCAAATGTTAGACAGTACTAATTCACCATCATGCAGACAACACGAAACAAAGCAGTATAGGTAGCAAAGTGCTGCCACATAAATGACACTGTCACGCACCACCACACTATGTAGAAACATGCAGCTCAAACCAGCATAAACTTAGCACATCCTTACAAGCACAACATTGCTTCATAAGGCGCCGACCTTTATTACAATGCACATATAAAAAGCACTATACTCTGTTTGATTGATCCCCCCAATTGGGTGAAAAATGGATAGCCCTTTGGCACAAATTGAAACGTCTGATACTCTGTTCCCACTGGAGACTGAGGCTTCCAGACTGTGCCATATTAAAATGAAAGACATGGCCAGCAACATGTTAAGGGTGGAGGCAGGCGAGGCAGTGGCATTGGGATGCCCTGACATTAGCTTGGTGTCACTTATGCCTGGGGAGGCAAGTTCCCCCTTCTCATCTGATTTACTTGCAATATCTCCAGAAGATGACTGAAGGAATAGAACGAAGTAGACTAAACTCTTATAAGCAACACTCTCAGTCACCTATTCACAAAGGTAAAATGACATGTGAGTAAATCTACATTTGCAAGTTTTCTCTTACATTTTTAAATAACTTTACTACTTTGGGCTATTCAGCATTAAAAAGAGTGTAAAGTCACTCAAAAGTATAGAATTAGATGTCCTCATGCCCTGATACAGGGGGTGGACCCAAATTTACATTTTTTAATTTTCTAAAAAGGAGCAGTAGTAAGTCGAGCACCACGCATGGCCAACCGTTGATACTGCATCCCCCGCCAATTGAAAATAATGTTGCTAGTTTGAAATAAAATCCCGTAGGAAACAAAGTTAATATAACACATTTTCAAATAGTTAAAATATAGATAAATGTAATATAATTATTTAAAAAATCTAAATATAAAACATATTGTTGATTTGAACATGTATTAATATATTTTATAAATTTAAAAATTTTTGTAAGATTAATGGTTCTTAACATAGAATTAGATTTTATTACATTTTATACAGCATATTACGACGCATTAAAAAATATAAATTTTTCTTGAGGTGGTGAATTTTTGTTTGTAAATCTTTAAACAATAATGTTCATTTAACTTAATATTTTTAAATGGATAAAATAATTAAATTAAAGTTAAGTTAAGTTAATAGTGCGGTGGTATTTTTTTACTTTTGTTTTACATTTAATACAAATATATAAAATTAGTTTACATTAATATATAATGAAAGATTTTCTAATATTTTTTTTAAGTTTAACAAACTTTTTTTATTTTTCCCTATACCTTTCCATAAGGAGATCTCCATCTCAGCGGCAAATTTCTCCATATGGCAAAGTATAGGGAAACATAAAAAGTTTATTACACTAGAAGCATGATTACAAATATTTTATGTTAACTATGAATGCAATTTATTAAATATTTATTTTAAATTTATAAAAAACAAAAGAAGTTGTAGAATTAATAACTTTATTTAAATTTTAAATGTAATTCTTTTTAACGCGGCAGGGTTGTCCCCTGTCTCCATATTTGTTCGACCTAGCCATGGAGCCTTTGGCTGCGTGGGTGCGCATTGATGCGCCGGTCCCAGGTTTTGAGTGGGCTCCGGGCCTGTCTGACAGGATCGCATTATACGCGGATTATGTTCTCTTTTTCCTTACAGCGGTTGACAGGATGGGGCCGTGGCTCCTGCGCAAATTGCAGATCTTTGGGGAGACATCGGCACTCTATATGAACCACTGCAAACCCACATTACGGGCTCTGGGGGATCGGACGAGGATAGGCATGTGGATTTCCTAGGTTCAGTTGGTGGTGGGGGGACTGAAATACCTGGGCGTGTTTCTTTTGGACGTGCCTGCAGTCTCCTGGCAGCGTAACTTGGTACCAGTGTGGGAGCAGATTTGTGCAGACCTCAAGTCCTGGTCCCGTATGCCCCTGACATTATATGGTAGATCTGCGATATTCAAGATGGTGGCGCTTGCCCGGCTCCTCTATCAGTTACAGAATCACTCATACCCAATCACGCCCGATGGTTTCGGCTGGTGAATGCTGCGCTTGGGCAGTTTTTGTGGGAGAGGGAAAAGTGCGTGTACCTCTGCGAACATGTTTCCTGTCCACCTACTGTGGGGGACTTGCGTCCTCAGACATTCTCTCATACTACCAGGCCTCGCATCTGCTGGTCCTTAATGAGTGGTGGTAGGCGATAGGGGAGACCCGGCATATGCACTCGAGCGGCAGCTTATGGGGCACCACTCGCTACATGCAATTCTTGCAGGGCGCACTGCCGTCGACCACACGGGTGGTGTTCCTGATCTGGAGGTAGGCATTGCGACGAATGGGATGGTGGAATACTCTGCCTCGGGAAACTCCTCTCTGGAATAATGGGCGCCTACCCCAGGTGGCGGATCTGCAGGGTTTTCGGGGATCGGATGACATTGGTATTTCAGCCCTGGGGGATGTTATAAGGGGCCAAACGCTCAAATCTTTCCAAGACCTCCAGAAGGAATCCCTTATGCCACAGTCCCAGTTTTACCGTTATCTTCAATTTCGTCATGCCCTGTCCCCTAGCTTAGAGGGCCTGGAGTCTCTCTCTGAATTTAGTCCGCTGAAAGCGAAAGTCTTTATGGGGGATCTGAAGGACAGGAACATTTCCCGGATTATCAATCCCTGGTTACTCATTGCTTCCCCACACTCCAGAAGCTTCAGGGGGACTGGAAAGTGGAAGTGGGCACTCTGGAGGAGGAGGAGTAGACCGAGGCCTTGGCGGCTCCACGTGGGACAGCCATAGTGATGTGACTCCGCCTCGTCCAATTCAAGTATCTACACAGGGTCTATTTTACTCGGGCGCACTTGTGGAGGGTGGGGCTGATCACTTCCCCGCAGTGTCTTCGTTGCGGTCGAGAAGAGGGCACATTCATTCATACAGTCTGGCAATGCCCTTCCCTGAACCGCTTTTGGAGGGGGGTATTTGCCTGCCTCCCGGAGGTCCTGGGCTGGGAGCTCCCCCGTACACCACAGCTGACCCTGCTTCATGTTATGGAGGGGATAGGGGGTAATGTCTACAAATGACACCGCATGCAATTGGGTTTCACACTGGTGAAAAGGAACATCGTCAAGGCGTGGTAGGCACCACAGGCCCCATCGGTGGTCGCATGGAAGAATGGATTAGACTTCTGTATGGGGCTGGAACAACCTATTTTTGTCGTCGGGGGTGCCCATGCAAGCACTACAAAATTTGGAAATGGTGGGCGGATTATCGGAGCCTGTGGTTGGACCCGCCAGCTGTAGCCGAGGCTCATTCATTGGGGTAATATGCTTGTACATATTTGGTCTGTGGAGATGCTATGTGGTGGGGCCAAGGGGGAGGGGGTATTCTTTCTGTTATATATATAGGCTGTGGACAGGACTATGCGGACTTTATGCGATCAAGGGGGAAGGGGTGGGAGGCAGTTGGGGTTTTTCTATATTGCCTTTTATTGTTTGTATGTTTTTTTTATTTCACCCGAAAAAGTCGACTGCCTTTATGTTTGTATGGTTTGATTATGCAGATGTCTCTTGTGTGCAGAGCCCTGTGATATATGCGCAACTTGACAAATAAAATCTGTTTAAAAATTTTTTTTTATTCTTTTTTAAAATGTTAAATTAAATTAAAATTATTGTTCTGAAGTTTACATTTTAAAAATCCACATAAAGTAAGAAAATTATATTGTTTTAGTATGTATTAATATTTATAAAACATGATAATTAGGTTTAAGTAAAATAATGTTATATTTTAATTAAACTTAATTTTACATTACATTTCAAATGTTGATTAAAATATGTTAAAATACAAAATATGTTTTATTTTTAGATAGTACTAAATAAAATGTATTTATATTTTTAACTATTTTAAATCATTTAATTACCTTTAATATAATTTTCAATGGGGTTTTAGTTTAAATACCTACCTTCAATATTTTCTAGAGAAGGGTGAGGCAGTACTAGTATCTTGACCTGCTCAGTGCTGGACTTACTCCAGCTCAGAGCTGGAGTACATTTACTTCTATATTAGGTCTTTTTTAGGTCGAGCCTAGCGCAGCGCGCTTGCGTCGCTCTGTGGGAGGCGTATTGTGAGCACTCCAAACTTCTCTGTGTGGCTAGGACTTCCCCCACGCATTAGGTTGGTTGTTTCCTGTGTAATTTATTTTTCGTAGCCTGCAAATGGCTAAAGGCGGGCGCATGTCCCACCTCTTTAGCAAATGTTCACTCCCACAGCGTTTTGCTTGCGGGAGCAAGCTGCGGCGGGTGGGTGGCAGCTGCATTCCTTACAGTGCTTGAGCACTGTTTGCGGGCTAGCAGAGGACCCTTTCAGCAGCGCTGTACGCCGCCTCTTAAACAATAGCAGCTGCGCCTAAAATGACGTGCTTTCTCTTTCGCTTGTTGTTCATCGCACTTAACAGGCAATGCGACTCTCGGGGGCAGCTGTTGCTGATTAGCTATCCATGCTCGAGGATCGGATTTTTTGTTTTTTGATTTAAAGTACTGGTGCTGTGCGCTTTCTCCAATTCGTGTGACTGGAATAAGATATCCAAACACCCTGCCCCTCCCCCAGTCCAGGAAGGAGAAGGGCGGTGTTTTAAATGTTGATGGGGAATGCACACTTGAATACATTAAAAGACTCTAACGAGGGGCACTTGGATATAACAAGGCACCACCTAGACCCCGATTGTTCACTAAGTGGTCCGAAGGAATTTATTCTGTCTACCAAGGCAGACACTTTTTTCACATTCACCTTTTATCAAGGCTCTGGTAGTGAGTGCTGTGCCCAAGATCACATGAGATCAAATGGTGGAGTTGGGGAATATGCCTACTCTAGGTAAAATCAACCCATTGCAGATGTGACCAAGTGGGCCTCCATTGTAAGGAAAATCCTAGCAAAGGGGCAATTACCACCTTGCCGCCCCCTTCCTCCCATCCCTTGTGGGCGGAGAACCTGTGTAAAGTGATTAGCACATGCCCTCCACAAATGGCCTCAAACAATGTTTCTCTCAGAAGGGTGCGTGGAAGTGGGGGCAGGGATCCGTGGCGCCACTTGTGTTTTAATCTAAGGTGGTGTGCTGAGCACTGGGAAGTAAAGTTAAACAGGTCTCATAGCCCGAGCAAGGCGGAGAGCTCCTAGTCACACTGCTGAGGTCTGTAGTGTCCTCCGGCGCGGGGTAGCGTTGCAGTCTACCCACGCCGGAAAGGTTACGCTAGCGCTGGTGCGTGTCGTCACGCGCCAGCTATAAATAAAGGAGGCGTGGCCCGGCAAAGTTAGTCGGGGCTACGCAGAGACCACATGAAGGTGTCTGGAGTAATTATTGCTGCCACAGCGCGATTGTCACGTGCGCGACCGGCCCCACTCCCACCACACTGGCGAAGAGGGGCAGAAATGACCCCATGTTGTGCTGAGCAATCACCATAATTGGCTGGTGATTGGGGCCATCAGGTTGCCTTTGATCAGGGCTCAAGGCCCATGGAGTGTGTCTTGCCCTTTTGCTGGCCTGCTGGGTGCCCCAGGCGAGTCTGCTGTGTCCAGAGCAGCCCCTGAATGTGCCTTGCATGAGAGGAAAGCCCTTCCTGCACACCCGGAGGAGCCCACACCAGAATGTGCCCCAGCACCCTGCTAAAAAAAGAACAATGGACACGAGGAAAGACACCACGGTGAGACCGAGGACAGACAGGCCACGGGTGAAGACCCTGACGGAGTCATCATCACCCTCGGCCAGGCGGCTGCTAGTGCGCCCAGGAGGTAAACAGTGCACGTGCCGCGAGGTGTGACTGCATTGATCCCCGCCATTGAACCTTCCTTGGTGGACAGAGCACCTTCATCCCTTGCTCCGCGATAGAGAGACTGGACCGATCGCCTCCAGATCTACTGTGAAGAGGCGGGCATAGCCCGAGAAAGACGCAGAGCTCTACTCCTCCACCTCGTCGGTAAAGACATCCACCGCATCTACAAGACCCTAGTAGAAGCCACACCCAAAACATTTTTCACGCTTCTCAACACCCTGAACGCGCACTTTGAGCCGATGGAAAACAGAGACTACGAAAGGTTCCTTTTTTGCCAGGCCAAGCAAGAAGCGGAGGAATCGTTAGATGCGTTCCATGGACGGTTAAAAGAGCTGGCTAGCACGTGCGGATTCCGCGACGAACAGGAAGAAATTCGAGGTCAGGTAATTCAAGGGTGCTACTCATCCAAACTCAGAGTAAAAATTCTTCAGGAAGATGGCAAGCCTCTAGCGGATATCCTCACCCTGGGCCGGTCAAAGGAACTGTCACAAGCCAGAGCATCTCACATGGAAGCGGCCCTCCGCCGACCCATCAAGACGGAACAAGTCAATATGGTGGAGAAGGCGAATGTGGTGAGGCCAAAGGTGCTTCAAAATGCAGGGAGAAGACAGCAGGACAAGAAGAGGGAATGAGGTTACTGCGGAGGCACACCCTATCGCATGCAAGACTGCCCAGCAGGAGGGCAGAAGTGCAGTGCGTGCGGGTGGATGAACCACTTTGAGGCGGTATGCCAGTCGGCGAAATCAAAGAAAGAAACAGCACAGACTGTAGCTGAAGAGCGAGACAGTGAAGATATGGATGACAACGCAGGAGATTACCCGTTCCACTATGTGTTTGCAGTTTTTCAGCCACGACGGAAGAGACGACGACTTCCAAAGTGCAGAATCAAAGTCCACCACCAGGAAGTGAGAGCCACTATTGACACTGGGGCCTCGATTGAACTGATGGCTGCCAATGTGTACAACCAACTAAGTACACGTCCACCCCTACGCGAGTCAAGGATCAGAGTATTTGCGTATGGCCAGAAGACACCCATCCCGCTCATGGGATGCTTCAAGACGGAACTGCAACACCAAGACCTCAAGATCCCCACTACAGTGTACGTGACAAAAGAAGGCAGCGGTATGCTAATAAGTGGGCAATCAGCTGAAGAACTGAGGCTAATATCATTCGCCATGGCAGTACACGAAGAGGAACTAGAGGCTATCATGGAAGAGTTTGAAGACGTCTTCAAAGGTATTGAATGCCTAAAAGGGAAGGAATTCTCTCTCCATATCGACCCGTCAGTCCAACCAGTGGCACTGAGGCACAGGCGCATTGCATTCCACCTACGAAAGGTCGAGGAAGAACTGGAGGCGCTGGAGAAGCAAGGGATTATCGAAAAGGTCAGCGGGCCCACCTCGTGGGTGTCCCCTATCATAGTGGCACGGAAACCGAAACAACTGGGGCAAGTCCGCATCTGTGTGGACATGCGCCTCCCAAACGCCGTGGTGAAGAGGGAACGTCACCTAACCCCAACCATCGACGACTTACTTGGAGAACTGAACGGTGCGAGGTGGTTCTCGAAGATGGATCTCCGATCCGGTTATCACCAACTACCACTACACCCGGATTCCCGATACATCACCACCTTCTCTACTCACGTCAGTCTGAGGAGATACAGATGCCTCAATTTCGGAATCTCGAGTGCCGCGGAGGTGTTTCAGAACACCATCCGTGAAGTCCTCAGCGGACACCCCGGGGTTCTAAATGTAAGTGACGACCTACTCATCTACGCGTCATGCATAGAAAATCACCATAGGAGACTTTGGGGGGTTCTCCAGAGGATCAAAGAATCCGAACTGACCCTCCACAGAGAGAAGTGCCAATTCTTGAAGAACAAGATCAGCTTCTTTGGCAACACATTCTCGAACCAAGGAGTGGCCCCAGACCCCAACAAGGTGCGAGATGTACAAGAGGCCCCTGCACCATCGAATATCTCGGGGATAAGAAGTTTCCTGGGGATGGTGAACTTTTGCGGACGTTTCGTCCCCCGACCTGTCCAACCTCACGAAGCCCCTCAGGAAACTGACGAAATCCTCCACCACTTGGCAATGGGGCCCCAAACAGGAACAGGCTTTCAAGGATACTAAATCGGTCCTATCGGCAGATACGACACTGTCATACTTCAACCCGACCAGATCCACCAACGTCGCAGTGGACACCAGCCCATATGGGCTCGGAGCCGTGCTCACACAGTTGCAAGGGAATGGAGAGTGGGCCCCAATAGCATACGCGGAAAGATCCCGACCACTGTCTATGAGTCTGGAGACTATTGTCAAAGCCACCCGGAATGATGAATGCCTACAATTGACCGTAAACGCAGTCCAATCGAACGACTGGCGCCCCATTCAGCCCACCATGACCCTACGAAAGCCGCAAGCAAAGACCGTCTTGGAATCAATAGTGCGAGTCAAGGATGAACTTTTGGTTGACAGCCGGGGCTGTCTGCTCTGAGGGCCACGACTGGTGATGCCATCTAGCCTGACTCAGGCACCGCGCACAGGTGACAGCAGCGCGAGCTGAGAAGATCAGGCAGCACTCAGCTGGATTTGCTGATTCATGCCTTCGGGTCGCCGCACGCTCCGCACTCACTGCAGCATTCCTGTGGTGGGCGGTGCGGCCCTGCTGGAGAGGACCTTGTGGTGGGGGTGGGACCGCTCGCGCACGTGGCAATTGCGCTGCGGCAGCAATAATTACTCCAGACACCTTCATGTGGTCTCTGCGTAGCCCCGACTAACTTTGCAGGGACACGCCTCCTTTATTTATAGCTGGCACGTGACGACACGCGACAGCGTGCACAGGTGAATGCGGGCTCACTACATTCAGTGGTGACAGAGGACTCCCTACAGGCAGCGTGTACCGTTGAAAGCTAGAGTTGCACAGCCCGCACATGAGAGAGCGGGCTCACTACAGGCAGTGTGTACCGGTGAAAGTGAGAGTTGCAAAATCTGCCCAGGTGAAAGTGGGCTGACTCCAAACAGTGTGTACAGGCGAAAGCCAGATTTGCAAACCCGCACAGGTGAAAGCTTGCTCACTATAGCCAGTGTGCATCGGTGAAGGCGAGAGTTGCAAAACTCGCACAGGTGAAAGCGGGCTCACTATAGGCAGTGCGTACCGGTGAAAGCGAGAGTTACAAAACCCACACAGATGAAACGCTGTGTGAATAGCATTTTGTAGTACTACTACTGCTGCATGTACTTTAAAAATGCAGTTTGTGTATAGGCCCCTCAGGGTTGGGCCATTCTGTGAACAAGCTGCCATAAGTACCACCTCGTCACCAGTGTTTATATCAACTTTTAGTGTAGCAATATGCAATTTTCAGCCTTGAGCCATTGCTGAATAAAGTAGGCAGAAGTGAACACACATAATCGGTGCAAATATGCAGCTCTCTGTCTCCTGCTTTGGTCTTAGCCTTGTACTTTTGGTTTCAGAACTAAGCAGAGTGTGAACACCAGAACTACATAGTCGATGTCAGAGCGGCCGAGTCACACTAAAGGATGACCATATGTTCGTTTTGTAGCTCTCTGTGACACAGAGACTCAAAATGCACCTCACCAATGAGGCCCTAAAAGTTCCACACAATGTAGGATACTTTGTGTTTCTCTTCAGAGGGAACGTGGCCTAGAATTTGGTGCTGTACTGTTTGCATTGAGGCGGGCCAAGACTGAATTGCATATGGATGGTCTGTTTCAATGGTGTATATTCGAACTGCATCTTTCCTGCAAACACCTCCACTCTTGCACCCTGTTCTTCCCTTCTCCCTCAAGGACCTTCAAAAACCTACTCAATGGCCAATTGGACACTGTGATTGACAACCATCAAGAGCAAAAATGTGGACCCACTCCTTTCCTTCCTTCAAGCTTTATTCTCTATCCTCAGAGACTTTTGGATCGACTTAGCCTTACGCTAATTTAATACATGAAATCTATATCTATATCTATACTACTATTATAAAGTAAGAAGTGGGAACCTTTGAGGCGGGTAAACTCGGGAACCAGAGCGCCAATCCAAACACCCAATACATCATTGGAATTGGCAGGGTCTGCAGAGTGACATAGGCTATATACCCCCCCAAAAAATACGTTCTTTAAAAAATATACCTTAGAAAAAAAAGTAGTCCCTTGGAAGTAGCGCCGGCCGTCGTGTGCGCTAACGTGCTGACATCATGCGAGGATGAGCGGCGGACAGCAGTGGGGAGGGAAAAGTAACGCGGCGTTCAGCGGGAGGAGCAGAACCTACACCCGGTTCACTGAAGTGCGGAGCAGTGGGGAGGAAAACGAATCTCGGCGTTCGGCGGGAGGAGCGCGGAAGACAGCGGCGCCGACAGTGATGCCGTGGGACTGTGACGGCCCCCGAGGATGACGCGAGGTAAGGGAGTTCCTGCTACCTGGAAGCGTCATTGCCCCCGGGAGGTCTGTAACTGTAGGGTTTTAAAGGACGGACAAAATGTGTAGTAGGGAGGTCTCTAACTGTGGGGTTTTATAGGTTATGCATGTAAACAAAGAACCTCCATAGACCCTAAGATATTTCTGTTGGACAGCCCGTCCCGACGTTTTCCGGGGGCAATTGACGCGAGGTAAGGGAGTTCCTGCTACCTGGAAGCCTCATTGCCCCCGGACAATGTCGGGACAGGCTGCTAGTACAATTATATATACATTAAACACACACTCGAATCACCATTTGTGTGCCTTATTTTCACTTTCACACGAAAATGGATGCCACTAGCACGCTAAACAGATCTTGCATTCCACAGTGTTCATGTGCATACAGCCCCGACCGAGAACATGGCAAAAAAAATGGAACTGCCCACGAAGCAAAGTAAACGGTGGTTGAAAGAACTTCAGGGCAGAATAAGAGTGGTCCTGGGTACAGACTGAGAATGCGGGATTGGAGAAAATCACACGAGAAGAGCCAAATGTAGGCAGAGGCGGGACGGGGGATTCTGGGACTGGATAGAGGCAGCCTGATGCCATCACAGTAGAGCATGGTACTGGCACTTGGCATAGCTGGAGGCAGAAGTAAATTGGATCAGATGTGAGGGCCGCTTGATACTTTAGATAGAACCAGGACATGTTGGAGAACCCGTGATTAAAATGAAGAAATGCTGGAGAACCGAAGATTAACGTGAAACATTAGGAAAGACAGGGTGCGTGGGACTAGCACAGAGCACAGCTGGAGGATGCATTGGGAAGCAGATGGAGAAAAAGACAGAGCAGAGCACAAATGCAGATTGCTCTTACTCAAAGTTAAAGACTAAGTTAGATCGCAGCTGCAGGTTAGGCAAGAGCTGGAGACTGCCACAGCATAAAATGAGTCAGGAGCCCTAGTAAAAGGAAGGATATGGATAATCTGGCTGCTGTTTGAATGATAAAATACAGTCATAATCAGGTTTCTGTGCCCATCCCCCCAAACCTCTGGGCTCCTGTGCCACTGCACCTTCTGCACCAATGGAAGTCACACCTCTGACTGACACACACAACTCAAGGTGCATTATGTACTCAGCTGGATGGCTACCAGCACTGCAGGTGACTGACCCCAAGCATAGCTGATGAATGACTAAAGCACCAGATGACTGATCTACACAAATCTAGAGAAAGAGTGGAAAAGCAATAGTCAAGACAAAATCAGAGCAAGTGTGAGAAATATACACCTGTGGCGCTTGCCTGGTGAACAGACAGGAAATGATCCACAGAACAGTGTGCCGCTCGCTCGATGCACAGCTGGTTTGTCGCACTAAAGCAAGTGCTGGAGACTCAGGTGCTTATTTATAAGCTCCTTGTGGTGCTGGTGCCTTACTTTTTGTGAGGCTCCGGTGGCACAGGAGCCCGATTCATATTTACCAGGCAGCATTAAAGCTACTTTTTTTGGCTTGATGCTGCCTTGTAAATATCCTTCCCTTTAACACAGTTTTTTGCATTAAAGGGGCATGCAATGGGTTTTGCTGGGGGCATTTCCAGCAACATCCATGGCTTTTGGACACTGCCCCAGATTTACGAAAAATCAAAACTGATGCAGCGCCAAAAATGTATGCCTCCCCAGGGGAGGCGTAAGGGAGGCAAAACGAGGAGGAATGTCGCTATTTCTCCTTGGTTTTCCTTTTTCTATGTGTGTTGCACTTTGCAGAACACATGTGGCGTGGCTCTATGGCAAACACTCATAAATAAGGCTCCAAGTGCACTGCTAGAGTGTTTTGCTCAAGCACAGCTGTATATCAACCTATGAAACAAATGAAGGTGGGAGCACAGCAGGACTGCTGGGGGCCAGGCTTGAATGCAGCGAGGAGCCAACCCAAAACAAAGATGAAAATTAACCAAGAGCACACATGGGGGCATATTTACAAGATCTGACGCATCAGCATTGATGCATCAGATTTTTGCACCTGCAGTAAATGCTTTAATGACGCCATGGATGCGCTGTATTTATAATACAGTGCTCCCTGGCACAAGGCTTCATAGATAAGTCAGACATTCTGATGCATCTTTTACCGCTAAAGTGGCGCATTGCTGGAGTTGGTCATAAGACTGACGAAACACCAGCAAAGCGTCAGAACACAGGAGCATATTTACCAGAACTGACACATTGATGTGTAAGATTTATTGACTTACTGCAAATGCCCTAACGATGCCATGGATGCGCTGTAGTTACAATACAGTGTCCCATGGTGCAAGGATACATGGTTGCTTCAGAAATTCTGACGCATCTTTTGGTGCTTTAGTGACGCATTGCTGAAGTTGGTCATAAGACTGACGCAACTCCAGCAATGCGTCAGAGCACACAGGCTAGTCCCATGTTAAAAGCCCTACGTCAATCCTTATGCCTGGTTTGCGAAGGTGTAAGGATTTTGACACAGTCAGTCGTAGGGTAATGCAGTGAAAAGTTATACATTTCTCTGCGTCAGTTCTATGTGGCTTTTAACCTGGGAACGCCTACCATGCTTACCTGACGCATGTGTAATGTGACGCAGGCCTCAAAAACTGACGCATTGAGCCCAATGCATCAGTTTATAAATATGGAGCAGTGTGGAGCACTGATTGTGATACCGCAGTGTAAAACAAATTATGCTGCAGTGGCGCAAGCTCCTTGTAAGTATGCTCCCCAGAGGTAAATCCCATGTTAGAAGCCCTGCGTCAATCCTTACGCCTGGTTTGAGAAGGCGTAAGGATTTGGTGCAGTCAAGTCTTAGAGTGACGCAGGGAAAAGTTATAAATTTCACTGCATCAGTTCTACGTGGGTTTTAATGTGGGAACGCCTACCCTGCATACACTATACCTGGCGCAGGTGTAATGTGGCGCAGGACTCTACAAACTGACACATCGGGCCCAATGCAGCACTATCTCTTTGTAAATAAGCCCCCTAGAGTCTGACCTACTGCAGAAGAATGCAAAAAGAACAGATGATATATGGAATGCTGAATCAATCAAACATTCACCCCAGTCACAGATCTGGGTTAAATCCATAGTTTTTTTTAACCCCACGCCATCCCAGTTTAGATCCAGCCATATGCAAACCAGTCTTGACCCTGTTCCTCATGGGAACCATCCAGCCCGAACTGCCAGGCCAGGTCCTCCCTGGACCAGAAACAAGCATCCCAGGACCGGTTTCGGGGCTTCACCCCTCATCAGCCAGGATAGCTTGAATCTTGTGGCGTAGTGAGCACAGGACCCACATCTAGGCATACCCTTCCCACTTAGGGTGACAAATGCAAAAAGAACTGATGATGGACAGAATGCGGAAACAACCAAACATTCAACCCAGTCTCAGATCTGGGTTAAATCCATAATTTTTTTGCTAGCCACACCATTCCAGTATAGACCAAGCCATATGCAAATCAGTCTTGACACTGTTCCCCATGGGAACAGTCCAGCCCGAACTGCCATGGCCAGGTCCTCCCTGGACTAGAAACAACCATCCTAGGACCGGTTTCGGGGTTACACCCTTCATTAGCCAGGATAGCTTGAATCTGGTGGCGTAGGGAGCACAGGACCCATGTCTGGGCATACACTTCCCACTTAGGGTGACAAATACAAAAAGAACAGTTGATGGATGGAATACTGAATCAATCAAACATTCACCCCAGCCACAGATCTGGGTTAGATCCATCGTTTTGGCAGGGTATGCCCAGACGTGGGTCCCTTGCTCACTTTGCCACTGGATTCTAGCTAGCCTTGCTGATGAGTGGGTGTTACCCTGAAACCGGTCCCAGGATGCTTGCTTCTTCCGTTCCAGGGAAGACTTGGCTTGGCAGTTCAGGCTGGATTGTTCCCATAAGGGGCAGGGTCCAGACCGATTTGACATTGGGCTGGATTGTTCCCATAAGGGTCAAGACTGATTTGCATATGGCTGGGTCTGGAACTAGGGTGGCAACGTGAGCTAAAGAACCATAATGGTTTCAACCCAGATCTGTGACTGGGGGTGAGTGTCTGAAAAGTTTCAGCGCTCCGTCCATCATCTCCTTGTGTTTTCTTTGTTTGCCCTAGTTGGCAGGCTATGCCCAGATGTGGGTCCCTTGGTCACTTTGCCATTGGATTCAAGCTAGCCTGGCTGATGAGCGGTGTTACCCCGAAACTGGTTGCAGGATACTTGTTTCTAGTGCAGGGAAGACATGGCTGAAGTTCAGGCTGAACTGTTCCCAAGAGGCACAGGGTCAAGACCGATTTGCATATAGCCAAGGCTGAAACTGGGGTGATGATGTGAGCTAAAGAACGATGATGGATTCAACCCAGATCTGTTTCAGCGCTCCGTCCATCATCTTCTTGTGTTTGCTTTGTTCTACCATAGAAGAAGGCTGAATAAAAGCTTAGTGAAGAACAGAGGTTGGCGCAAGATAGAAGTCAACCAATAGAGTGGATTTAACCAGACCTGTAACCCAGATATAACTAAATCCATGCTGTTGTCCCCTTAGCCAACCTCCCCCAAGATAATCTACTCTAACCATGATTGAGACTGACTACACTACTCCGGTTTCACCTTACCTAGCCGTGTTGCTTCTACATACACCACCTACCACCTCTTATCTGTATGTAATCTGTGCCTTTAATGAGTGAAATGAGCAAATATCCCAATACATTGCGCCTTTTGCAATGATCATAAATAGCACCTGTTTGTAGATTTGTATCTCTTGTAACAAAACCTCTTTTTTTTTTAAAGCACTCTAACATATTTGGGTAATGTCCATGCTATATAAAAATACATACATAAATAAAATAAATATATAAGATCAAAACCACCTTAATTGGCGAAGCCAAGACTAAGCCAGAAGAACAGCTGGAGACAGACACAGATCAGAGCCTGACATAAGTTACCACTTTGGAGTGACCTGAAGCCCAGTTAAAGGTTGAACTGGAACATTGCTGAGAGCACAGCTGGAAACACAAGCCAAGCCCAGCTGGAGACTGACTAGAGCACAGCTGAAGACTGACAGGAGGAAGCTAAGCTCGAGGATGTCCACGTGACCAGCGGAAGCACCCAACTCACCGTTGGAATCTGACCGCGCGCACAGCAGCAAGAGCCCCCGGAGGAGCACAGGGCGGCCCAGATTCATGCGGTGAAACAAGCACTCCCGGACTTGGCATTACCGAGCCCGGAAGAAAAGCGCCGGGGTAAGATTTGCTGGCATGACACTGAGACGAGGCCCAGGGAGTCGTCGTCTGCCTCCTCCCTCCCTCACAAGATCACTTGCAGTGCCGCTAATTGCATCAAATAGCCCAGCTCAGCCAAGTGGAAAATCACGGTGCATCCCTCACTGCCAACCACGGCGACCTTTTAAATAACAGCAGCAACTTCACTTCAAGACCTCAATTAGTGCGGCCCATTGAATGTCACCTCCCCCCGCCCCCGAGGAGCCAGAGCGCGCGCTGATAGTGCCACAGACGCCGCTCATTTCTTTTCCCGCCCAATTACACCGGGTGGAGAAAGGACACGAGCGCAGACTATCCCTTATAGTGATGCACGAGCGAGGCCTGGCCTCGGAGTCCAGGCGAGGGCCGGCAGGGGAGCGGGAGAAGGCATGTCCGCAGTGCTCCCTGGTTGGACCAAGGCAGACAGGACCTCCCTAAACTCTTTGGAGGATTCCTGATATTCGGATTTGAATTCATGCCCGATTCACGAGGGATACACCCGATTTTTAGGGCAAAGTGGCTTTATTTAGCTTACTCCCCCCTAAAATTACCCACTCTTCAATGAGGGTCCATGGGAAAAATAAATTCTCCTATTTATTTTTTCCAAAATCTCCCTCTTTCATTTTTACGAATGTGGGGGCAAATTAGCAAGGGCTGGCGATAATATTATCACCGCTTTAGAGTCCGTTTTTGGGTGAAAAGTGGAGATAATATTATCGCTCTATCTACAAGGACACGCTAGCGCGTGTTTCCTTCCATTAGCGCCTGGTTTCTTGCCGCCTCGCATCCCTAATGAGATGCAAGGTGGGCGTGCCTCGTTGACCTTTATTGCGAAATATCGCTAACGCGGCTTCGTGATATTTACAACGCAGCCCCGTCTGGCATAGCAATATACTTTTCAGCGCTAACTCGCCCTTAACGCTCCTTTCAGACGTCTGCAAAAAACATGAGTTATGTATGTTTTACATTGGGGGTAGGGATTATGGTGATACAAGCAAGGTTATCGCCGTATTCAGGAGATCAGCAATGGTTTTCAAGTGATATTTTTGCCATTTTTCACCTATCGCTGAAATTTTATCGCCTTGGAGAAAGGCGTTGTTAATAACGCGCTAACCGGGCGATAAATTCCAGCGATAGACGGTGATAAATAAAAAAAGCACTAAGCGCTCTTTGCGATATCTATCGCCGCCTATTGCTGATATTCCCCGTGGAGTGTATGGACTCTTCATGTCGAGAGGTAACAGAGCCTACACAATAGGGAGAAGGACAACAGCATCCCAGACTAACCAGGAGAGCCCTCATCACCACTTCCAGGTGGGGTGGGCGGGGCAGGAAGAGGAGAACAAAGGACAATCAGGGATACATAAGGGCAGGTAGCGGCCCGCCAAGACTAGAAAAAGGAGTATTAGTGAGGTTTCACATAAATAACAAAGTAGTATAGCCTGCCCAATGCTAGTCTGTCTCTTCGTTCTGATGAGTGATTTGTTCCAGAGACTTATAACATATAGCGGGAGCACAGCAACTGGTGATGAAGATTCCAAGAAACACACAAGGAGAAAGCAGTGAGTTGTGTCATATGAAGTGTGTAAAGCCCTTCCATGTGAAGTTGAAACGCAGAGTAGAAGGTTTGCAGGACAAGGAGAAAGGGTGGTGCACTCATGCAGTAGACTTATGCAGAGTGAGACAAGGCAATGCATATAGCAGAAGTCCTCAGCAGGTGCTAGGGACAGGAGGAACTCCTCCCAACTGCAGGGCAGCCATGTTGAAAGCAAAGAAAGAAGACCATCCTGGCCAAATAAGAAATGACCTACATTGAGAACCAAGTAGAAATCCAGTCAAATGGAAACTGGTAAGACAGAAAATTGGGAACAAGCATTTTGCTTAAAAGAGTGCATTAAGAAGAAGATAAGCTGGGACAAAGTGTGGATGTCAAAATCCAGAAAATTACACAGGCAAAGCATGGAAATGAAAAATCACTGCCAACAGAAATAAGAGTATTACTTTCATCTGACAAATATGCCGAAAGTGTGGAAAAGAAAACTGCTATGAAGTAATGTTCAAACCATGGGAGACGTCCAAAGAGATAATGTACAGGAAATCCCAGCATCCTTTAAGAGCAGTGAAAGCATGAACCACCAGCTCATCTTAATGGGACATCTTAAGCGACACATCACCATCAAGGGATTCAAGATCATCGTCAGCGAGCTGAACCACAGTGATGACATCCTAGTGTTTGGATCTACATGTGAGTAACATGGCGTAGTCTTAGGCATGGTCTGTCGAGCCATGCAGGAAGAAACCCTAAGACAAAATGCAGATAAATGTGAATTTCACAAAGACCATCTACAATGTTATGAACACATCTTCTTGGATAAAGGGTTGCTTCCAGATTGGAAGGAAATCAAACCACTAAATGACACCCCAGCTCCCTGTGTCGTTGGAAATGTTAGATCTTTTCTTGGGATGACCAGCTACTGCTCAAGACTAGTGAATGATTATCCACAATCAGCAATCCACTGAGATAGCTGACAAAGCAAGGAAGACTTTTCTATTGGTCATTGAAATGCAACAGCCTTTGAGACAATCGAGAAGAGAATCGGCAATGCAAAATACATTGAATACTTTAATCCATAGCTCAGGGAAGAAATAAATATAGATTTTAGCCCTGTATCAGAAAAGAGATGATCGATGCAAGATCATCTTAGGTGATCTAACCAATGTTGAAAGAGCATTGTCTTGACCGGAGAAAGAGAGCCTAGCAGTTGTGCGGGCCTTCAAATACTATCATCTGTTCATCTATGGCTAACAATACACAATAGTGATTGACCACCAAGCACTGCTCACGAACTATGGAAACATCAAAGAAAAAATGCCACAAAAAATCAAAAGATGGGGACTATGCTTATCAAGGTATATTTACATCATTGTACACAAGCCAAGGAAAGACCATAATCCAACAAACTACATGTTTTAACATCTTCAAGCATCAAGGAAACCAAAACGCTCTACTCCACAAGGATAACTAAACTGTTTGATGGAAAGAATGCCACCGCCCTCTCTCACTCTAACCCATATTGTAAGAGCAGCTCTAATAGTTTCCACACTGAATGAGGTGAAAGGATAAGTAACTCAACACAAATTGAGGATCATGCAGTTGTCCTTGAAGTCAATGTCAATGTCAAGGAGCTCATAGCATTCCAATATGCAAGTAACGTACTATCAGTGATGCCTTTGGCTCCATGCTTCGAGGAATAAGATACATCTGCATCAGTAAGTCAGAGACCTGGCCCACAAGAGACATCTGGCCACAGTAGCCACAAAGAGAGCTCTGAGGGAAAAGGTATGGCTTCCCATGCTTGACCAAATTGAAGAAGACACTCTGAGAAAATGTCACCAACGCCTGGTACGTGACTCGGAGTACAAATCGCCTTCAATGCAAATGTCAGTATTTGTGGCACAGCATTCCCATTGATTTCCTTGGCTCAGAAAATCAAGTAAATTTGTGATGGCAATGATGACTGAGGACTAAAGATTTCCTTTCACAAAGCAGTTGTCATCTATCAGTGTGGTGGCAGTAATGCCGGCTTTGGATGAAATGTTTGCAGCTTGGGGAATACCCAAACCAATAAAGATCAACAATGGACCCATTTTGATGGACAGGAATTTGCAGCATTTGTTACACACATGGCTTTTAAGTTTTTTTAAATACCACCCATATGGTCTCAGGCTAATGGAATGGTTGACAACTTCATCTCTTCTCTGAAGAGAAGTACAAAACAAGCAGAATTAGACCAAGTGCCCATTTAACCGGCATTAAATGGTGTTCTAAAATAATGGAGGAATGCCCCACACAGCACCATGGCTCAATACCTTGTCACTCTCATGCTAGGGCATGAAATGTGCCTCTGACTTCCAAGCAGGTTCACGTGCCACCTAAAATAAAATCCTACTCCTCAACAAAAGGGTACTACCCTGCTGAGATTAAACAGAGATGTACAAGAAGAAACACTACTGGGACTCTGGATAAAAAGTCATGGAATGGAACATCGAAGTAGGGCACTGGGGGTTAGTCAAACAGGAACGAAAGAGAAAATCTAATTTAAGGTTGCACTAGAGAAACGATCAATGCCCTCTCTCCTGTATCAACTAAAAGAATTTGCCAAACCTCAGCTATCTGCAGTCAGTCTGTAAAGGCGCCAGCCGAACTCGGGCACGCCGCACTTATGGTGGTTGTCCTGGAACGCAGGGGCGGGCGGGCAGGCATCGCTAGCAATGTGACATGGCCGATGACCTTCCTGCCCCTCACCCTGATTGGGTATCATGGGATTGACCCGGAAGCACTCAGGTGCGGCAGGGGCAAGCCGGAAGCTGGATGCAGCCAGTTATCATACTCGAGGGGGGGTTAAAAGGGGCTGTGGAGCGCAGGACAGTCTTTTCCTTTGCTGCTCCACAGCCATATCCCCACACAAGGTTGTGTCTCCAGGACGGAGACTCTACGACTGGAATGGTGCGGGGAAGGGGAAGTTCCGCATCTGTTAGGCTATTTGGGTCAACCCCCACACAAGCGCATGGGTGCAGAAACATGGAATAAAAGCACAGCCCCTTGAAGAAATGATTGAGGGCGTAGTGGGTGCCCGGGCACGATAACCTGAGGAACTGGGCCTCCTGTGCAAGGTCAATCCGGTAGGAGGATGGGATCTAGCAAATTCTTGGACCAGTCATGACCTTGCCCGAAGGCCATTTCGTGATACGCACGAAAGGAATAAAGTAGATCATTTAACCCTATCCATGCTGCCGTCGGCCATTGGCCGACGGCAGCACTACCTCGCTGGTGCTGCTGTCGGCCAATGGCCGACGCGGCTCCCCCCGTTTTGCGGTAGTGCCGCACTTCCGCAAAACGGGCGGCGCAGCCAACGGGTTAAATTATTACAGGAATGGCTATGTATTAGATGAAAAATTAAGGTTAGCCATCTGAAATACTGTACATATTAATGTAACCGAATTTTGGTGTAACGATGTAGTGGATTGATGGACGGGTCTTTTCTGTGTATTGTAAATATGAACTTTTTAATCTGTTTTGTTATATTTTGAATACAATACAGCCGGGGTTTTTACGACCCTTAACCAAAGACATTGTGTGTTGATGTGCATTTATGCCTCGGGGGAGAGTGGAAGTGTTTGGGACCCCAAACGTCAACAAGTGTTTAAGAAGAATGGGATGTTTTGGGGGAAGGGATTCGGCAATACCTGGCCATATGCCTCCTTACCAGAGAACGATGACAAGCTACGGTAAAAAGCCTGTACTATGGGTGCACAAAAGGCACACTGAAAGAGAGAAAAGCACAGCAACAGTGACAGACAAAAGAGATTATGATATAGTGCACACTCTGATTTGATATACCTGGCGGCTGCAATGTGAGCAGTAAAATAAAATTGCATCACAAATGTAAAAAAAGATAATTACATAGAATTAGCAGTTCAAGCTTCCTAAATATTTTCAAAAAGCAGTAGTGCAAGCTTCCCTTGCAAACACAAAAAGGTAAACACCTACACCAGTACCACAAGCTCCCTTCACAAACACAAAATGTACGCACATACAGTGGCAGTGCTAGCTTCCTTCACAGATGCTACAAGGTAAACTTGCATCAATAGTGTAAGCTTCTTTCACAAATGCAAAAAAAAACATACAGCAACAGCGCAAGTTTCCTACTAAAAAACACAACAAAAGACATACAGCAGTGGCGAAAGCTTCAAACACATAAACAAAAATCGAAGTCATAGAGCAGCAGGGAAAGCTTCATTCACAAACACAGTAAAATAACACAGCAAGTTTTCATGAACACATCAATTATCGACACAACTAATAGTTTTTTTATATAGTGAAGTGTTTTGGGTTTTGTGTTGGTGACACCTTTTTTCATTCCAAAGACACTGTACAGCCTGTGCATGTGTCTTTGAAGCTATTGACTCCCAACCTGGTAAAGCTCTGAGCCCCTTAAAATAGCATTTTGCGTAATTTCAAACTTTTCATCAAAGTTCAGTAGCATGGATAGATAATCTTGCATTAACCAGATGGCTCTGCTATATGAAAAAGAAGATGAGTTAGATATCCTCTAAATTGCATTCTTTGCACTGATTGCACTTGCACTTTATTGTATGAACTAGTGGTAGATAGCATTTTAAGGATTTTGAAAAATGGACCTACTATTTTACGCTGCTTCTTTGTATTTTAAATTTGCACATGTTGTACCACCATTAATGTCCCTATGAAATTTAGTTAGAATGTACCCTTTAAGATATATGTGTATTAGTATGCTTTTATGGTGTTTGCCTTGTTGTCACCGAATAAAGCTGTTTTGATTTGATTTGATTTGATTTGACCCAAAAGGAGAATGTTTCTAATGATACAGCCTTTTCTAGACTGACCAAAGGGCGCGAGAAAAGAAACACATAGACACGGACAGGCGGAGCTATCTGAAGGGGGTAGGTTTATGTCTTGGCTTAAACTTTACAGAGAACAGAGAGTCAACAAGGCGCCTGGCGCCAGCAGAGAGTAAGCGAAGACAGTACAGTAAAAAAATAATGAAATGTGTTTCTTTTATAAATATCAGTCCAGGAGGGCTCAGTGCCAGCATTGGCAAGATCCATTCAGATGGTGTTCTCCTCAAACAGGATCTGGGCGTAGACTGTGGATGTGGGGTGGCCCTTGGCAGGCGGCGGGGGCTTCATCAGCTCCAGCTCCGCGTATGTCAGGCTCTCCTCCGTGATTCGAGGCTGCAGAGACAGGGAAAAGCAAAATGATCAGGGTGAGCAAGACTCTTCATTGGCAAAAAGGAATTTTAATACTACATAATAATAATCATTTTATATAGCTCTTCATACTGCAATCCTGTTTTTTCTGAGTTCTGTAAAGAATGTATGTTACTATTACACAATTTAATGTACTCACTTTACGAACTCAGAGGGATGGATAGTTAAATTAGACTTGCCAAGTTTCAAACGAATGGCTTGAAATGTGCCGCATTGCAAATCACCTCACTTTGGTATTGTCGGGACGGCAATGCTCCATTGATGGCAAATGGGTGAATACCCCATCCATAAAGTATCTGACTGTATGTGAAACTGATAGCCTGAATTTAAATTTTGGGCACAATATTATGACTATCTGTCATGTGTGCAAAGACTTAGGCCTGTCCCTGGTAATGCAAGGTCCTATTTTGTGAGCTAGAGGGGTGCACCAAGCATGTCCTCATAATTGTTGTAGGACTACTGTCCTTGGTGAACCACGTAAAGTGATGGACACAGCGTACCTATTTTTTTGAACCAGACTTGTTTCAAGACCTTTTTTTGTGTCAGGGACAGGAGATTCTACTGACCCCCCTCTCACAAAGTGTCACTGTTATGGGAACCCCAGAACCCTGCACTTATTTTCTGTGTTTGTGTTAAGATCATATAGGTGTAGTGAGTGTGTAGGACCAGTACAAGTGGGATCCATTTTGAACGACCCCTGTTTTACCATGGCTCAAGACAGAGGGCAGCGTTCCAAGACTTTGGAACCATATTGCCTGCACAGACGCTGAGATGAGAAGGAAGAACACAGGGCTACATTAAGAAATTCCATGAAGTCCTTGCTAGCAAAAGGCTGCTGGCTAGTTATTCTTGAGCACTGCCATTAGGTGAACGTAGGGGTGAGGGGTGGGACTTCACTTTCTGTTGTTCAAGGTTAAGAAATTTGTAGGCCTGGCCTGCATGTTCAGAGTGGGACGTAGTGTGCTTAACCATGCAGGAGGAGAGTCTGTCTAGGAGATGGGAGATGTATTCTTGGCATGCAGAATTCCCAGAAGTTGTTGACTGTTCTTGAGCGTGAAGCTGGAGCCGACACTTGTCATGAGCGGTCTCTCACTGTGACCCTGCAGGAGACCATCAACAATAATGAAGCCCAAAAAGTAGCCATGTGTTGTATGACACCTCTTCAATGCCCATGGTCCTGGAGTTGCTGCTTCCCAACTCAAAGTCAATCCTTTTGAGTATCAGCATCACTGCCAGAGATGGAGCTTGAACCCAGATAGGAGGCTGCACATGCCAGACAAGCACCCCATGTGATCCCGGCTAGAAGGCTGCAACTGCTCACAACCAACACCCATTGAATCCCTGCCTGGAGGTTGCATCTGCCAGGCTAGGCACCCACCGAGCAGGCCTATCATGCTGCCCACTTGCTGTGGCCGAAATCCTGAGTGAAGCTTCCACTGCTGTCTCTTGTCAGTGAAGCCGCTTCTGAAAGCACCCACTAGCGATGTGCAATTGAAGCAACATGAGCAGTAAACGGGTCACACACAAAAGAATGAGCTAGATACTCAAACTGTGTTCTACTGCGCGAACACTGAGTGGTACTTAAAAAAATCCCATTGGCATGAGCTGTTGAACTGAGCTAGAAAATACACTGTATAAGTTGAGACCTAGTGAACTGAACTTGAGCCTTATATATGCCTTTATCTACACTTCGGTAGAAGTTCCATAGACACTAGAGTAGTCCTAGAATGGGAAGTGGGTGCCATACAAAATGGAATTGCAGCTGGGATACAACACCATAGCTGAGCCCCAATGAACTATGTAGTACTGTGATTTGCAGCATTATTACAGTACTTTCTAAGATTTCGAACACTTCACTAAAACGGGCAAAGTGCTGAAGAATGCATGCATTATTTTGTCTGTTGTTTGACTACTGAGTTCTGAGCACGCACTTATACACCACCCACCTGAAAAGCCTTTGACCACTTGCCTCTGCTAACTCGAGAGCCAAATGAGGAAAGGGTAAAATCTACCTAGTTTGCAAACCATAGGGGGCTGGACCTAAGAATACATGGCAAAATAACCTCCACCACCACGGTTGATGCCTAGTAACCCCTGGCTGTGCTGTGGCCCCTAAATAGGTCTGATAGCTATTCTGCTGGCTAATGAAGAATGGATGGTGTTCGCTGGTTAGCATGGTATTGCAAACTTTTCACAAGCTAGTGTGGCAAACCTATCTGCCCATGAGCTTTTGGGCTAGTGACTTCAGGTAGTGTATCATAACTATGAGAGTTTGTCAAGTACGTTGGTGGTTAAGTTACTTGTTGGCTAGTGTGACATAACTGGTTGTTCATAACCTACTGTGGCATGGCTATCTGCTCACGGGCATGTGGAGTAATGTGGCACATCCTTCTCAGGGGTTATGTGAGCTGATGTGGCACAGCCAATACTTCATGGACTAAACAGTTAGGAACCGCTCTGTGTGCGCTTGATGGCAAAAATGGCCAGCTTTTCACAAGGTGTAGCATGGCCAACTTTCCAACTGCATGTGTGTTTAGAGTGGCATGGCCAGCTCGCTGTGCAATAGCATGGCAGTCACAGTAAAGGTCACTCTATTTCTACCACCCTGACTAACTCACTCTCTTACTCACTCTCTCTCTTCTGGTTGTATGTTGTCTCAACCTTGTACTGTACCAAAATGGAGCTGGCACTGTGAAAGTTGTTCACCGTCTTTCATGGTAAGCGCCCCTGGGGCACCACCCTCTGTTGAAGCTGTTCTCCTCCATGACAGAGTACTGCACTGCAACGCAGCCCATAGAAGCCATGAAAAGTATTTTCCGTCAATGACACCTGTACGCATAGGAACACACGCCATGTGAGGTGTTCTTTCTCCTTGGACATGTGCCCTCCACAGCAGACATCATGAACGACATTCTGTCTCCCAAGCCAACTGGCCCATACACTGTGGAAGGTGTACTCTGCCTGACAGAGAACTACATTGGAGGATATGACGTAGGACGTGTTCCCACTGTCAAAGCACATTCAAGAGAACACACTTTGTAAGCCCCCTGTATATGCCACAGCACACTTTGTGGAATGGGCCCTTCTTCCCTGGCAAGGTACACATTTGAGCATATATTGCACGTACACCCTACCGCACAGTAAAGTACACAGTGGAGCAGGCACTGTGGAAGGTTGTGTTACCTCTCGTGCCGTGTAGCACCTTGAAGCACACATGATGGATTGTGCATCCCTGAAACACACACTGTAGAACGTGTACTCACTCCCAGGCAGTATACACACCAGAGCACGCACTGCCCGGAACGTGTTCCATTCTCACTGCCCGAGAAGCGCCTGAGCAGGTGGCGCGTGCTTTACAACCCGGCCCCCCTGCAGGGCAGCCTGGGCTGGGAAAGGCCCAGTTGGTTCTTAGGCTGCATTTCCCATTATCTTTGGAGATGAAAAATGACACCCTCTCCCATTCACCAGGTCAGCGGCAAAGAGGGCTGCTCTGCCTTTTTCATGCATTTTTATGATGTTCCTTTTGTAAACATAATTTAATAAAGCCAAAGCACACTAAATAAATAATTGCATCTCGAAAAGCAATAAAACCAAATAAAATTAGTGCGCTCATAAACGGAGACGGCCCCTCAATTACCGCTCCAAGCCGCGGCGCGCTGTAAAACGCGGAGCAGACGCTCCCCCTTGCATATTTCTCGCGTGTAATAATTTGATTGCGAAGATGAAGGAATCCGCTGGAGGACGGAGTTTGCGCCGTGTGTACTTAAATTCCAGCTCATACTGTGAGATTTAGGGGACGCGCTCCACCGGCAACACCCGGAAGCAGCCCCTGCACGTTCCGCCATCACCCCGAGGCCCTGTCATGTGCCTGTGACTACTTCCGTCAGCAGAAGCCTCAACACGACCATCTTGAAGTGACTGCGCGAGCTTAGTCCCCAAGCAATGCTCATGACTACACCCAAATCCACACACATCACAGTGCTGCAATAGTGCAGATGATTAAGCATTCTCTGGCACTCATTTTTAGAGATCCAGACTTGTTTTTATCATCAGACTTTGAACAAAAATAAGAGATAGAAAGCAACAAAAAAAATAAAGAAGAGAAAGATGGGAAAGAAACAGTGACAAAGGGAGAAAGTAGTAGCATGAAAACATTAGACAAAGAGCAAGGAAGTGTAGGGTGGTGGATGAACAAGGCAAAAAGCAAAATCCAGACTAAGCAGTCTTAATATTCAGTAATCCAATTATTCAGCAGCAGATTCCTAAAAATGCATGGCATAATGTTAATGTCTGCCTATCTCACCGCGTTTCCCCAAGTTTCTCCCCTTTTTAAGCTCCAATGCTTCTGACCGTGAAGGGCTTCCTATGTACCTTGCATCACCGAACACCCATTAGCGAGTCCATGTGTAAATTGTAATTCAGCCTGCTGCTAGACTGCGATCAAGGTGTTGGGCCGGACTGAAGCACTCTCCCACCTCCTTCCTCACCATGCACTACCACGGGCTGGTGGGGAGGGAGAGAGAAGAATGAAATCCATGTAGGACAATGTTTGACTTTTTGATCCGCTAGTCAAATGTTAGGACATCTTGAGCATAGTCCCAAAATGTTCATTCAATAATTCGTTTTCATATTTTTTTAATGTAGAAGGAATAATACTAATAGAGATGTTTAAGGATTCTGTCATATTCACCTTCATAGTCGTGCACAGCTCAAAAGAGCCCCATTATTATCATGTATATGGTAATCGTATAATTCTCCTATTATGCTAATGTTGTTTCATTTTTTTAAATAAATGTTTACAAACTGCATTTTTTTTGCTAATTAAACCCGATCACATAACACATCATCCGTGCTATCACTTATTAGGAGTCCAATTCTGTGATAAATCCCAGCAGCTTCATTGCTTGCTTACAAAAAGGGGACACCCATCTCTTCAAGGCGTATCTCATCCACCATTGTTAAGTCACAGTTCCTGCTACACTATGGTGTCTATTGCAGGGGAGATCCGTTACTCTAAGCCACCTGTGCATGTTGTGTTCTCCTGATGTTCCCAGTCTGGATCCTTCCGCACTCTACAGTACAATGTTCTGTTTCTTTCCAGCTACGCCTGGGCTTCATACACACATACCAATAACTGTACATATATTAGAACAAAGTAGTATGCAATTTTCCAAGGCTACTATAAGATGACAAATTTGCTACTTCTGACAAATTTAACAGTGTTATAGGGATGAGACCCCAGAGACGTGGTGCTGCGCAAGTCTGTAATACCCATCCCAGCTGGAGAAAAGGTAAACAGATGGATGTATGGGTGGAAGGGTAGATGGGTGGGTAAAAGGGGGGATAGGTGTGTGAAAGGATGGATGGATGGATAGATGAGTGAAAGGGTAGATAATGGGTGGGTGAATGGACGAGTGCAAGGATGGATGGATTGATGAATTGATAAGTGAAAGGGTGGGTGGATGGATGGATAAGTTAAAGGGTGGATGTAAGGATTGATGAGTGTGTGAAAGGGTGTAGATGGACAAAAGGATGGATAGATGAGTGAAGAAGTGAAAGGGTGGATGGATGAGAGAACGGGTGGATGAGTAATAGGATCAAAGGATGGATTCATGAATGGATGAGTAGATAGGTGGGTGGGTGGAAGGATGGATGGATAAGTGAAAGGGGGATGGAGAGAGAAAGGGAGGATGAATACCTAAAAGGGTGAATGGGTGGAAGGATAAGTGACTGGGTGGATGAATGAGTAAATGAAAGGATGGGTGAAAGGGTAAATGGCTAGATAGATGAGTGATTAGATGGATGGGTAGAAGAGTGGATGGATGACTGTACAGATGGATGGGGTGAAGGGTGGGTGGATGAATAATGGATGGATGAGTGAAATGATGGATGGAAGGATACATGGTGGATAGGTTTGCAAATGGTTGAATATGTTTGGATATAGATGGGCACATAGATGGAAGGACAGAATGAATGGTGAAAGACTGAATGATATATAAAAGAATGATTACACCTTGTAGCACCCATTATTTTAAGGAACATTGCCTATACAATGACTTTCATGTTTATATGAGTCATTGTCTCTACATAATGTGTGTGTGATGTAACACACTCTGACACCCTGCCCTACATACTTGGGATCAGTAACACTATAAAAGAAATTAAATACACATGAGAGATGGTCTATGTGAAGATGAGGGGCACCATTGGAGGGTGGTAGCAAGGCTGGACTGGCCAACCGGGCATCAGGTGTTTCCCTGGGAGGCTGGAAAGGGGCCTGAGCGGTTTTGTTACTTGGGGCTGACACTGCCAAGTTCCTTGTATATCCAGTAGTTTTCAATCAACAATAAAAGCGGCCTCACTTATATTCAGGTGTGGTTCACCATTGCCTGGTGACTAATATACCTGCTGGAGCGAGATGCCAGTTTTAAATCGTCTAAGGTAGCAAGCAGCGGCCATACTGAAAAACTGTGAAGTGAACGATTGTCAACCTAATATAAACTTATTTTGACTTGTAATTAAGTGGTTGTCTATTTACTTACTTATATTCTATTGCGCGACCTCCTCTGACGTGTCTGTAAAACTTACCTTTTGTCCCGAAGTTTTGTCCTGAATTTTGACCTTTTGTCCTGAATTTTTGTCCTGAATTTTGACCCTTTGTCCTGAATTTTTACACCCGCCGTTCTGAATTTGCATCCATGCCAGTTGGTCACCCTACAGCTGGCCTGAGACTAACCTGTGTGTGACCTGCAGGCTTCATTTCAGGCGGGTAGTATGTGTGAAGGGTATTCGTGAGGCACACGTTGGAGAGTGAGCATGTTTGATTATGTTCCTAGCCTAGGTCAGAGTTCAACAGATACGTGGCTTCCGCGTACGGACAGGGCAGGCAGCAGCTCACAGAGGCTGCATTCACCCAGCAGAGAGAGAGACGGGCACGGCCCCTTCACTCAGGACATAATGAGAGGATACAATGACGGGGCCCTTCCGCAGGGGGAGTGAGGAGATGGGATCCCGTTTGTCCCCACTGAGCTTTCTTACTGGAATCCCCTCATTCACAGGGCAGTCTCCATCAGAAGCCCATGAAATAGAGATGCCATATTCGCTAATCTGATTGCCACGAACATCGCCATTAAGTGGTAATGGAAGGTCATCCCACACTCTTCATCACAAGCCCCTCAGGGCTGGCGACATAATGACCGACAGCCCCTGCACGCCACCTGAAACCCCCTCTGTGCACCATGGATGGGAGGTGCGGGGCTAGGAGAGGGAAGGGGGTGTGTGCACACAGTCGTGATTTACTGAAACAAGCTTTGGCAAAGCCAATGGGTCTGGCCTTCACAAGCCTTTAAAGTTTGTTTTACATTTCCTTATTTTGCACACATATACAATATGCATTCAAAGTGTAAAGGTTACATAAAGCATACATACCACAGTCTAAGTGTGCCATGCATAACTTTGCAAACAATAATTAAATACAAATAAGTGAAAAATGACCCATTGCAAAAATTAATTTAAAAAAACATGAAACGAAAGTAGAAATAAATGCAGAGATTGGTCCACCAGCGGTGGCACTGAAGTGAATTACGTTTTATGTGGATATAAACAAATAAATGCCATAACTGACTGTGATCAGACCAATGGGAGAAACGGGGCTACTACACCTTGCCCCACGCTCCATGCCTTGGTGGGTGGAAGCGAAAAATGAATGACATGTGAACAGACAAATAAATGATGATGGTTCACCAAAAGCCCCTGTGCAACTATATGCATTCATTTTACTATGATTCTTTTGGAAAACATGAGGCAAGCAAGACCATTCGTGCCTGTACAACAAATAATTACTAACACATAAACTATCTCCGCTGCCTCAAGATTGGGACGTACCTCACTACAGGGTTAACAATTTCCACCCGTAGGTGAACTACGCAAAAAGCAGCAGGGCCAACTTTCTAATCACTAAGGAATTCACCACCACATCCTTTATACTCTGTTAGATCACGTTGCCTTAATAAGAGGTACACATGATTTCTTTCATGAAAGAAAGAATTCCAATGTCATTTGTTTCTTGTACTGAGGAGACCTTTAAACAATTTCAGTGTTGAAACGAGTGGAGGTGTGTGTGTGTGTGTGGGGAGGGGAGCTTGGGGGAGACACAAATTACCCAAAAATTGCAGAGGTTCCTGGCACAAGATAACTGAGATTTATGTACTTTCCCCATATTTGGGTCTGGCCTGGATGCGCAGCTGTCGCCAGACCCTATGTGATCAAAAAGAGTATTCAGGAGTACTAGAGAGAGGACTGTGGCTATGTCCAGATGTTGGTTCATCTGAGTACAGCTTTTGATTTGTCAAAAGAGGTGTGCTTCCAGAGAAGGAGTGATTACCCTCCAATCCAAACAGCTGTGATCATTTGTTTATCCTGCTGCTTGAGACAGGCTCTTTATCAAGCAAAGCATGCCTTAATGATGGATGAAGCTTACCCCTTAAGGTAATACAGATGCCACTGTGATACTTTGAAGCAACGTATCCTAGATAGTTACTTATTTATAGTGTTTGCTCTTAATGGGTGCTATGTGTGAAAGCTTATTCTCCGTAAATACTGTTATTGACATTCATGAGCGCTGTTTTAACGAGCTCAAATCCCTCCTCTCTCTACCAGGTCTGAAGGGCATTGTTAAACAGAATGCAATCCGCCAGAAATGGTATAACAAAAAATGTAGAGAGTCCCACAGACATCTTGTTAAAGCGGTCAAGTCCCGCAATATGTGTGCGGTTAAGGAAGCTAGGGTGTTATATAAGAAAGCTCAGTGGGAAGCCAAACGGGAGTGGGAGGATATGTATTGGTCTGATCTCCTGGACGCCTCTACCTCAAACAACCAGCTTAAATTCTGGAATTTAGTGAAATGGAGTAGGGATTCTGACTCACATACTCCTACAAATCACGTGTCCCCTGAAGTCTGGGTGAGCCACTATTCGGCCCAATTCTGTGCCGAAACACCCGAACCCCCTTTCAATTTGGATGAGGTACCCTTGCCACCCACTCGCGGGGAGAGACTCATATTCACAGACACTGAGGTAGAGCTAGCACTTGGCTTGACCCAGCGGGGAAAAGCACCTGGTATGGACTTAATTCCTGCAGACTTGTTTAAAGCCAACCCTGCTCTTTGGGTGCCCTACATAACAAAGATCGCCAATGCAATAGCTAATGGGGCAAGAATCCCTTGGTCTTGGAAGGGAGCGGAGATACTCCCTATCCACAAAAAAGGCGATAGATCTAATCCGGGCAATTATCGCCCGATTAGCCTTATCGACTCCCTCCAAAAAATGATCGCACGTATGGTTCTGAGTAGAGTTCAAGGCTGGATCAAACTAGAGGACATTCTATCTCCTATGCAAGCGGGCTTCAGATCTGGAACGAGCACCATCGATCAGGTGTTCAGATTCTGTCTGATCTACTGGAAGGTGGTACTGCTCGGCGGTGGTACCATCTATGCCGCGTTTATTGATCTGAAGTCCGCTTTCGATCTCGTGCCGAGGGTTAAACTGTGGTGCGTCCTGAGGGACTTGGGCCTGCCAAGGGAACTTCTTGATCTGATAGTTAAAATGCATGAGGATAATTATGCTAGGGTGAGATGGGGAGGCCAGGGACAAGTATCAAAATCCTTTCCCGTGACCCGTGGTGTCCGCCAGGGCTGCGTCCTGGCCCCAACACTTTTTCTGCTTTTTATCGATCAAGTGGTCAAGTTCTTTGCAGGTACCCCCACTGACGCCCCTTTGTTGGCAGGGTTGAAGTTTCCAATGCTTATCTTTGCCGATGACACTCTGCTCCTCTCGAAAACACGTAGCGGACTCCAGCGGGCGCTGGACCGCTTCGAGGAGTTTTGTGCCATTAATGACCTTAAGGTAAACGTTGGTAAAACCAAGTTCATGGTCCTCAATAGGAGACATTTTGTCCGGAGCTCCGTAAGCCTGAGTGGAGTTAACCTGGAACAAGTTGAAACCATGACGTACCTGGGGGTTACCCTGGACCGTCGCCTGGGTTGGAAAGATCAGGTCAGTGCCCAACAGCTCAAGTTTGCCCGACTCACTGGTTGCCTTCTGAGTGAGCAAAGGAGATCAATTACCAAACGTGTTTCCCCAGCATTAAAAATGTATGACACCAAGATCAACACCGCAATTTTATATGGTGCTGTTCTCTGGGGCTATACCGATCTCTCCAGCCTATTCAGAACCCAGTGTAAGTTCTTAAGGGGCTTGATTGGGCTACCCCAATCTTCACCTTCTATACCCCTGTGCTTGGATATGGGATGTAACCCTATCAATGAGATGGCTAGGTTTAGACTGGTGGCCTTCTGGAGACGTTTATGGACATCCCCTGACCTTACCCTTTTTGCTAGGGAACTGGCCGAAGTTAGGTCAATTGGGGGATCGGGGAGAATCCCCTGGTTAAAAAGTGTAAAAACCATCTTGATTGAAATGGGTTTAGAACATTTGTGGATTTCCCCTAGCTCTAATGTTTTCCCATCCAAACAGGATTTCAAGGCATTGTATTGGGCCTCGGCCCGCTTATCATTAATAACTGCCTCCAGCTCTGTTGGTCTCACGGGGAGATTCCTGACTATTAAGTTGGATCCCTCCCGTGAGATCTACTGGGACATTATTACGAAACAGCTGGACAAGAAGCTTTACCATCAGTTTCGGGTAGGATCACTGCCCTTGAACTCCTTTACAAAAAAATGGGCTAACGGAACAACCGAATTTTGTAGTTGTTGTACAAGCTATAAAGAAACAGAGGGCCATTTCTTGTTCGCCTGCCCGATCTATTCAGTGCCCCGTGCCAAATGGCTAAAACCTTTGTTCCAGCACCTCTCATTCAGAAGGTCCTCGGAGGCTATTCAGGTTTTAAAAACCAATACCTCAGAAATGATCGTGGTGAGTGTAGCCAAATTCTTAGGGTGGGCCTGGGCCATTAGGGCAAGAAGCAGACAACATATCAGGGCTTCATAAATCCTTACAAAGGATCATTTACATTACCCCCAACTAATTCTGTAATACTGTATACAGTCTGAGGTATGTTCCCTGCATTTTCTGTTTGTTTCATAAATTTTAATATGCTATGGTCAGGTTTGTCTTGTATTTCTGTATGTTTAATAACTTTTTAAACAATGGCGTTAGTGCTTTTTAAAAATAATGTAATTATAATGAAATGTGTTTTAATATCGTCTTTTATGATTTTGATATCGAAATAAAGACTTTAAAACCTGGAACCTGGAAAGCTTATTCTCAATACAACAGGGTTTTGTTGGTTATGGCGGCAAGCCAATGACCAAGACTATACCCAGATCTGTTTTCTATGAAAAGTTATTATCTTTATAGTGAAAAGGATACGTTAAAGTCAATAGGCATTTAAGGGTGATTTGTTGTTACTCCACTAAAATCTGCAGAGAGGCATTTTTTACATGGAATTTCTCAATATTTACAGCAGTTGGCAAGGGTTTCGGAGTCGGCTATAGCCTCTGACAAACTGTGGGGATAACAGATTTGCAATGTGATAATCATAGTTAGGTCCTTTGGGGAGACTCAGGGGCTTATCTACTAACCCCATGCGCCGCCACTGAGTCACTTTTTTTTACGCACCAGCGTCACAATCAGTGCTCAACACTGCTCCTAATCTACAAACTGATGCATTGGGTACAATGCGTCACTTTGTAGAGCCCTGCGTCACATTATATCTGTGGCAGGGATAATGTATGCACGGTGGGCGTTCCAGCGCAAAAAAAAACATGTAGAAGTGGCGCAGTGAAATTTACAACATTTCACTGTGTCACTCTACAACATGACCGCGTCAACGTCCTTATGCCTGCTCAGACCAGGCGTGTTCTGATGTATTGCTGGAGTTGTTTCCGTTTTACTATCAACTCCGCAAAGTATCACCTTTGCGGTAACAGATACATTAGAAGTTCTGACGTAGCTGTTAAATTCTTGCACAGTGGAGTCTTGTATTGTAAATACAGCGCATCCATGGTGTCGCAAGGACATTTGGCGCAGCTGCAAGGAAACTGATGCATTAATGCTGATGCATCAGTTTCTTGTAAATGAGGCCCCAAGTATTTTTCTTTGGCAACTGTAATATTGTTTACATTTCTAATTGTGTGGCTGTATAGCTGATAGTGCCTTGTTAAAAAGCTTACACTCAATACAGTAGGCCTGAGTTGCTTATAGTGACAGGCCAATGATAAAGGGTATAGGCCAGATTGGCTTACTGGTGTCTAATGCCATAGATCTGATCTCTTTATTATAAAACATTAAGAGAAAGGAAACAAACATGGCTTGTTTATTGTGATTTTTTTTTAAGCCAATAGGCATTTAATGGTGGGATATTATCACGCTGTGTTACAGATAGTAGTAGGTATTTTGTTACATGAATCTCATAGTTTACTATAGTAGGCAAGGGTTGTAGTGTCATCATCCCTAATGACAAACCCTTGGGGTACAAGATTTTCATTATGATAATCCTTGTCAGGTTCCTTTCAGCAGGACTGTATGTTGTTTTGTCAACTGTATTTTTGTAAGTATTTGTAGTTTTATAACTGTATGCATGACAGTTGCTAACATACGCGCACTTCAGTAGACCTATGTTGGCTATGCTGCACTGGCACTGTGGTACCACAGGGGTGTCCTCGATTGGTAGTGGGTGCTATTACCACTGTACCGGCGACCCAAGTTATGTAACCGCATGGCTCTTTGGGTCAAAGTTTTCCAAGACTCGAGGACAGAGTCCTCGAGTCTTGTAGTAGAGGTTAAAACATTTTTTTCGGTGTTGCAGCCAGCCAATCAGATCATTCAGTACCATTGTACTAGCACCAGTACCACAGTACTGAAATGATTGACTGGAAAAAAGAATGGCCTAATTTTATTTTTTGGTACCAGAGGAGTCCCGTGGGTCTCCCACAGACCGCCATCAAGATACTTTCAGCTTTCACTTTCCAAGCAGCCGGGACGACGGTGGCCGCTTCTTTGGAATGCCATAGGTTGCGCATTTACAAGAGTTTGGGCTATTGGCATTGTAAATGACAATAGATTAATCTCTCGCAAATGTGACACCTATTGCTTTACAAGTATTTTTTGTGGGTTGTTTCCAAGTGCCCCATGCTGTGCTTGCACTCAATGCAGGCCATGCTCCTTTCTTTAGACACGGCTCATCTAAAGAAAGGGGTGTGGCCTCTATCAAGTGCAAGCGCGGCATGGGGCGCTTGGAAACGAACAATATGTGTAATTCAATGGGTCTCGCATTTGCAAGAATTTAAGCTATTGACATCTACAGTGCCAATAGCTCAGTCTCGTAAATGCGAGACCTATTGCATTGCAAATGCTTGTTTTTTAATATCAAGGGCTTTTACTGACAGCACATGCATGCTGTAGGTGAAACCCAAAGAGCAGGAGTGAAAAAGAATCTGCAAGAGTGAGATAAAGAGGCAGAGAACGTCTAGTGGTGGATTAAAGAGGCATGAGGTGAAATCAAGAGTACGCAGCCTTGGTATTCAGCACTCTGACCTTTGATAGCACCGGCCGGGGGTTTCGGAATACGTGACTACAGAGACTTCTCTGATGCTACCAATGCTTAAGGCCTTATGCTGAATCGGACTGAGATTTCATCAAATTTGGTAAGCCGGGCACACAATCCTGCTCATTTGGCTTCAGGATTTCAGGAGCACAGCTTGTGTAATAGGAAGCCATGCTCCTTAGAATGGTGTGAGAGTTGGGATGGCGCAAAGGTGTAGGGTTTGTGAGTGCATATCAGATCACTGGTTCTTTGGGAGAGTGTTCATGGATTGGGATTCTACGCATAAGGCAGCCGGGTGCACCTTCTATACAGAAGGTAGTATCTCTAACCAGAGGGCATACAGGGACTGGTTATCTAGAAGTCCGGTATTAAGTGCATTGCAAATGTGGCAGGAATAGAATTTTCCGTCCACTAGCTCCTGCTCTTACATGGGAGATTTGAAAGCATTAATTGCTTTAATAAGAGATTAAATGAATGTTGTGCCCTTCTCCAGTGCCCGTCCTGTTTTTCTACAGATGTCCTACAGGAGTCATCTGCCGTCCTCTGCTCATTGCATCAACAAGTCAAATAACCTACAGGTGCATTCTGTCCATTTTCGACTTCTTGCTATTCCAGGGCAGACTTGTGATGGGTACAAGCACCTGCTTCTTTTCCACATATCCCTGCTAGAAATCTCCGCTTTGCACACCAAAATTGGGTAACGGTTTCCAGAAACTGGAAGCAGAAATGAGGAGGAAGAGCATTTTCAGTTGCAGCAGCAAGCAGCGGCGGCTGCTACCTGTTAGCAGCAGTGGAGTCGGGTGGGGGGGGGGGGGGGGGGGGGGGGGGGCGGGGGGAATAAGTAAAAAAAAAAAAAAAACTTGCCGAGCACCAGGGCTCCCAGACTCCCTACAGCCAATCACAACGCTGCAATGCTCCCCATGCTCTGAGAGCAGGCTTGCCCCACAAAGACGCAGCAACGGGGAAAACTAAAATGATAATAAACTTGGGTTATTATCATTATATTTTTCCTCTTTTTACACTACAAAAAGCAGTGGGGTGATGCTCCTCTGCCTTGGCGGAGGGGCTGCCACTGGCAGCAAGGCTCTGGAACATTTTCCCCCACTATCTTAACATCCCAGAAAATGCATCTCCCTTTTAGAAAAGCCTTAAAAACGTGGCTGTTCACTTCATAGATAGGCACAGTATTATCTGTATTCTAACAGTTCGCTGCATGGTTTTTGCAATACTACAGCGCCTAGATGTCTATTGGCCTTTGTACGTTTTATAAATCTTGGTCATTCATTCATACTCTATATGACAGCTGTCTGATAGGAACCCTGAGACCCTCACTGGACACTCCTAGTCTTCCCTGACATGTGTCACATCCTTTCTTAGCAGTACCTGCTACTCTGTGGAAAACGTGAGATAGGAAAGCTATTCCTGCCTCCATAATTGCTGGTCCAAAGTAAAAGGTAAAAAAAACTCGTAGCCCTTCCAAAGCCCCTGCTTTCAAGCAATATATGGTACCAGAAAATCAAATTTCTTCCAGAGTTTTTGGTTCATAATAGGTGATAGGACATCCCCGCCCTTCTCCACAGTCACTACCAGGGCTGTCTTAACAGCATTATAGGCCCCCTGGAAAAGCAGTGCACTGGGTCCTGCCTACATTTGTTTAACAGAAAATTAGTGGTAAATTCTGGTCTACATGGGGCCCCTATGTTTGTGGGGCCCCGGGGCAACTTTCCACTGTGTCCATGTGTTAGGACGGCATGGTTTGCTACAAATGTGGAATCTGTGAGAACAGGTGCGTCGTGGTTTTCCGCTATGCCTGCTAGCCCAGTGTAGCTAAGTTACCACTCATCTCCACAGTCATCAACTGGACTCAACAATCAGAGAAAGACGGCTCCAGTCTGGGCCAAAACGTCAAAATGTCTGATGTTTTCGTCGTTCTGACTCTTTCTTGAATTTTAAATATTTTTTTATTATCGATTGTAAACTCTTAATACATGATAGAAAACATGATAATACCACTATTTTTTGCCCCACTAAGACACCCACCCACCCCATCCACCCCCGCTACACAATTAAATATCCATCCGTAATGCTATATATATATATCATATTCAATCAAATTCATACAATGGATACCCATAGGGACAGAAAGAAAGAAATCACAGAAAAATATAAGCAAAAACCCGTTAGGGACAGGTAAAGTCCCAAAGTGCTTATGTAAACCCCAGATTAAAATGCATCGTGCCAGTCCTCAAGAACCCCTCACATCAACCCAGTCTAGTAGTTGGCCCCACATCCTCAGTCCCTTCCTTTTGTTATGACTCCCCTTCTTGTGAAAAATAGCCTTCTCTAGGTTACGAACAGCCAACACCCTGGCTAGCCATTGTTGGAACACTGGTGGATTTCTATCAAGCCAAGCAGAGGCAATACATAGACGAAAAATAGTCATGACGATGAAGATCAACTCTCTACCTCTTGTCGGTCTCTCATATTCAGATACTCCCAGAATAATTACTGCTGGAGTTAGAATGACCTGAATATTCAATTTGTTTGATAAAAATTCAGTAATCTGAGTCTTAATGAGCGATAAGGACGAACAGGTAGCAAAGATATGCATACTGTCAGCACCCCTAAGTTGACATCTAGGACAACGGGTGCCTTTACCATCCCCCATTTGAAAATTCTACTGGGGTATAGTATAAACTAATTTTTTTTTTATAATATTGAACATGTAGTTTTGCTGATATAAATGATGTCTGGGCGAGAGAGAAGGAATCCCGAAAGCAGATATCTGAGATGATCCGTTGTTCTTGCCATGTCTGCGAGTGCTTATCTAAGTCATCCTACTTCATGTATCGTTGTTCTTACTCTTTGATGTTTCAGTTTAGAAACTTCTACCTGTCAATAAGGATCACAACTACACCCCACCCTGCATGCGTTTTTAGCCGCGGTTGCTAGTGGCAGGCACAGGTAATCATTCTTTGGTGACTGTGACTTATTTTTCATCATCAGACTTTGACCCAGAGCAAGAGAGAGAATGGAAGGAAAGGAAGATAGGAGAAATATAAAGGTAGTGTGGTAAACAGAGAAGACAGTAAGTGTAGGTTGTTGGAGGAAAGAGGTAAGGGTGGAATCTAGATTGGACAGCCTTGGTATTCTGCAACCATGGCATATTGCAACAATGGTGCAGGCTCCTAAGAAAACATTTGCTCCCTGCTCTTTTTTTTCACTAATATAGTTCTACATTGATAGAGAAAAAAAAATCCAGGGCTCTAAACAGGAGTCTCATTAACCACTGGGTAGGCTGTGTTTCTAGACAAGCAGTGAGTGCGCCATGAAGTACAATGGCCAAGCAATTACTGATCTGACTGTGAAAACCCTCTGAAGACTCAAGGAGTAGAGAGGCAGCACAGCCCTCTCAGAGTCTGCTGTGACCCGGAAATGGAATGGGTACGTTAAGGTGAAGAGTCTAAGAACAAGCAAGCCAGAACTTACCAGTGCAATGTTACCCGTGTGATGCTTCAGCAACTTGGGTCCAGGCGGCACCTCCAACACAGGAGCTGGAAAGAGCAATCGGGATGGGAATTAATGCAGAAGCAAAAAAGTACACAGAACCAAAGCGACTGCCCATTTCAAGGTCTAATTTACACGTGTCTGTTTAATTTATTTTGGGTCTAACGACTGTGATGTAGATCTGCTCCTTCACTTTCATGGTTTGTATTTGTCTGGACACCCAAAATCGTAGAATTTCTCAAATTTCTCCTGCCTGTATCTCTCATGAAAATTGATACATACTTTGTGTTCAAAATCACGCAAGATACTATCAGGAGGCTGGTTCAGAAAGAATGTATCTCCTTCATGCATTTTTTTCATGAATTAGTCTTTCATAGTCAAAAATTAGGGTAAATAGTGCACCTGCAAAATTTGCCAAATTTTATAAACTTTGTGCTTATACGAAACTGGCAAATTTTGTAGCCGTAATTTTTTTTGCCCAAGTCTTATTCCCTCTACCCACACATCATATGTAAAAAGACATGGGAATGCCTACCCTGCATTCATTATACCTGGCGCAGATATAATGTGGCGCAGGCCTCTACAAGCTGACGCATTGGGCCCAATTCGTCAGTTTGTAAATGTGGAGTAGTCTAAAGCACTGATTGCGCCGCCGATGAATACAATTTTTTTTTCGATGTGGCGCACCAGCTCCTTGAAAATACGCCCCTGTTTTCTGTCTACCAGGTATTTTGGGTGAGATGTTCCGTCTCTCATCAGTACATCAAGGTGAGTGGCTGCTCTATGACTTCCTTATGACTTTGAAACATTAAGTGTGCCTCCTTATTTTGGATAAGTGTCTCCTTGGGATGGGTGTCTGCTGAATCAGTTCCAGATCACTTTATAGTGATGAAGATCAGCTCTTTCAAGTGCAGGCCACCTAATACAACCTTTAGACTCACATGGAAGAGGTGTGGCTCCACGGCTAGGGCGACTGACTCTGGAATCTGGGGATCACGGTTCGATCCCCGGCATCGGTGGCAGATTAGCCCAGTACCATGCGACTCTGGGCAATAGCTTGCTTAATCTTCACGACGGCCCCCAGCGCCTAGAGACCCTTATGGGTGATTGTGCGCTTTACAAATGTTGATTATTAATATTATTATTATCATGCATGAACATATCTGCATGATATATTCCACATTGTTAAAATAATGTGCACTTCTGGTTTGCCATTTAGAACCAAGGGAGACTCTTGGAAGGCTGGAAAACCAAGGGCTGCTTTTACGGATGGACTGCAGAGATACGACAGTAAGGCTTTTAGCCAATATATTAAGAACATTATGCTTTATAATTTATTATTTTAACCCATTAAATGTTGCTTACGCTATAACACATTGCACCAAACTTCTATCAGCTCTCAGCCTTGCCCTGGTAGCATGTGTTGGTGATTTAATATGCAGGTCCTTTGGGTGATGTGTGCCTCCTCATTCACTTCCAGGTAACAATGGGATGATGTGTGTCTGTTTTACGTCAAGGTTCCCCTTAGCAGTCGGGCATTAGTATTGTGTGAACTGGGAATTCTTTACCCCTTTCAGGTAATTCTAGCCTCATTTAGTCCTGCTCTATCACATCCAGGTTACTCTCGGTGTGGTCTTATGTGCTTTTAGTTTCAGGTCACTTGGTTTCGTCTACACTATCAGATCACAATTTTTCTGGGTGAAGGGCGCGCATTTTATCAGCTCCCTGACACTCTGAGCCGTCATGTGTGTCTGCTCTGCCCTATCACACCGATGCCACTGGATGTGAAATGGATGTCTGCTGCATCACTTCCCAGTTACCTGGATAGATCAGCTGCCATTTTGAGGGTGTTGTGGGTCCAGGTAGCTCTAGGGTGACGTCGATGTGATCTGCTCTGATCTACCGTGCTGTTAAGTTCTGGCATACCCAGGTAACTTTGTAATGACGTATGTCTGTTATCATATGCAATCCACTTTGAGGTGTCGAGTGTTTGCACTTTCACTTCCGGGTCACATGGAATGATCAACGCTATTGCGTCCCATCACTAAGGGTGAAATGTATCTGTTTTGACATCTTTTGGTCAGTCTGAGGCCAGGTGATGTGGGCCTGCCACACTATCTCATCCAATTCTCTTTAAAATGATGTGCGTCATGTGCAGGTTCACACGCGGGTTAGATTGTGATGGTGGTGTGTTCTGCTCACATCCCTTTCACTTTGGGTTTGTGTGTGCTTGCTTCGCTCCTCCACGGTATCTGTGGTATGTTATGCATATGTCCCATCACTCGAAGATTCCTTTATGTTTAATTTGGCTTCTCCTTACCTTTCACAGGCACCGCTGGCGGAAGCTCCGGCTTCAGCTTCCTCTTCTTCTTTGGCTGAAGTGGTGATAAACTTGACACACTTGTCACTGTCTCACCCGAACTGCAGAACACAGAGAGGACAGCAAGGTAAAGACAACGAGAACCTATAGATGCGGTGACACACAGGCACAGAAGGCTTGGAGCCCCAGGTGCAAATCACTGATCCATAGATAAAGGCTATAGGGGTCCCTGGAATGAGGTTATTAACCTACAAGTTCATCTGACTACAGGGGATGTAAGTACGACGCACATGAGTTGAAAATGTAATGCTTCTTGTGTGACACACGTAGTGCAAAGTACCAAAGTGTGAGCGGTCTGAACGTTGATGATGTACAGGGACTGGTGTGAGGTGGCACCTGTGTGTGAGTACCAGCTGTGGCCCGTGCAGGGAAGAGCGGTGTGGCCAGGTGAGGGGGGGTGGGGGGAGAATTTGACAGACAACGACGATGGAAAATTAATTATTTATTTAATTTTCCCTCGTTGTCTGTCAAAATCCTCCCCCCAACTGGCCGAACCGTTCTTACCTGCACGGGCCGCGGCTGGTGATTACCAATTATAAACTAGTGCAGGAATATATGCAGTGCCTTAAATGTAAATAAGGAAGTGCTGGTACTCGCTATTCAGAGTACCTGTTTGCTCCCTAGAAGTGCTGGTACTCTCACATTAAAAGCATTGCACCAGGGCTGAGAAGTGCAGGTACTCTCAATTTCAAATTAAAGAAGTGCAAGTGCTCAGTGGCTGACTGTGCTTACCCATTTTTCGGACAAGGGTGGTGCCATCGTTGTCCAAGGGAGAGAGGAATATAAAACAGAGATCCTTTCACAGCTAGGAGTGGTCGGGAACTACAAAAAATTTAAATCGGATCCAACAAAAGAGATAGCATCTAACATTAAATCAATTTCAGATAAAGGACTAAAAGAAGGCTATCTATCCAAACAAGAATACGATTTTTTGAACAGCACACATCCTAGACTCCCCACGATTTATACGCTCCCGAAGGTGCATAAGAGGCTAAACAACCCCCCAGGAAGACCTATAGTGTCTGGCTGTGGGTCTATTTTAGAACCCTTGTGCAAATTTATTGATATTTTCTTAAAACCAGCAGCTGAGGGGACAATGTCCTATGTGAGAGACACCATGCAAGCGATACAACTAGTGGATGGCTATATTTTCAATCAAGATAAAAACTACCTGGCCACGATGGATGTTACATCGCTTTACACAAACATACCACAGTCAGCAGCTATTGAGGTGATTAGAGAGGTTTTGGAAGAACGCCCCAGACCATGTCAGGTACCTACTCAATTAATTTTAGATCTACTTGAAATTGCCATGAGAAAGAATTTCTTTTATTTCGAGGGAGATTACTATGTGCAGACACGGGGAGTAGCCATGGGGGCAAGTTTTGCGCCGGACCTGGCTATACTCTTCATGGACGCATATGAAAGGGAATTCGTGTACAGTGACACTAATCCATATTTCACAAACATCAGGACATGGCGTCGATATATCGATGATGTCCTGATGGTTTGGGAAGGCGATGAAAAAACCTTGATGGAATTCCACGAATGGTTAAACCTACGCTCCAAGGACATACAGTTTACCTTGGAATTTAGCAAAAAGAAAATCAATTTTCTTGATATCAGTATAGTGGAGGATGAGGGATTGCTATATACTACTCTCTATAGAAAATCCAGTGAGAGGAACACCCTGCTCCGGTATAATAGCCATCATCCGCGCAATCTCAGGGCCGCGCAATCTCAGGGACAATTTACCGTTTGGTCAATTCCTGAGATTGTGCCGGAATTGCACCCATAAGGAGGATTTTTTCAATGAATCCATGAAACTTATGGAACGTCTGAAGGAGAGGGGATATCCACATCGACTGTTAAAAAGGGCAAGAAAAAAGGCCTGGTTCTGTCACAGAGAATTCCTGTTGGAACCAAAAAACAAACCCAATAACAGTGAAGAAAGGATAACATGTGTAACTACATTTAATACAAAAAGCACTGAAATCAAGAAGATTATAAATACACATTGGCACCTGGTGGCTGACGACGTGGGGATCACGACCCCACCGATGTTTGCTTTCAAGAAGGGAAGGAGTGTGAGGGACTATGTAGTCCAATCATTATTACCCAATATACCCAGAGATGCCCAGTCCACGCTATGGAATATGCCACCTGTATTAGGCCACCACAAATGTGGATCGTGCAAAGCATGTCAATTAACTGAGGAACTACAATCGTGCACTTACAATAATTACACACATGTAATGAAACAACATACCAACTGTAATTCAACTGGAGTCATATATGTGATTGCGTGCCCCTGTGACTTTTGGTATATAGGTCAAACTATTCAAAAAGTTAAAACCCGAATCCTACAGCACTGCAGCAGGATCCGCTGTAAAGTCCAAGGAGCCCCATTGGTTGAGCATTTTACGAAATTTGACCACTCACCCGAAAGTTTAAAATGGTGGGTACTAGAGAAGGTCACTGCTAACGTGAGAGGAGGTAATTTTTCAAACTGTCTCAGTGTTCGGGAGTGTAAATGGATGCACACTTTTGATACTGTGAGCAAGGGTCTCAATGAATATGAGGAAACAACAAGACAGATGGCGACACTCTATAATGGTTGAAGTCCCTGTATTAATGATGAGACTTGCTTGCTTAAATCCAAATCCTCCTATTGTGTAATGTATGCACTGAAAATGTTTTATTTGTACTATGCAATTTTTACAAATGTGTATAGATGTCTACAGTTTGAATATTTACAATGTTTATTTATGTTATTGGATTGGTTCTGTTGGATGTATATGAGTCACATTACTCTGTCTTTTATTCCATCTAACCAAAACACCAAAAGATTTTTACCATAGGCAATAACCTTGATTTCGCATATGTGAACAATCTCTAACATCGGCCTTTCACCGGCCATATGTCCCAATGACACAGTTTTTCTCGCATAAAATCGAACTAAAAAATTGTGCACTTCTGGAATGTTTTGTGATTGGTAATTGTGTAATTTTGGAGGCATTTTCGTAATCAAAAGAATCCCCCACTGGGGATGCCGATGCATTAGAGAATGGAGCGTAATACTTCCTCGCTACATTCACATCCCGAGAATGACCGTTCCCCCAGCAACCATTTGGACGCCATGACGTCGGCGCGCTGGTTGCTTGGTTACGTATACAAGCACGTCGATCGTGATCCGGCTTCCGCATTCCATAACGCGAACTCGTGTGGGAAGCCGAGCGCCACTGATCGGAGCGACTGAAAGAGGAGAGAAATAATACCCCTCGTCCGTACAGAAGACACATGGTAGGTAATATGCAGCAACCGTACATTTTAACTGAGGACCCTAAGCTGCTTTACTGCAAGTAACTTGGACACCGTCCTAATGAAGACATATTCTGTCTTTTTACAGCACTGGGCATCTATATTTGCTGAAACACAACGATATCGGTCAACTAATGTGTTAACACTCGGAGCCAGTTTGGCTTGATAGACACTTTTGAATCTACACTGTAGGTAAGTGATCACGGTGAGCCCACTGCCCATGTGATACACATAAGGAATTTTACATCCTTTAAATCAACGGTAATATTGAATTATCAGAGAATTTGGCAAGCACTTGATGGACCTTGCTAACCTCCGCAAATGTAAACAACTCTCATGATTGTGGAGTTAAAAAGGTAGAATAGCGTTGTAGCACTAACGGCTACCCCCTCTCTTGTCCTTACAGTATAACTTTGGATACTCTCACATTGTGGTTGCGGATTAACCGACGCACTTGATTTTGACAAGGCACTACGGAAGGGTGAGTGCTTTTTCTGAAAGGCCATTAGTGGACTTTGTTTGACATGGTAGAGTGATACTTAGCCCCACTATTCATTTATCATTACAGGTGCCCAATGAATGTTTTTAAGTGACGTGCACTCTGAAAGAGTTTTTTCCCCATTACACCGTCCTGATGAAGACCCGTTATTGAGGATTTGAACTACCCATTACATGGTTGGGTCGAAACGTCGACGACATTCCCTTTTGGGAGCCTGTACCTACTAATCCCTGTCCCTTGCCCACCCCCTACTCCCTCTTTTCATTGCCAATGGTGCAATTGAAGGACTAAGGAATTGTACATAGGAATCAGCGAGTAAAAAAGAAGTATTTTTTACAAGCAGTATCTAGGACAGGCTCATTTTTCTTTTGTACATAAATCAACCACACTTTCTTCTGATCCTCTTGATCATCCACTAGAGCACTTACTTTATCTTTCTCTGTGCACGTTCTCTCCTTTTTAAAAAAATGTATTTTTGCTTTATGATTTGTGTAAATACATGTACATAGATATATTGATTTTCAAACATTACTGTATGGTATATTAAATTAATCGTCCCAATTGGACTTTCTTTTGTTTCATTGGTTATTTGACACGTATCGTAATGATATTTCTTTGAGGCAGTGGGCTATTATCCTCTATATCATCAAGTCTACAGATTTAGTCTGGATTTGGAGTCAATTTACTTGATTGAAGATTATGATTATTCTTATTGGCAAATCTATGTCGAGGACCATTTGTTGTCTGTACTACCCATTTAAAGCACTGGACATATATTTGTGTTACGTCTGGTGCACAAGTGCGGAGAGTTTGAGCCCCTGGTGGTACTTTCAATAGTGCTCTAGTGCAGCTGGGGTCCAGGATAGGCTCAGGATCTCTGCAAGTACCAGGATCCATAATAAAAGACCATGAGGGACTCAACTCTCGATCACAGCAGGTCTCCAGGTCATTTGCTCTGGACACAGAAAGGTCTATGTTTTAGGTCACATCTGATTTGATGTGTCCTATTATTAAATCTTGTGAGAGCCTGTTTTTCCTGATCACTGATGGACTATGAGTCATTAAATACCCATGGAGTGAATATCTTAAGTCTAGATCAATGTGTATCAGTGAAATTCTGCCTTCGGGCAATGTGACTCTGTTATGTCTCACTAAAGGGCTTTCACCCATTGGCCACAAACCATATGAAACGTGGTGTTCTAAATCACAGGTTGCCCATTAGTTCTGAGCTATAGAAAGTGTGAGGCCATGAGCCCTGCAGTGCCCTTAGAATCTGTACATGACAACAGTGTGTGTTGTAATCAAACACAACATACATTACCAAACAATCTATGAACTTAAAGGTATATACATACAACAGTGTGCCTGTTGGAAAGGGTCTCTTACCTGTTCTGAGGGTGTCTCACCAGCTGATGTCGCACTACAAGAGAAAACAATATAGAAAGAAGGTGAGGCTCAGGTTGGCCATGTCTGCTGCAACTACCATCTCTATGACTTAATCAGTCAGACCTGGCCTCCAGCACGAAAGGAAAGAAGTAGGCGAAGTACAAATATGTTGTCACTGCAGATGACCCTACAACGAAATATAATTTTCAGGAGTCTGAGAACCGATGTTCGCTCCAGGAGGAGTGACCAACTGAGAACAGGGCTCTGCAGACCTGTGGAGATCTCTCATATGAAATTTCAATCCAGACGTGTTTTTACTTCTGATGGGTCTTTCAACATACATTTATCAAAAAACCTTCTTCTAGGCCAGTACATGAGTAGAAGAGCCCAATAGATCCAGGTCAGGAACTCCATGTTCCAATCTAATCTTTCTGAGTTGGCCGACATAATCTAGAATTGTTCATTTATTGAGGTAATTCAGGTGAACCACAACTCCCACCCTTAGAATTCCCTGGGCATTAAATGGAAGCCTACAACTACAAACAGGTGTCACATGCGGATTTGAGTAGTGCCTTCGACCTGGTGGACCATGGCATTCTCTGGGCAAAGCTAATTGAAATTGGGGCACCCGAGGGCATTGTGTTCTTCCTAGCACGTCTTTATGCCAAACTACGTGCTTGTGTCCGTTACGGTTCTAACGGGGAATGTACTACTAAGTTTAAAATCGGGCGTGAATCAGACAGGGATGTGTGTTGGCCCCACTGCTTTTTACCCTTTTCATCAATGAGATTGATTCTTTTCTCAAATCTCTGGCAGTGGATGCTCCCAAAATCAATGAGGACAACGTCCCTGTGTTACTTTACGCGGATGACGCGGTCCTAATCTCACGCACCCCCATCGGCCTTCAACGGCTGATGGACGGCTTTTCGCAATTTATTAAAAGCAGAAAGTTAGTGTTAAATAAATCTAAAACCTATGTTATGGAATGCGGGCGAAGGAACAGAAAGAAACAGTTTTCATTTTTTATAGAGGGACAGAAGGTCCAGGCTGTTGACAATTTTTCGTACTTGGGGGTCACCTTCTCAAATAATAACATTTGGGCTAATGAACATAAGAATGTCCGGGCTAAGATGGCGAGGAGTGCTCATGGAATATTCACAATGGCTACGAAACTGGGAAACAGGCGGGTCCATGACATGCTCAAAATTTTTCAGTCCCGTTGTGTCTCGATTGCCTTGTACGGAGCGGGCATTTGGGGCTACGCCCCGGCAGGGTCTCTTCAGGTTGAGGAGAATGTATTCTTGAAGAGACTTTTGTGCCTGCCAAGCTCTGTTTCTAATGCTTTAGTGCACAATGAACTGGGTATTCACCATCTTGCCGACTTGATCCTCCTTAGGCCACTGATGCTATGGCGTTCAATTTGGATAAAAGAAGAGACTTCATTGTGCAGAGCCATTATTTCTGATTGTCTCTCTTTGGACCATCATTTAAAGATCCCATGGTTAAAGTATATTGTGGATAATTTTCGTGAGATCTTTAATATTAACATCATTGCGGATCGATGTGGGGCTACTGAGCTGTCCAAAATTGAACTTAAGTACTGTTTTTTACAACAGCTTTCCACCAGGAGGCATCAAAATAGCTCTGAACTCTCATCCTGTGTTCTTTATCATGATTTAAATGAATTTGTGGGTTTCCAACCGTATTTGTCACAAGTGACCTGGAAGGCACATCGGTTTGTGTTGACTAGACTGAGAACCGGAGTAGTCCACAACCTTGTTGCTTTCCCCTCTCAGCATTCGCATCCCGCTGGCCCTTGTCCGTGTGACAATACCACTCCTCAAAGCACTGTGCACTTTCTTTTGCTCTGTCAGTTGTACAAATACCTGCGGATTGATTATTTGAAACCCCTGTTTGCTAAGTTTGGAGTCAGGACAATACGAGACTGCATGAGCCTGCTTTTTAACTTACATCACCCTGACGTTTGTTTTTATACGGCTACCTTTCTCCTTAAATCAATTAATGCAAGGAAAAGTATGCTTTTTTAACCTTTTTAAATTGCTGTATCTCCTGCTTTTGACTGTTGTTTTATACTGTTGTCTTTTTATGCTGTGCTTTTATGGACTTGTTTTTTGCTCCGAATAAAGCCTTATGAAATGAATGACATTAAGTTATATGTCATCTTGATTAAGAACCAAGAGATCTTGAACACTCTTAATTCTGCTGGCAATGGGCAAGTCACAAGGAATACACAATCTACTCTGAGGACACAGGTATATATTTCAGCAGTCACCTGCAAGTGTTAAAATAATTCAGAAACAGGCCCACCAGCCCACTGATGTATTGTACCTGATGAGCCAACTTGTGCTATGAAACAGACTCCTAATTTAATGCTCACTCAATACTGGTAAAGCAACACAATTTGCATGGGTTCATATTTCCACACCACATAAGTGAAGATGTGCTAGCTTTGGACTCTGGCGACGCACGGGTCCTTTCCAATTCTATCTCTCTGACAATAGACATTATAGTCCTCTGCAGAGGGCTATACCGGTGGTTTAAGGCCCTGAACCTGAGTTATAGGCCCAAGCTGCAGGTGAGGGCCTATAATGAGAGTGAGGGCCTTCGCCAAGTAGTATAGCCCAGGGTAGAAGGGCTATAATGCTTTTTTTATAATATTCCACCCCGAGAATAGAATTGTCTTCAATAGAGCTCTCAACATTTTACTGTTGTAATCTGTTACAGAAGTTTATTTAAAAAAACGCCTTAAGCCTTCTCCACAAGGCCCTTCAAGCTAGAGTAGAATCACATGGTGGGCATGCATGGGGTTCTTCTCGGTGTCACACAGTCTTGCACACTAAGTTTACTAATCAGACATTCTTGATCTCGGTCACCACTGTGCCTCTATGCTATGGTAATGAACAGTTCTTGTGCCTGCAGCACCATCACAGTTTATGGCTCTTGTTACTGTGGCTCTGTGATAGTTTACAGCACCATCCAGTGCTTAATTTAAGCCGGTATTTGGCGGTGGGGCCCACTAGCACTCGTTTTCCGGGACCGTCACTTACTTTTCCTCATTAAACATTTACCGAAAGCAAGAGAGTAAATAAAAAATACGCAAATGAGAAAGAAGGACGAAGAGAAAGGCAGAAAAACCCTCACAAAGGGAGAAAACAGGACCTTGCAAGAGTGAAATAAAGAGGTTGGAAGTGTCAGGTAGTGGATTAAAGAGGCCTGATGTGGATTCAAGCAGCCTTGGTATTTATTATGCATGCTGACATTTAAAAGCACCAGTCCCGGGCTTCTGAGCAGAGCTTTAGGCACCGGCACTTATTCTTTTACAAATTAAGCAGTGGGCTCCATTGTATCTCCACAATATTGTACGGCTTTCTCATCACTGTGACCCAATGATAGTGGACTGCAGTAACAATGAAGAGAGCTGTACATGATGTCTTGACGAGATGCAATGGCAAAGGCGCCAGAGCTGGAGAGACTTGTGGAGCCTACAGAGGTGTAAACACACTGGCATTCGCCACAAATAAAGGGTGGTGAGGTGAAAGGGGAAGCGCGGGAGGGGGAGTGCGGGAGGCGGTGTGCGAGAGGGGGTTCTTGTGGGGGGGTGAGAACTAATAGATTTGACCAACAAAAAAAACGTTCCTTTAGCTGCCGGCCGCCTCCAGCATTGCTTCGCATTTGCCTCCTCTCTTCTTCTTCCTGGGTCCCAGTAGCCCCTGGGACAGATTCCCATCCAATCACTGTGCTGCAGAGCAGCGCAGGGATTGCTCTGAGTGGGCTGAAAAGACGCCCATCTCAGACAAAGGAGACTATGGGGTTTTCTCCAGCCCGCAGCTCAATGCAGCCGGGCTGAAAAAAACCTAAGTGCGCACGTGTGTTTTGGTCGGCCTGAGACGGCCGACCAAACACACATGAGCACTTAATGAGTGGAGTGCACGTAGCACTCCTCCTCGCCCCTCCCATGCCTAGGCCCAACCTCTCCTAACAGCGCTGGATAAGAGCCGGCAAATGAAAAATACAACGATGCAAGAAGCACAGTAACAAGAGCTTTGCACTGGCGCCAGCAGCCACTGGGAGGACAAAGGTTTATACTATCATGGGGCCCCAGTGATAAAGGGGCTGTCCACTCACATGGAGCCACAGCCACAAAGACTGCGTTTTCGGTCTGTTGTGTAGCTGCGGTGAAGACTGCCGAATCGCAGGCTCCTGCAACCCCTGAGGGGCAGGGAGCGTCCCGCCCCCAAACTTTCAAGGGCCTCCAAATCTTCAGAGGGGACCCGTTCAGCCAAAGGACAATGAATATCTGTGAGATATGGGAGACTTAAGAGCCTCTCATCACATTCAGCAGGGGGCCCATTACCCTCTGGTTGATGACAGCTGAGCGCTCTCCAAGAGACGCAGAAAAGGGAGCTGCCAAGTCTCGCGATGCTACAGTGGCCATTGCCCCTGACATCCATAAGACTGAACTGTATCAGCTCTATCATTAGTGCAGCGAAAGGAAACCCTTCAGCGTCGACACCGCGGCTCCTCGGCCGCCACACTGAGTCAGAGAGGAGAAGGCTGGCTCCGGACACCCACGCTGACCAATTAGAACCAGATGCCAGCGTGGCACAGGTCCAACTTTATACCAGCAGTATAGAGTTTTATAGCTAATGTCCGCGGGGTTAAAATAAATCACGGGCTTGTTAACTTCTTTGGCATGTGGAGCGGAGGACTCCTGAGCTGTTCTTAGGCGTGAATGCATTCGCCGTGGTCGAGGACCCGTCTGCCACAGCTGCAGACGAGGAGCAGGGAAAGAAAGGGTGTTTGAGGTCAGCCTGCGGGCTACTTGACACCTCCTGCACACGTGATATTCAAACTAGGGGGGCAGGCAAAGGGAGACCCGGGGGAGGGGGGCACCTAAGAAGAGGACTGCAACCAAAACAATGTATGTATTTATTTTGCAGTTTTATATAGCGCGAAATCGACCCGAAGTTATTGGAGCGCTGTACATGAGCACCAGATAGATTACACAAGGATTTATGCATTTATTTATTTTTAGCCACGGGGAGATTAAGGGATGTGTCTAGTGTCACAGGATGTTGAGACTCAAACCTGTTTCCCCAAATCCAAAGTCAGCAACTCTGTATGTTATGCCACATCCTCTCCCACTGAGAGCAAGTGTTGTCAAATACCGTACTTTCTTCATACTTATGTGAAGCGCTCTGATACCCACGGGTGTAGCCAGCACTATATAAAACCTTTCTAAATAAATAAAATAAGCATCAAACAGGAAAAAAACTGAGAATCATTCCAATCAGTGGTGCTGGAACAATTTTCAGAGTGAGCTTTCAGAGTGATGGATCTTCTATTAAGTCATAAGTATTGTGAAAAATCAAAGTATCAGATAGAACAAATGTAGCAAATGAGTCACCCCCTATCAATAGGAGAGAGGAATGGGTGTGGTAGGTAGCTGGTGGTGGATTTTGCAGCCCACTGTTGCAAATACATTACTAAAGCATCGTGTGGTAGCACATTGTCATTTACAGATAGCATGGCCACAAAAATCGCACTGACATGCAATTTTTCACGATAAGACAACAAGTTGCCATGTTTAAACGCCTCTGTTTGGTCCATAAAGCCCTGTATGGAAGTGGGGCACCCTATCTGCAGGGTAAACTGCAGTGGTATGCCCCCACTCGCAGTCTTAGATCTAGTGGGAAATTCCTGTTACTTCCTTTGCGTATTCGCACCACCAGGTATGGTGGGTGTTCATTTTCACATTTAGCCCACCCCCCAGCACTGGAATCTGCTCCCATTGCATCTACATGCATGCACAGACTTTAAACACTTCAAAAAATCTCTTAAGACTAGGCCTTTTTAACCTCTGACATTCTTTCACTCTGGGCCTTCAGAACTTTGGAGCTGCAATAGCGCAGAGAGAACCCAGCTGGGGTGATATGTGCACTTTATAGGCAGTAAAATACAAAGTTAGAGAAAGGGTCCAAGGGCTAGATTAACGACCCAACAGACACATGCCCTATTCACACTCAACAAACGAAAGAAATGTCTGGGGGTCAAAAAATGCTGCAATCCCACTGTGTAAGCATCAAGTTGGGTGTTGTGAGATGGACAGGAGTAAGACTACTATGTGAAAATATGTGTCATACTGCACTTAAATTCCTCGGTCTTGGAAAAAGTGCCCATCAGCTCCCGCCCGGTACCGCCCTACATCATTTGGGCTCTCCTTACCCAGGAGAAAGTACAGTCTGTCTATAACCGTAGTACTTGACAGACAAAAAACTACAAGTAAATCAAGAGTTGTCTCTTGGGTTGGACCGTAAAGTGTTGTGTATCCGGGTAGCTGAATTACAGTGCCAAAAATAAATTTTGTGACAGTAAAGTGCAAGTATTAAAATTAGGTAGTAATTGAGTGGATGTGAAGAATTATTTTATTAGATTCCCTCAATACTCCCAATATTAAAATTCAAGAAAAACAAGCAGATTTAACATAATATCCGCAAGTCAGTAGGGTCAACATGTTTCAGCAAATGTGACTCTAAATATGTCACTGCTTTCTTCAGGACCTAGTTGTTAATGGCTACTGCACAGAAATGGAAAAATATCACCTGTATATTTTTCAGTGTTGCTCAGTCCTCTCCTCCGTGACTAATCGGTAGGAGGAAATGCATCACCCCACCTGGCTACTGCTCAGGTATGAGGAGCACCACTCTTCCAGTCGGTACACCGGGCGTCCCTCTAAGCACTCTGGGGGGGCCCCCCCAGAGTGCTTAGAGGGACGCCCGGTGTTAAATCTGCTTGTTTTTCTTGAATTTTAATATTGGGAGTATTGAGGGAATCTAATAAAATAATTCTTCACATCCACTCAATTACTACCTAATTTTAATACTTGCACTTTACTATCACAAAATTTATTTTTGGCACTGTAATTCAGCTACCCGGATACACAACACTTTCCGGTCCAACCCAAGAGACAACTCTTGATTTACTTGTAGTTTTTTGTCTGTCAAATACTACGTTTATAGACAGACTGTACTTTCTCCTGGGTAAGGAGAGCCCAAATGATGTAGGGCGGTACCGGGCGGGAGCTGATGGGCACTTTATAGGCAGACCTAACATAACTTGTTTAAGCAGGGAAGGTACGATTTAAGGTGAGTTGCCTCTATCACTTAAACATTAGACTGTGGAGTGGGGCTGCATAAAATCTTCTAGGCCTGTGGTTACGAGTGCATACGATGGGTAGGGAATAACTACTGGGTGAGATAAACTTTGACGCGAATGTAATTGTGGCCCCTGCACAAACATTTGTTTGAAGCAATTTTACAAGTGGGTAGCAATTATACCTATAAACCATTCCATAATGACCAGAGCATTGTCAGGACTATTGCTGTCATTACCAGTTGCATCTTAATTCCGAAGGGGTCAGTAACAGCAGGATCCCTGGTATTCGTAACTCCAGTGGAACGAAGTTACCGGGTGGATGAGTGGGTCATTAGTAAAGAGGGCCTACGAGGGAACAATGCAACACAATATCTTCGCTCTATCAGTTAAAATGAGATATTCTAGTTGGAAAGTTATTATCAATTTAAAGATATTGAACCTTTAAACAAGGAACTACTTATGATGTCATGAATAATCACAGAAAGTTGCAAGTGAGACTGACACAGAAAATAGTAAGTTGTTTTCAGTTTGTTATTTATTTATTTATTTACTTTGGGGTTTTTGTAAAGGGCAGCACGTCACAATTCAGTTATGTATAGGTCCTGACAAATATGTGAAATGTGCAATTTCATAAGGAGATCACCAATAGGGTAGGCACAGTAACCGTGTGTGTTAATGTTCTGTTCTATATAAAGTTCGATTGAAAGCAACTCTACAGACCTGGGTTTTGCAAAGTTTGCTGAACTGCTCTTGATTGGGTGCAGATGCCGCATCATAGCACTTTAAACAACTTTCAGCCATGCTGCACTGCAGCTGTGCTGCTGTACTAGTCTAAATATTGACAAAGCCGATCAGTCTCATCTCGTAGGCAAGACCTATTGGCTTTGCCGATGCTTGTTTATTGTCACTTCCATTCAGTCAATCCACACTCTGTGCACACAACTGTGGTAATAAATAAAGTTGCTGTGGATTCAGCCATGGTCTTCATGAGGGGGAGTACTAAGAAACACACTGAGGGGGCAGTCGAATGGAGGGCTCACGTTTCCGAGTGCCGGGCCACATTTCATGATAGGTGCACAGCCTTCTGATCAGCCAGGTTTGTTCCAGGTCATTCCAGTTCTGATTCCCTTATACAGTGCTCAGTTTGCTGCTGTTCTTATTTTAAGCGCTGCCTGGGCCGGACTGACCATAGCAGGCACCGGGAATTTTCCCAGTGGGCCAGAAGGGTGGGGGCCGGTTTTGGACAGGTGGGGCCGTTTTTGGTACAGAGGGCCATTTTGCAGCAGCACCCCACCACACCCCCTCCCCGGCAGGTCCAATTCAATTGCCAGGGCTGGTTTACGGTCCCAGTCCGGCCCTGAGCACTGCCCTCACTGGATCCCTGTTTGTTCCTGAAAACCTTTGTGCCAGGTCAGCCTAGTTCTGATTCTGCAAACTCGTTCAAGGCATTTATAAAAGCATATATTAATAAAGACAAATAAATATCCAAAACTCTACATCCTGATTAAAATATGCTGTAGAAAGCTCACAGGTACAGCAAATAAAATATACCCCAAATAAAATTCAATTCTATCACCAGTGCGATATGCAAGAGGCTTAAAGCATCTCTCTGTCTTTGATTCTAACTTGTGTCCCACCTTGCTCCTGATTATATCTAAAAAACAGATTGAAAAATTATCCTTGGGTCCTATGTGATCCTACAGGAAATTGAGTGGAGCGGAGAAGGGATACCGTAAGAGAAGAGTGTACCTAAGACCAGGAGAGCTGGATCCAAGACAGATTTTCGGAGTATCCAATGAAGATAAATGTAAACACAATGAAACTAAATCGTACTCATTATCCTGAAAATCTGTGATAGATCCGGACCTCTTAAACCTATGTTGGACACCATGTAGGATCCGCCTTGCCTTTGTCTGCCCTGGGCTCACTCAGTGGAGGGAAGACGTGAGCAAGGCTTCCTCTCTGCCTATCACATGAACAGATGCACCAGGAGAGGAGCACTGAGCCCCCATCCCAACCCTAGGCAGAGCTGCTTTTTTATTTCTGTTTAATGAAAACATCTTACCTTTTGTTTTTCTCTTGTTGGGAAGAGACTGGCACCAAACAACAATTGCAAAGAGCAGAATGCTGATGATCCCAGTGCAGCACAACAGCACAGCATACACGTACAGATCTGGGGAGGAAAGGAGAAAGAAGAGACTATCAAGGGGATGCCTGGATATAGGGGCAGGACAGGGAAGAACAGTGTAACAATAGGAACATCAAGAGCATCTTGGGAATGTACTAATAACATGCAGAGCACAGTGCCTAATTTGAGCCGGTGGTTTCCGGTGCTGGGCACCAGCACTTAATTGTCAACACTGGCACTTGTAAAGGTCTGCCACAAGGTGGCGCTGTCTCAGATAACCACAACAACAGTCAATTTATTAATTCAATATACATTAAAAATGACTATTACCTGCCGCCCAAGCCATTCTTATAGTTTTGGGTGCCTGGAATAGTCTGAATCGTCACACTTGTAGGAGTATGATGGTTAGTAGTTGTGTAGTTGTTTCTATCACTGGCAGCATGACTGGGGCAATGTGTGGTGCAAGCTGCAATGGTCTCCTGACGAGAGTTCTGGCACTTATTTAATGTCAATTTAAGCACTGGCTGAGCCAGTGAGACAGGTATTTCAAACACTCTCGCGTAGCCCTGGTCAGCACACTACACAAGTCCCTGTTTAAAGCTTTTATACAAATGTTTTCTGAGGAAAGAGGACATAGGCAGATGCAGAATCTAGTGCCATCTGGTGGTCCTTGCTGTGTTAGCTACATTCCCTTTAATAACTAGGGCAGCTTTGGTGTCAAATCTGTCAATAAATGTAACACCACAAGTGTGGGGACATCAAAAAGCATAGGTGTGGGAAATAATGACCCCTCTCTGATGGGACTGTATGCACTGTTTACATCAGGACACAGTGGTGGTGATGTGATGTAAATGTCAAGAGCCTCCCTGTGTTTAGTTGCCATTCACATATTGCTTCCGCCTACCACATAGTACAACGTGGAACAGTGGATCAGTCAATTTCAGCCGCTGCTCTCTTGCACTGCGAGTGACAGCATTTTGCTTGATCACATGTGCATTCACCTAAAAATAAATGAACTTTGGTGCCCGGGCGGCTCCGTCAATAACTTTACTTTGCCAATACTTTTTTTTCTTTCCAATCTATATCGTTTTTTTTAGACATTCTGGCGTGTTTCGACTATGTCTTCACATTAGAGCAGAGGACTTCAAACTGTGGGGCGTGCCCCCCTGGGGAACTGTGGCTGCCTTCCCAGTGGGGAGCGAATGCATTTTCAACTATTTGTAAATGAAAATAGCCTGGAAGGGCAATTTTGTTTAATTTGCACTTTTACAGGCTGTCTTCATTTGCATAAAGTGTGTGAACTGTGATCCTGAGTGCCATGGGGGCAGGGTCAATAAGTCGCATCACAATGTCAAAGAAGTGACTAAAAAGAGCAACATATTCTGTAACTATTTTTTGTATTTTTCCACTTTGTTGTAGCACATATAAAGTTGCAGGCACATGTTGAATGAAAAATAAATGGAAGTTACACCAATAGGTGGGAAATGCACGATTTTTGGCTGTGAAATATTCCATTTGGCTAATGTGTTCACTGCAGAGTTCATGGCTTTGACAAGGCAGCCACAGAAAGTAATCCTAGTTGCCCAGTGGGAAATAGTGGCTGGGTTTTTGTAGTGCTAAGAAGTCTCAGCGATAACAGAAAACATTGTGAATATGTCAGTCATTGTTTTACAAAAAGGGGCAGTAAGCCTGCTTTGTGTCTCACGGCTAGTAGTGATGGCCCAGTGGAGTGGGCAGAGCAGCCAGCCCGCCTCACAGAGTAGTAGGTATGATTTGTGTGGTCGGTGCTGTGGCACCAGGTCCCAGTGGTATGAGGGGCCAGCTGCTAGCATTAGGGCAGAGAGCACCTTTGCTGCAAAAAGGGGGCCAACGCATGTGGTCTAATGGTGAGTGCTGCTGACATTGGCAATGGGAACCCAGGTCCAAGTCGCTGCGTTCACTCACTTAATTTTTCTAAGAATTAAAAAAAAAATCTCACTTTGTGTAATGTAATTCGAGGAGATATCTTGCTACTCGGGGTCATGATTATCATTACTGCAGCAGGTGCAGTTGTATTGGGGCCGAGGAGTGTGATGGTCTCACAACACCCCAATTGTGGGGAGCCGTGGTTTTTGGTTCATTTATGTTTTCTTTTTTATGAATTTGCTCTTTTAGTCTCATATTTATTGTCAATCGTACAGCATAAAAAATGGCTCCCTGACATGGGTAAGATAAATGCAACGCAGATTTGTGATGTACAAAATTCTTACCAGAAAGGGGAAAGAAACCCACAGCTCACTTCCTTTCCTTTTCTTGCCCAAACTTCTTTAAAGGACATCTGTTCTTCCCCGGGTAGATAGCACCCACAGCAACACACATGGAACGCCCCTTTCATGCAGAGTAATGCGTCAAAGGGAACCATATTTACAAGGCCATGAAAAGCCACTTAGGGTGGTTTTGCATGGTCTTGTAAATATGGGGTAGCTAAAAAAAGTGACCCTCCAGTGGCAGGGCCCTCCTACCTGCATGCTGGAGAAGCCAGGTCATGAGAGGCGTATTACCCCACACACCGCCACCTCGCGCCGCTCATTTTTGGGGCCCTCCCTCAGCCATTTTATTTGGGAGCCCCAAAACCCCCCTCCATCATAGGGTTTTGCACTTCACGCAACGCCGCCTGTCTCCGACAGCTTCCCAAAATAAGAATGAGGATCTGTACATGTATAAATTAGGATCTATTCTTTAAAGGGCTCATATTTTGTAAACGTTTTTGATAATCGTTAATTGTAACCCAATCAAGGTCCATGGTAGCAACAAAAAAGAATACCTATAGATTTCTCATTTGAGCTGTTGAGTATTTTTATTATGTACATATTTTTAACTTCATATGATCGTTTGTTCTTATCCTTTTTAATTAATCATAGTTAAAGAAATGAATTATTTTAATGTGATTTACATTTTTATTTCTATATGTATATGTAGGAAGGTAGATCCCTGACTATGGTTGCCCCCAACTTTTTGCCTGGTGTTTTGCTGGTTTTCTGACTTAGTTGACCTGGGACCCTGCTATTCAGGGCCCCAGGCCTACTGCTCTCTCTGTAAAATGGATTCCATGTACCTTAGGTACATATCTAATTGGATACTGAGTCACATTATCAGTCCCTGTACAGTGTACCTTAGGTACCCAGGGCATAGGTGTACCCAGGGCCTACCAGGGGCTGCAGCATGTATTATGCCACCCCTGGCTGGCCATCCAAATCTGACACAACTGGCTGCACGACAGCTGGGGCAAGGTGGTGTAATCACCCTTTGCTTTAGATATAGTATACCTATATCTAACCCTAAAATGGACACATGTATTCCTATCAGTCACTCCTATGGCAGGCCTTAACAATCCTGAAGGCAGAGTGCTTGGAATCATGTGAGATGGTGCTCTGGCATGAGCTGAGCCCGTTTGCAGCTTGCGGAACCAAGTCCTAATAGCTGTTCCATGATAACGCATACCATATACTCTTAAGTGCATTATAATCCTCGCGGTTATATGCCAACTCTGGTATCGCTTTATCAAACCATGTCGAGTAAGGTGTTATACAAATTGGAATACTAACCCCTCGCCAATTCTGGCGACGGGGTTAGCATTCCACCCTTCTAGAGGGACACGACATGTATGTAACCTGTAACCCCGGTTAAAGTCAGACAGAGCCTTAGCTCCACAAAATGGATGCTGCCACCGAGACACAAGTCTGCCCTCCTGCTGCTGGGAGTCCTCCCAGGCCAGGAGGCAAGGACAAAGGGTTTCCTGCCAGGGGCGGTGCCAGCACCGTCCCAGACAGGATTTTGTGTATCCTAGGTAGGCAGGGCTTTAGAGGAAGGTGACTGCAAGTGGCACCCCAGTGCTCACTGTGCATAGGCCGGCTTGAACCAGTTCCAGGGGCACTCCAGCCCCTGATCTGGGGAAAGCCCAGAGGGGTGTAACCACCCCCCTCCTAGTCCCACCCATAGGGCAGGACTTAGTCGCGTGCCAGCCCCTTTTTGCAGGATAAAGGTAGGAACTGGCCCCCTTCCAAATTAGATCAATCTTTGAATCCTGAACCGACCTTCTACACGAAGAACTCAAGACTCTTCTCAAGATTTCTCCCTTGTAACTAAGGAGTAGTCACCCTGCAGCAGCAGGCACCAACCAAGCATCGCGGTTTGTTGCCAGTCTCTCCTCCGGATCAAGACTGCTCCAGCACGACGAGAACCGGCTTCCCTGGCACCTCTGACCTCAACCTACATCATCAGCCCAGCTGTGATCCGTGGGTGCGACGAGACCTCGAGGGACCGGCCATCTTCAGAACTGCACGACGCTTGTCCAGCACGACCACCGAGTGACCCTCGACTGAGTGCTTTGGGGTAAGAGAAGCCCCGACCCTGAGCAGCTCCAGCACCGAAGTTCAGCCCCTCTGCATCCACGAGATCTGCGTGGGGCCCTTCTGCTCTTTGCTGCTCACCGCGTTGTCCAGGTCGCTTGCCCGTTGGCTAGTGGCCCTTTCACGACGCTCCACGACGACAAACACTGCTGGTCTGGTTGCTCCAGACTAGCCCTTGCTCCCCTCCACCAGAGGAGCACCCTGGACCCTCCTGGTCCACTCAAGACGCCATTTTAGGTCCACCGCGTGGGCCTTGCATTTGCCAAGACTTGTTGCCCAATCCTGGGTCCAGCGACGTCAGCAGCAGATACCTTCGTGGGACAGCTCGCACCTCCATCCTGGTCGCCGACAACGCCTCCTGGCCAGAGAGACTGCAGAGCCCAGCAGCGCCCACTCACCTGGTCGAGGTGACTTCGTCCGGTGCCACTCTGGTGCCCACCTAAATCACTGGCTAGTGATTCAGAACTTGGTCCCCTCTGCTTTCAGGTCTTCTTCTTCCCTGATCCAGGCTTGGATCACCACGAACTCTCTTCACTGGCCGCCTGCCAGCAACTTCCTTCTTCAGGCTCCTGGTTCTTCAACGAGGGTTTCCGACGTAACTTCGACCCTATGCAGCCGCAGCCCCTGGGCTAGGTAAACCAAGTACTCCGGTGCTTCAGCATAGTCCAACACTCTAAGTGTTCGGATCCACTCTTGTTTTCGACCCACCTAGTCGGGTTCGCCCGAGAACAGTAACTTTGCAACTGCTAGCCTCCATAGACTTTTTCCCGCCTTACGCGTGAGAGTTCCCACTCTGCACACGACGTCCACAGGCCCCCTGCATCTAATCCAAGTGTTTAGAATTGGCCAAGCGATTCCTAAGTCTATGAGAATAGTTACTTACCTGCTAGTAATTCGCATTCCACTTTTGGAATATATGGTTTTTCGTGCCCCTAGGGCATTTGTGTAAATTGTGCGACTTAAAGTATTTTCTTAAGAGTTTTGTTATGTGCTTAGCTCCCTGACTCATAAAGAGTTCAGGGTAGTCTTGTTATAAATAAATATCTGTTTATTTTCATAACAACTTGTGTGGTGTCCTTTCACTTGGTGTTCAAGGGGTAATGTGATGGTAAAACAGCTGGCTTAACACGCCCTCTAGAGTTTAGCCTTAGACTGCTCGTATCCATGCTACTAGGATAGCTGGTCTATAAGGTTGACTTACAACCAATCATCAATAAGGGTTGTTTGGACTGATACAAAGTGCTCACTAGAATAGTGAACATTATATATCAGGCCAACTTCTCACATTGGTGAGCAGCGGTTGGGATTTGAGCTTGCTGTTGTTTTACCACACATATCCTAAGAATATCATTTGAAAGATCACATAAGTACTAAAGGTACATATAACTTAGCTTAGAATACTCTGAGTTCTACTGAACCAGCTGTTGTAGCTCCTAGGGCCTAGCACACCCTAACCCTACAACTCTAGCAAGGGATCAGTAGGCAAACAAATAGTGTAGGTAAGTGCACCACTTACACCTCACTAGAAAAGCATGTCTAACCATGGAGAGTCCACTGAGACTCCCCTGGTAAGCATTGACCCTCCACAGGTCACTTCAAGATATGCAGCTCTCAGTTTCCAGGAGATGAGACAAGTGTGTACCTCCAGGAAACTGAAACAGGGGTCTAACCCCACCATTCCCTTTCTGATAGGTATCTTAGAGACATATGATGCTAGGAAAGTTTCGCAGCTAGATGGGAATATGCCAGCCCTAGAGGGTACCATTGGGGATCCAGACCTCCTTGACACTGAAAATGCAGTTGAGGAGGAGGATCTAGAGGAACTCTCTGAGGGTGAGGCAAACAAGGGTCCTGAGTTAGTCAGCAGACTCACTAGGGCCAACTTAGACCTACTTGGGCAAGGATCTGGGGGACCCCCAGTACTGACCCTAATGAGGCCTAACCTTGGAGTTAGAAGAGGTAGATCTCCTTCTAGGGACTCTAGTATATCTCTGCACTCTAATGCCTCTTCTCAGAGGAGAAGGATTTCTCCCCAGAGGAGATTGACTTCCCCTCAGAGAAGAGAGCATGAAGCAAGGATGAAGCAGGCTAATCTGAGGATTGAAAGGGAAGAACTTGCCCTGGCCAAAGAAAAGCTTGCCTTTGCTAGAGAGCAGCAGATGAGTGGGACAGTTCCCACTGGTGGCAGCAATCTCCCAAGAGATAAGGAAAGGAGTTTAGATACTAAACACCTGACTAAGATAGTGCCCCCCTTTAAACAAGGGGATGACATCCAGAAATGGATGGCTGCTTTGGAGAGGGCCTGCACTGTACAGTGCATCCCCCAAAGTCAGTGGGCAGCTATACTGTGGCTCTCCTTTGATGGCAAAGGTAGAGATAAGCTCCTCACTACTAGAGTTGAGGATGCTAATAATTACCAAGTCCTGAAAAATACACTGGTTGATGGGTTTGGCTTAACCACTGAGCAGTACAGGTTGCTGTTCAGGGATACCCAGAAAACTCAGTCTCAGGATTGGGCTGACTTTGTTGATTGTGCCACTAAGGCTTTGGAAGGCTGGCTACTGGGTAGCAAGGTTACTGACTTCACAGGATTGTATAATCTTATTATGAGAGAGCAAGTCTTAAATAATTGTCAGAACCAGTTATTACACCAGCACCTGGTAGACTCTGATCTGACCTCTCCACAAGAATTGGGTAAGAGGGCAGACAAATGGGTCAGAACCAGGATTAGGCCTAAGAACCAAGGTGGTGACCAGAAAAAGGAATCAACCAAGCCTCAAGAGAAGGGTGGGAATAAATCTGCATATCAAACCACATCAGGGCCCCAAAAATCCTCTGAGGGGGGTGGGTCCCAGAATCTTTCCAATGCCCAGAAGAAACCTTATTGTTATCCCTGTAAACAGGTGGGTCATTTGAAAACTGACAGCAGTTGCCCAAAGAACAACAATAAGGAGAACATACCCCCAAGTAACATTCCCAAACCTCCTGTTACTACTAGTAGTAATCCTCCAGGTGGTGGGAGTGCCCCCAAGAATTTGGGTGCATTTACTTTGGGAGTTCCTGAGGACCCTGGCCTAACCAGGTCCCCTGACTTAGATACTCTTGTCTGTGAAAATGGCATGGGGTTTGCCAACTTCACTACTTGTCCCAACACTTTGAGCAAGTACAGACAGGAGCCCCTCATCAATGGTATAAAAGTTGAGGCCTATAGAGACACAGGGGCTAGCATCACCATGGTGACTGAGAGTCTAGTCCCCTCAAGGCAACTTTTACCTGGTGCCACATACCAGGTGACCAATATTGATGGAGTACAGAGAAATCATCCCATGGCAGTGGTAAATCTCAGCTGGGGAGGTGTCACTGGCCACAAGAGAGTGGCAGTGTCACCAAACTTGCCTGTAGATTGCCTACTGGGGAATGATTTAGAGCTCTCAGCCTGGGCTGAGGTAGAGCAAGAGACCCATTTTAAAATGGTGAACCTCCATGGTAAGGTTAGTGGGGCAGTGATAGCCACATCCCCAGTCCTAGATGTCCTCCCTGAACAGGTCAGGAGGGCTGTGCCAGTCACAGCCCAATCTCAGACAGCTTCCTTCCCAGAAAAGGTTAGCAGGGCTGTGATGGTCACAGCCCATACCCAAACTGAGTCCCTTCCTGAAAAGGTTGATAGAGTTGTGATGGCCACAGCTCAAACTCAGACAGATAATAGTGTTGTGAAGCCTGAAACTATGGATCGCTCCACTCAGGCAGAGAGCATTGAGGAGGAAGAGAAATCTCCCTCCCACCAGACTCTAGGAAAGGATCAGCCTCCTCAGGGAACTGATCTGACCCCTTGTGAAGGAACTGCCCCAGAGGTAGTCAGGCCTAGCCTGGCAGAGCCCCTGATGTCAGTGGACCCTTCCAAGGTGGGACCCAGTCTGGAGCAGGTAACCTGCCCCTCTCTACCCTGCCTCAGTCAGCCCAGGGCTGTAGAGGTCAGGGAGGCCAGTGTTGGACCCCAAAGGGCCCCCTGTCCAAAAGAAACCCCCTATCAGCAGATTAAGGGCACTGAAGCTAGTAGTCCTAGCCAAGTGAAAATAAAACCAACTCGTGAGGGATCCCCCTTAAATTTAGTTAGGGACCACCCACAGATGGACACTGTTGGGCACAGCCAAACCTGGGACCTAAGGGCCCCAAACCTGACCTGTCCCTCCAGTAAGCCAAACAGAGGGACCCAACCTCCAGCTGTAGGTAGCCAGAGGTTGACCCTGAGAGCTCAAAACAACTCAGTCTTGGAAAGAAAGGCCTCTATGGTGGAAAATGATTGGAGGAAGCTGAGCCCAAAATTAGTGGAGCCTCACTTCAGTACTCCATTTCAGCACCAGCCTTTTACTTTGCCAAAACACACCACAGGTAGAGATTCCCTATGGTGGAGACCCTCCGATACCCTTAGGGTGAGGGATCGCTTAGTGGACCATGACATAGGGGGTAACCATGCCAGTGCTGGTACTTCCTTATATGGCCACTTAGGCAATATAGGCTTACCTGTCAAGGATAGCCTTATCTCCTTTCGTTTGGGGGGGGGGGGGTAATGTAGGAAGGTAGATCCCCGACTATGGTTGCCCCCAACTTTTTGCCTGGTGTTTTGCTGGTTTTCTGACTTAGTTGACCTGGGACCCTGCTATTCAGGGCCCCAGGCCTACTGCTCTCTCTGTAAAATGGATTCCATGTACCTTAGGTACATATCTAATTGGATACTGAGTCACCTTATCAGTCCCTGTACAGTGTACCTTAGGTACCCAGGGCATAGGTGTACCCAGGGCCTACCAGGGGTTGCAGCATGTATTATGCCACCCCTGGCTGGCCATCCAAATCTGACACAACTGGCTGCACGACAGCTGGGGCAAGGTGGTGTAATCACCCTTTGCTTTAGATATAGTATACCTATATCTAACCCTAAAATGGACACATGTATTCCTATCAGTCACTCCTATGGCAGGCCTTAACAATCCTGAAGGCAGAGTGCTTGGAATCATGTGAGATGGTGCTCTGGCATGAGCTGAGCCCATTTGCAGCTTGCGGAACCAAGTCCTAATAGCTGTTCCATGATAACGCATACCATATACTCTTAAGTGCATTATAATCCTCGCGGTTATATGCCAACTCTGGTATCGCTTTATCAAAACATGTCGAGTAAGGTGTCATACGAATTGGAATACTAACCCCTCGCCAATTCTGGCGACGGGGTTAGCATTCCACCCTTCTAGAGGGACACGACATGTATGTAACCTGTAACCCCGGTTAAAGTCAGACAGAGCCTTAGCTCCACAAAATGGATGCTGCCACCGAGACACAAGTCTGCCCTCCTGCTGCTGGGAGTCCTCCCAGCCCAGGAGGCAAGGACAAAGGGTTTCCTGCCAGGGGCGGTGCCAGCACCGTCCCAGACAGGATTTTGTGTATCCTAGGTAGGCAGGGCTTTAGAGGAAGGTGACTGCAAGTGGCACCCCGGTGCTCACTGTGCATAGGCCGGCTTGAACCAGTTCCAGGGGCACTCCAGCCCCTGATCTGGGGAAAGCCCGCCAAAGGAGAGGGGTGTAACCACCCCCCTCCTAGTCCCACCCATAGGGCAGGACTTAGTCGCGTGCCAGCCCCTTTTTGCAGGATAAAGGTAGGAACTGGCCCCCTTCCAAATTAGATCAATCTTTGAATCTTGAACCGACCTTCTACACAAAGAACTCAAGACTCTTCTCAAGATTTCTCCCTTGTGACTAAGGAGTAGTCACCCTGCAGCAGCAGGCACCAACCAAGCATCGCGGTTTGTTGCCAGTCTCTCCTCCGGATCAAGACTGCTCCAGCACGACGAGAACCGGATTCCCTGGCACCTCTGACGTCAACCTACATCATCAGCCCAGCTGTGATCCGTGGGTGCGACGAGACCTCGAGGGACCGGCCATCTTCAGAACTGCACGACGCTTGTCCAGCACGACCACCGAGTGACCCTCGACTGAGTGCTTTGGGGTAAGAGAAGCCCCGACCCTGAGCAGCTCCAGCACCGAAGTTCAGCCCCCCTGCATCCACGAGATCTGCATGGGGCCCTTCTGCTCTTTGCTGCTCACCGCGTTGTCCAGGTCGCTTGCCCGTTGGCTAGTGTCCCTTTCACGACGCTCCACGACGACAAACACTGCTGGTCTGATTGCTCCAGACTAGCCCTTGCTCCCCTCCACCAGAGGAGCACCCTGGACCCTCCTGGTCCACTCAAGACGCCATTTTAGGTCCACCGCGTGGGCCTTGCATTTGCCAAGACTTGTTGCCCAATCCTGGGTCCAGCGACGTCAGCAGCAGATACCTTCGTGGGACAGCTCGCACCTCCATCCTGGTCGCCGACAACGCCTCCTGGCCCGAGAGACTGCAGAGCCCAGCAGCGCCCACTCACCTGGTCGAGGTGACTTCGTCCGGTGCCACTCTGGTGCCCACCTAAATCACTGGCTAGTGATTCAGAACTTGGTCCCCTCTGCTTTCAGGTCTTCTTCTTCCCTGATCCAGGCTTGGATCACCACGAACTCTCTTCACTGGCCGCCTGCCAGCAACTTCCTTCTTCAGGCTCCTGGTTCTTCAACGAGGGTTTCCGACGTAACTTCGACCCTATGCCGCCGCAGCCCCTGGGCTAGGTAAACCAAGTACTCCGGTGCTTCAGCATAGTCCAACACTCTAAGTGTTCGGATCCACTCTTGTTTTCGACCCACCTAGTCGGGTTCGCCCGAGAACAGTAACTTTGCAACTGCTAGCCTCCATAGACTTTTTCCCGCCTTACGCGTGAGAGTTCCCACTTTGCACACAACGTCCACAGGCCCCCTGCATCTAATCCAAGTGTTTAGAATTGTAGGCCAAGCGATTCCTAAGTCTATGAGAATAGTATCTTACCTGCTAGTAATTTGCATTCCACTTTTGTAATATATGGTTTTTCGTGCCCCTAGGGCATTTGTGTAAATTGTGCGACTTAAAGTATTTTCTTAAGAGTTTTGTTATGTGCTTAGCTCCCTGACTCATAAAGAGTTCAGGGTAGTCTTGTTATAAATAAATATCTGTTTATTTTCATAACAACTTGTGTGGTGTCCTTTCACTTGGTGTTCAAGGGGTAATGTGATGGTAAAACAGCTGGCTTAACACGCCCTCTAGAGTTTAGCCTTAGACTGCTCGTATCCATGCTACTAGGATAGCTGGTCTATAAGGTTGACTTACAACCAATCATCAATAAGGGTTGTTTGGACTGATACAAAGTGCTCACTAGAATAGTGAACATTATATATCAGGCCAACTTCTCACAGTATACCATAAATATTTTAAGTAATCAGCAATAAATGTTGATTGATTGCCTGAGTAATGATTGGTTATTTACACCTACAATCTGATCTGATCGTAACGGACCTTTGTTCACTGATGCACTCGTCCTGTTTTCCTGTATGTGTGCCTATTTTCTGCAGTCAGATGGAATATGCAAGACTTGTCTTGCGCAAGTGTGGTATTTCAAGGGACATCAGCAATCACTCTATTACGTTTGTCAAGGTAAAAGGATGATGTCACCACTGCTGCCTGGCCCAAGTCTTGAAGGTCAGAGGATATATTGGGATTTATATTTCGGCGAACGGGATATCCGTCACCATTGTGACGGAGTAACCCGTCTGCCAAGATCGTAATCAGGCCAGTTTTGTGTGATGTTGTGTGATTGAGTGATAGTCTGAAGGAAGTATCAGAGTCAAAACGATTTCTGGAAGTATCTCAGGCAGATTGTCAGTTGTTTCTTAGGAGGAGGGCAAGCCGGGCCAGGGAAAGGATGAGCTCCTGAGGGAGTATCCTCATATTGAGCGGTCTTTACGGAGGCACTATCCAATGTGGATCGAAAGACTGGAGGACCTTGCACTAGGCTACTGTTACGCTAAAGGTAGAATGGTTGCACTGGTTTATCCTAGTCCCTAAACCTTTATCACAAGTCATGAAGGTGCAGAAGATGGAAGGGAGTCAGGAACCAGGAGCCAATGAATTCTAGAAGGAGTGAGCAGGCGTGAATCCATTTTGGGACTGCTAGCTCTGGTAAATGAAATAAGTAACTGTAGGATTCCCTCTCTTTTGTCTGTAGGAAGTGTGTCTGGCCTTGCTTCCTAGTGAGCTCTGGTGTACTCTGTATATAGTTTTCTTCAGTTTACAGCTCGCAGCCAGCCTGTGTTATTTCTGCTCCTCTACTGGTTAGCATCACAGTATGAAATGCCTCGCAAGGATGTGTGTGTCCCAAATAGAGAGACCAAAGCAATAGTTGGGACTGACAACATTGAGATGTATTTTACTATCATGTGTTTTCTCTATTTTCCTTTAAATTTACTGTCAATGATTTCTGATGGGAAGCACTGAGGCGGACTGAGAAAACCCAGGTCTTTCAGTTAAACATCAGTCAGACTTACCTTCGAAAATCTCCCAGGGCTCATAAATCTTCTCTGGAAATGAATCTTCTGCCCGTTTGTGCGAAATCACTGAAATACAAAAAAAACGCATAATTAAGACCTTGCTGTATAAAGACAAGCCATTAGAGCCATGTCCCACCCACACCAAGTGTGAAGCTGCACCTTCATAAAGAGATTGAAGGGAGAACAGCCATTACAACGCGGGGATTACCCCGCACTACCATTACAACGCGGGGATTACAACAAAAGTCGTTACAACGACTTTCGCTGGAGGGCGCTGTTGGATAGGGAATAGTTTAATTTTCTATCCAACACCTTCCCTACTTTCAACGTGGGCTGGAGCTGGAATAGAAAATTAAACTATTCCACTATCCAGCGCCCTACAGCGAAAGTCGTTGTAACGACTTTCGTTGTAATCCCCGCGTTGTAATGGCATGCGGGGTAAAAGCCCGCGTTGTAATGACATACAACCGATTGAAGGCACTCCCAGCTGGTCAAGAAATTGGCAGGTGAGGTGGAAGAGTATTGTGGGTGATTGAGGCAACTTTCTGCCCCCATCTGGTTGCCATCGGTTTCCCCAGAATACACACACTCGTGCCAGGTTCCTCCAAGCCTTCTACAGGGGTCCAATTGTATGTAATCGGCCTGGGTTTCTATGACCCGCTCAAGAGTAAAATCCAGTCAGGTCTTCAGGATCCCCCCAATGAAAATATATAAGGCCTACTGACACAGAATGAATTTCAGAGGATATTATTTGCATACTTGGGCAATCTGAAAACAGGACTAGATTATACAGATTGATGAGTTGATGACCCCAACTTTGGCAGTCATACTGCCATTGCACTGCAGCAGCCACCAGGGAATCGCTGTTCCCTGGCAGGGGCGCGTCAGTCAGGGCTTCAGTAATATGTTGGTGGTGCTGCTGCGGTACTGCCAAGCATATTATGAGTTTCAGGACCGCCAACGATGTCATGGAGGTCTTTCATCCATGAAAAGGCTGGCGGTTCTGAAATATTACCCATTTGCATGGGGATGCATGCAGGGGGGCACAAAATGTGCCTTCCTGCGTGCATGCACCCCAGTTCCTAAACGGCATGGACTTTACAGTCCAAGCCATGCAGGAACTTTTTTGGCATTTTCATTGCAGTGCCAGTGCCCATTTTTAGAGGCACCACCATGGGACTGCCGAAAAAAGCCCGCCTGACACGATGTAACTCGGAATGTGGTGGGCACACAGGTTTGGCGGTGCGGGAGTAGGCCGCCGGCGTGGTGGTCTGCTCCCGCACCACCAAACTTGTAATCAGGCCCACTGTGTTAACGATATTTATCAGATGAGATACCTCAACACCTCTCAGGATACACTTATAAGTGCTACTAAGTTTCTGCATCAAGGTAAGCTGATCAGAGGGGCAGGACCAAGCACAATTAAAGCACTTTTGGTGTGTGTGAACCATCCTTGTGATGAAAGCCACTGTTTACATTGCAGTGTATTTCCACCTTTAAGGCACATGGACCCAAATGTACTAAGTCTTTCCGTTACCAGTGCTTTGCGTAAAGTGATGCAAGACAACACAAAGGTTCATTTGGGATTTACAAAGCCATGCAAGGCTTTATTTGTGTGGCCTTGTCTGGCTTCGGAAAGAAAGCATCTGCCTTGCTTTACATTTCATAGTTGTAGGTGTTCCTTAGATGGTTCATTGGCATTCTTGTGCATGGACTCAAGGATTTCACGCAATTCCAGATGTACCAAGGTTTCTACAGCTAGAATTGCATGAAATCAGTTTGCTTATCGCAGAGAGAAGCATTATGCATCACACATAGAAAGAGGAAAATGCCTCTTTGGATTGCTTTTGTGCAGGAAAGTACCTGTGCAAAAACAATCCTGCACGTATCACAGGCACCTTTGCAGCATGGCCAGCGGGGCCTGCATTGGTGCTAGGCAACCTCAAGTCTGCGAGTGCTAAGAGAGAGCTGAAAAATGCCATGTCTTTGTAAATATAGCATCTTCAGCTCCCTCATATTCACGCAACGCAGCACAGCAACTTGCCTCGCTGCACTGTGTCGCGTAAATTCTTTCACTCTCGGCTGTACTACGCAAATACGTTATATCTAGGTTCTTCCTGCATATTTAATCTGGCGACTACAGGTGGTCCAACATAAGGCAGCTGGCCTTCTTTTTAATCTGTGAAAATGCACCCCCACTTCACTCTTTCTCATCAAGTTGCGCTAGCTCCCTGTCACTAAAAGGATCCCCTTTAAAGCACTTACTCTAGCACACAGGGGCTTAAGTAACACCGGCCCTAGTTATCTGTACAATAACATTTCAGAGTACAAGCTCAGCAGAAATCTACGTTCAAATAAGGCCCACCTCATACCAATTCCCCTCTTCAAAAAAGCTAGACGTGGTGGGACTTCTTTTATGGCATGTACTGCCAAAATCTAGAACCACCTCCCTTTTCAGCTGAGAAGCATAGGAATTGAATCTGAATTTCGCAAAGCTCTAAAAACCTTTTTGTTTAGCCAATATTTCCCTATCTCACTCTCTCTTCTCTACTTCTCCTCATTGGCAGCGCCAGGACCTCCACGACACTCAATTTTGAGTAGCTGATTGTACTATACTATTTTTGTCATTCATACAATTAAAATGTATTCAATACCTGGAGATTACTCTGTCTATTTTTTTAATAGCCCTCAGGCCCAGGCTATTGTCTAGTATCAGGCAAGATGGCGAAGTGATTGAAACAACTGTGGCCGACATCTGCTTTGACCTACAGTGGTGCGTTGCATCCGTCTGAGGTCAGGTCATTAAGTACCATTACATTGTGTGAGAGTGTTACCTGTTATTTACAACACTTAGAGGCAACAAAAACAATGTTGAAGCTGTAGATAAAAAGCCTTTCATTATTACTCAGGGAACTGTTTTCATCTATTCTGGTTGTGTACTGGGTCTGTTGTTTCTTTGGTTGCTGCATTGCTACCGCTTTTATTCTAGGGGTGGCAGGGATTGTGTTACCAACAGGAGGTGTGAGGTCTTGAGGAGGGATTCTCTATGGCAGTGTGTTATGGGTTTGAGATTTACCCTGTTTTGAATATCCCTTTAATTGCTGGAATGGTGTTGGGGGATTTTATTGCCAGGGTGACTCTCTATCAGGGTCCCAGACTGTCAGTTGCAGTGGGTGTCTGGAGTGATCTCAGGGAGATGCAGTGTACTGATTCTTACAACTGAAGAGAATAAATTGATTGTCAACTCAAGGATCTAAGACTCCTGTGTTCCATGAATTCTACAGCATGTTTTGGCACCAAGTTTATGGAGAATCAGCACATCTCATCTCTAGTTACTCTTCTGACTTGCTTCTGAGTGCTACCTACAGCCTGCAGGTTGCAGATTGCTTTCATTTCAGTACTTCAGGGTAAGTGCTGCATATTAATCAGCCTTTTATATTTATCGGCCACGCATTGATAGGGTGGCTGTTGAGTCAGGCACTAAGGAAAGGTGCTGATCTCGCTGTGCTCGAGCTTTAGAACTCAGCGAGTACAGGCATTGTGTGCAGGAGCTCGCGCAACACATGAGTGCAGAAGAGCAAGGGCAAAGCCTGTGAGCCGCTGCAAGAAATGCTCCTCATGTGCCTCCCTTCATGCGGCCTACGCATGTGCGACTGAAGGACTGGTGCGACACTGAAGCTTAGAAGCGCAGCATAGAGAGCGCATCGCCGCAGGGATGCGTATTTTTGTTTTTACACGTTTCTCCTCGACACTCTCCTCCACATGGTGCTGGAGAACAAGAAAGTAAGAATAACAGATGCCTTGACACACAACTCGCTGGTGGCAAGGATTGACTGCTGTATAAGCTGGACAATGCTTTGCTCTTCATTAACCTTCTCTGCTGACTGGCTTTTCTGTTCCTCCTTGAGATTGGCCCATTTTCCCTCCTGCAGATTGGTTGTAGGCTCAAAAGCTCCTGCCACTGGATAAGTTAGCCTCTTTTATCATTTTCAAGGAACACTGTTAGCAATTTTAAGAGGAATTGATTGGAAGTGCGAATACCACCTATTAGACACATGCAAAGCGCCAATCTTCCTTTTTTATTTTTACCAGAACCCGGTTCTCCAAGAATAAAATGTTAAACATGGTATAGAACTTTCAAGAGTTATCTACTGGCCACTAATGGAGTGAATTTTAATGCTGTGAGCAAAAGGGCCCTACTGTATAACGGTTTCAGCACAGAGGGTCAGAGAATTTTTAAGCACCAACCACAGCTAATTCTTCCCCTTCAGTTGAATGGGTTGTTTTTACAGAGGCTTTGAAGAGACTAGAACACACGATTTTAAGAAATACCCAAGTGTAATCGTGGAAAGACACAAGTTTTTCACTCTGAACCTATTTTCACATGACTCCATGGATAACTTTTTAGCAGAACTTAAGGGCCTGATTCACAAAGTTAAAGTGAGACGAAAGTCTAACTTTACGACTAATCGTAAATGCCCTTTGCGAATACCGAAAGTCGTAAAGTTAGACTTTTGTCTAACTATATCTTTGTGAATCGGGCATAAGAGTCTTGGCATCCACTTGTGAATTCTTAAGCCCAATTGACCACTACTTGAGATACCAATAGTAGTTAACTGCTTTGATAACAGAATCCAGAAACTGATTTAAGTTGTAGAAACTCTACTCTTGATGAAACGTTGGAAATCGCCAGGGGCATTGAAAGATCAATGGCAGCATCAACTGCCTAAATCTAAGCAAGGGGTGATGGAGAATGTATATGCCATAGCCCTCAGAGAAACGTCTATGTCTGAGATCAAGGAGGACTGACAGAAGCTCATCTAACTCTTCAGGGGTTTGCTTTAGAGACGCAGCTCCAATAGTCACATGGCCCACTCCAGAAACTGTCCTGCAGTGGGCAAAGTATGTCTGAAGTGCAAAAAGACTGGACATTTTGCAAGAGTTTGCAAGATTAGTCAAAACATTATTTGTGTAAATCGCTATAATGAATATGTATCAATCAAACATTTGGAAGAATTAGAAAGGAAAAAGAGATTGTTGTTATCGGTTAGTAGGTTATCACCTGTTTAATATGGTGTCGGAGGGAGAGAAATCGGAGAGCAAGGGGGATCCTTTATGTGAGATCAAAATTGGCATGGTGAACTTGGCAGTCACAGTAGATTCCGGATCACCCATTACTAAAGTATCTCACAAACTATATGATCAGGAACTGATACAGGTTTAGTTATTACCCTCAGATATCTGTACAGTAGCTTTTGGTGGGCAAGAATTTAAAATGATGGGCTATTTTCATAAAACATTAAGTAAAGGACAGAGTGATCAATACTAAAGTCTATGTGGCGAAAAGAGGGTATAACATTTTGGGATGGAGAGACCAGGGCACATTTGGGATGGTTCTTAGACCAGAAATTCCTCATCCCATATCCTTGGTGAAAAAAGGTGGATTATGAAGTGTTTTCACTTTCAGAGGTTTTGGGCAGACACGGGACTGTTTTTGAGGACAGATTAGGGGTGGTAAGAGGGTTTGAACACAAAATTATTTTAAAGGTTGAAGCCATTCCTGTAATGTATAGGGTTGCCAATGTACCTCTGAGTAACAGAAGTAAGCTGAAGGTGCATTTGGATAAATTTTGCAGGTAGGGTGCATTGAGTCTGTGGGCTCATCACAGTGGATTTTGCCAATAGTTGTAGCTCTAAAAAAGACAGGCAATCTCAGACTGTGCATTAATCTCAGATCTTTAAACAAGCACATTCAAGTTGGTTGCTTTCCTTTGCCAAAAATTCAATAAATGTTGGCACAGTTAGGGGGAGCGAATATTTTTGCTGCCCTAGATCTAAGAGCTGCGTGTCATGAGCTTGAACTCAGTGAAAGTTCTCGCTTCCTGACATCGTTCAACACTCCTTTCTGTGCTTTCCACTTTTTATGCATGCTGTTTGGCCTAGCCTCTGCAGCTTCTGTATTTCAGAAATTGATACACCACCTTTTGAGTGAGGAAAGCGGAGTGTTGGCTTATCAAGATGGCATCTTGATTTGCTCCATGTCATTTAATTCTCATCTACAAAAGCTTAATAGAGTCCTAGGCATATTAGAAGATCATGGATAACCGTGAAGGAAGAGAATTGCAAATTTATGTTGGAGGAGGTGGAGTATTTGGGCCATAAGATTTCTGCTATGGGTATTATGCCTTAAGAAGATCTCACTAGAGTTATTAATTAATGTCTCTCTCCCACAGATAAGGACCAGTTAAGGTGGATTCTGGGCTTATGTGAATATTATTCATGATTTGTTAAGAATTATGCACTACAAACAGAACTATAGAAAAAATTGTTAAGAAGTTGGGTGAACTTTGTGTTGAAACGGGAACAAATTGATGCTTTTCACATTTTAAAATCTTTCATTATCAACGCACCGTCCCTACAACCTTTTCGGGATAAGTTCCCTTTCACAGTTATTGTGGATGCCAGTGGATGAGGGCTGTATTAAGTCAAATGGTGAATGTGAAACAAAACACATTGGCATTTGCATCCAGGTGATTATCTGCAGAAGAGAAGAACTACAGCACAAAAGAGGGGGAAGCATTGGCTTGTGTCTGGGGCGTTCAGCATTTTGCAACGTGTGGGGAAGAGAGTTCACATTAGTCACAGACCACACGCCTCTAGTCTACCTCTTCAACAACAAAGGTTCAGGGAATGCTAGTCTAAAGTTAGTTTGCCTGATAGCTAAGATGAATGAATTTAACATTATAGTGAAGCATATTGCTGGGGGAAATTGCAGAGCTAATTTTCTTTGCAGGTGCTCAACGAGGCCGGCGTGGGAGGGGAAAGAATTTGATGAAGAAGAACGAGTGATCAAAATGGTGGATGGGGTGTCTGTGTCAGGGAATGTGATTACATTCCAGGATTGAGCATGTAATGTAGAAAAAAACAACTGCCAAAATCAGCTTAAGAATGTGATAAGTCAGGAATGGCCCAGGGAAGCTGAGATTGTTAATGAATGGAGACCTTATTTCAAGGTTAAGGATGATCAGAGTATTGAAGGCGGTCTCATCCTGAGAGGCAATTGTTGGGTTCCCCCAAGTAAGTTAAGAGAAGTTTTTTTAGGTGAGCCCATCGTGGTCATATGGGAGCCACGGGTACAAAACAAAGGTTAAGGTTGTATTATAGGTGGCCGGCCATGGATGCAGAAGTTGAAGAATTTGTGAGTAGATGCGGGGAATGTGTAGCTGTGGACAAATCTTTGCGCACGCACAGTGTATCGCTTTGCCCAGTTGAGAATCCTGAGAATCCATGGGAGAAGCTAAGCATAGACTTTAGTAGCCAAAATTGTCAATTGAATGAGGGTGAGATGTTTATCTTGATAATAGTTGACTGTCACAAGTGGATTTCTTATAGGTTCATGAGAGAGCACAACATACATAAAGTCATTGTCTTTCTTAGGGAATTATTTCACAGTGAAGGGGTTCCATGATTCTCTGTAACAGTCAATGGAGTCCTGTTTGTTTCTCATCAGATGGATGTTTTTTTGAAGAAGTTGAGTGTCAGGCATCTTACCACTGTCCTGTGTATCCCGCAAGGGAATGGCATGGTTGAGAGGGTGAACTACATGATCAAGGAAACCTTTTGTAATGTTGCGCGGGCGACATTCCACAAATGAATTGCTGCTGTGACAGCTCCTCAAAAAAATCAAGATTGACAAAAGTATTCCTGGAGTTGATTAGATAAAAGTCATGGTCGAGATAACTCAAGAGAGAAGCAGGAACAGGTATGCTAACCTAAAAAGGGTGTAAATGGTAGATTTATGTGTGGGAGAGCAGGTCAGAATTACGAGACCCGTTGGTACCCAAAAATCAGTTTCAAATTTTTACCCCAAGACAACGGTCATTCAGGTTTCCAAGCATTCAGTCAGAGTGGAAAAAGGGAAATGGTGGAATAAAAGGAATGTGGCCAAGGTGCTTGGTGGACTAGAGTGGGATCTTTATGACCAGTTGAATTCTTCCTTAGGTCTGGGCGGCGATGGCTCACCTTTGTTGGGGTCAAGGTCAGGTGATGGGTGTCTTGAAGGAATTCTGATGCCTCGGCAAGCGGTGGGGTGCGACCTGGGACATCTGGGACGCTCACATCTTGTGGTGACACTATTTGGATGGTGGTGATGGAGGTTGTGGCCTGCAGCAATCTGACAGAGAAGACCCTGATTTGCAACTAAGGGGTGCAGAGAGTGAGGTTGTAGAAGATGGGGGCAGTTACAATATCCTTTCATGAGACGTTTCAGGTATCTAATGCTTTCATTCGTTCAAGAGGCATTTAACTTTTTAATGAAGTTCTTTTTTTATTGCCTCTTCGTATTTAGACTTTTATTTTCTTGTTCATTTCCTGTCTGTCTTGGTATTTCTGTGTTACCCATGTGTGTGAGTACAAATGTGTGTGTTTGATTCATTTTCATCTGTTGTGGTAATTTCCTAAATATATGTAGTTCCATTGTGTTTTGCCATGTTAATGGAAAACGGGTGTGTTATAAGTTTGAGATTAACTCTGTTTTATATATCTCTTTAATTGTTGGAATGCAGCTGGGGGATTCTATTGCAAGGGTGTCTCTCTATTGGGGTTCCAGACTGTCAGCTGCACTGAGTGTCTGAAGCGATCACAGGGAGATGCAGAGTGCTGATCCTTACAACTGTAGAGAATAAATCCTTCGTTAACTCGAGAAACTAAGACTTCTATCTTACATGAATAATAAAATGTCTTCCAGCATAGTAATAATAAACAGAGGAAGAAGAGACCACTTCTTGACAGGTGGTGGCTGTTATTTTTATTACTGTTGCGGCTTTTTCTTACAAAACCACTGCGATGATATAAGCAAACCAATAGCAGGGCACATCTTTAAGGTTACAAAAGGACACCATTGGAAAATATTCAGTTATCCACTGAGATAAATCTGGATCTAATTATCAGTCATCAAAATATTTACTTTCCCACAGCATAGGGAACACCAGGGGTTTGGATTGATTGAAACCAAGTGTGAATGGAACTCCTCAACAAACCTCACAACCAGCAGCAGAGCTGAGAAGTTAAAATGTTATGTCTCTGTCACCATGTGGTAGTAACCGACAGCCTGAATTGCTGCTGATATAGTCCATGATGAAGTACTTTACATTCCTCGTAAAGTATGTTAAGTTATGTTATATTATGCTAAATGCACCTATATGGCATTATCTAGTATTAATATAGTACACCAGTGCTTGTGACAGACATGTCCAGGGATTAGATTGTTTATGCATCATAGTGATGGCTAACTATGTACCAACATATGTTGAGTTGCATTCATGAAGGTGCTATGTTAGGTAAGGTGTTAGAACAGCGTATAGCACAACCCGATGATGAAACATGCCATCTTGGTGGGTGATGGTCCTTGCATCCTGAAAAGGATCCTCCCTTTGGCTTAGCTGAGGTCGACATACATAGTGGATTATTGTGAACCTCATAACAGACTACTTTACAGAATGTCACATACTTTTGTTTATACGTGAAGCTAAAGGTTTTTCTAGCACATGGAAGCCTGCCTGCCTGCCTGCCTGCTCGTCCAGAAAGTGAAGGAGATTGCCTGAACCTGCAGGAGAGACTCTCAGTGAGGGGTAGTGAGACAAAATATCGAAATTAAAATATCGATATACAATAATATCAAAGTTTTAATTTCGATAGTAAAGAATATCGATGTCCAAAATATCGACAGACAGAATATCGTTTTTTTAAGGTATGTATCTTACTAATATCGAATTTTACTAATATCGAAATTTTGTTTAGTGTTATGTATTTTAATATGTTGTTTATATGTTTGTTAAACATGTTTTGTAATGTATGTTTGAAAATTTGTAAATTTGTTTACATTTTGCGTTTTAGTATCAGAGCGGGTTGTGGGTTTATAGGGGAATAGGGTGGGAAGTAATTTAATAATAATTAATTAATTAATATATGTCTGTAAATATTTTTTATTAATAATTAATTGGTAATTAATTAATATTAATTAGTTAATTAATTAATAAAATGTTGTACATCTTTTTAATTAATAATTAATTGGTGATTAATTAATATGAATTAGTTAATTAATTAATATAATTTTGTACATATTTTTAATTAATAATTAATTGGTAATTAATTAATATTAATTAGTTAATTACATTAATTAGAGTAATTTTTTAATATATATAAATTTTTGTTATTGTTAATTAATTATTTGGGTAAAATTAATATTAATTAGTAAATGAAATTACTTATAGCTAATGTGCTAATATATTTACTTTATTGTTATTGTTAATTAATAATTAATTGGTAATTAAATAATGTTAATTAATTTTGGGTAAAGGAGTATTTTTAGGGTTCAGGGTCAGTTTTCAGTTCTTGGGTAAAGGGGTATTTTTGGGGTTGAGGGTCAGTTTTCTGTTTTTGGGTAAAGGGGTATTTTTAGGGTTCAGGGTCAGTTTTCAGTTTTTGGGTAAAGGGGTATTTTTAGGGTTCAGGGTCAGTTTTCAGTTTTTGGGTAAAGGGGTATTTTTAGGGTTCAGGGTCAGTTTTCAGTTTTTGGGTAAAGGGGTATTTTTAGTGTTCAGGGTCAGTTTTCAGTTTTTGGGTAAAGAGGTATTTTTAGGGTTCAGGGTCAGTTTTCAGTTTTTGGGTAAAGGGGTATTTTTAGGGTTCTGGCTCAGTTTTCAGTTTTTGGGTAAAGGGGTATTTTTAGGGTTCAGGCTCAGTTTTCAGTTTTTGGGTAAAGGGGTATTTTTAGGGTTCAGGGTCAGTTTTGGGTTTTTGGTATTTTTAGGGTTCAGGGTCAGTTTTCAGTTTTTGGGAAAAGGGGTATTTTTAGGGTTCAGGGTCAGTTTTGGGTTTTTGGGTAAATGGGTTTTTTTAGGGTTCAGGGTCAGTTTTCAGTTTTTGGGTAAAGGGACATTTTTAGGGTTCAGGGTCAGTTTTGGGTTAAGGGGTATTTTTAGGGTTCAGGGTGAGTTTTGGGTTTTTGGGTAAAGGGGTATTTTTAGGGTTCAGGGTCAGTTTTGGGTTTTTGGGTAAAAGGGTATTTTTAGGGTTCAGGGTCAGTTTTGGGTTTTTGGGTAAAGGGGTATTTTTAGGGTTCAGGGTCAGTTTTGGGTTCTTGGGGTACAGGGGTATTTTTAGGGTTCAGGGTCAGTTTTAGGTTTTTGGGGTACAGCGGTACAGGTTAAAATCAAATAAAATTAAATTTAAATTAAATCAATTACATAAAATTAAATAAAAAATTACATTAAATTATATTAAATTAAATTATATTATTTTCAATTTTTTTTAATTAAAATAGGTAATATATACTTACCAATACTTACGTTGTAATGGTATGCGTTGTAAAGGTACCTGCGTTGTAAAAACATGCGTTGTAAATACATGCGTTTTAATAGTTTTTGTGTTAATTTATATGTAGAGTTTTTAATTTATTTTAAATGTATATGTATTAGTTTTAATTTTTTAATTATGTTTTAATGTTTTTATTTAATATTTGTAAAATTATATGTATTTTACAATTATTTTTACATTATTATTAATACATTTAAAAAACGATATTTTTAATTTCGATATTTTTGTACTACGATATTAATTTTTCGATATTTTTGTACTTACCTTTATGAAGATATGACTCCGATATTTTTGATTTCGATATGTTTGTGTCGATATTTTTGTATGTAGATATTCTGTCTGTCGATATTATGTCATAGATTCTCAGTGAGGAGAGGCCGGCATTGTTTCTGGCGTGAGGATCTGCCAAAAGTTGTTGACTGACTTTGGGAGCAAAGACTAAGTTGATTCGTGCTGTGAGGGATCTTCAGGTCTCCCAATGTGGCCACTGCACTGGGTGCACTTGATCACATACAGAAAACACGCCAAGCAGTCATCTGTGCTATCCGGCACCCATGCATTGCCCAACAGCTTGGTGCTACTGCGTCCTAAACCCCTAAGGAATGCCAAGGAGGAGGTAATGCCACCCCAAAGCAGGTACTGATCACAGCCTGAAGACCATAACTGGTGTAAGAAGCACAACCCTCAAGTGAACCTGGCGCGGAGGCCACGACTGCCCAAAGAAGCACAACCCTGTCCTATCCCGCTGCACATCAAGCACCTGTCAGATCTTGGCCTGGAGGCTGCATCTGCCTGGAGGGGTGCCCTCTAATGCCATGCAGCCCCCTCACCACAATTACATCCCCAGACTAAAAGAGCCATCCTTAAGAGTGCCTGCCAACATCATGGGATAATGATGTTATGTTTCATGTAGGATGTATCACCATTAGTTAAATAATTTATTGGGGGAAGTTCAATGTTTTTTGCTTTCAGTTGCTTCCCTGCCTTCCTCTCCCTTTATTTAGATACTCAGGGACCCTCTCATGTGTTCTCTTGAAAAACCTTCAGTAGATACACTGATCTTTTGGTGTAGATGCAGTAACAATTCCCAGTTGATTATATAGTACATCTGCTACTTTTAAGAAATATAAACAAAGGGGCTATTTATGAGGCTGTTTGCATCGCTCTTGCACCACGCAACATGGTGCAAGAGCACCATGTTGCGTGGTGCAAGAGTGAGCACACCTTAAGACAGATTTTTGAAGCCATGCCACACAAAGCATTTGCATTTTTTTTATAAAGATGGCCGCCCGGTAGGAGCTCTCATCCGGAGCTCCTAGTGCTCGGGATCCCTCGTTGGGATTTATCCCGGATAGCACTCATCTTCCTGCGGGAAAAATAATTACGAGTAACTGGATTTTTAACGAGTAACTGGATTGGACAGCAACATCGAAAAAGACACCTACCTGTATCACTGGCGGCTGGGACCCTTTCGACTAACATCGGAGCATCGGCAGAGCACGAGATAGCGGGGGAGTGCCACAGTGAATGCTGCGGTTGCTGCTGGAGGCTGGTGGCGGCTGGGGACCGGGAGGCTGTGGGCATCGGAGAGGCATTACTGTCTGGTGCCCCGGCGCGGCCGTGGCTGCCGGGGCTGTCTGCTGCGATCGCCGATCACTGGCGGCACAGGATCAGTCATCTCATCCGCTCCGGTTTTCCCCCTGCTGACGGTTTGAGGACTGTCGGGACAGTCTGCCGGGACGCCAGCCACTGACGGGCACTGTGGAGGTGTTGTAGGCGAGGCGGGCAGTCTGTGGTGGTTAAGGAGGTGCCTCAGCACAGTGGTGCGGAGTGGGACGACGGGGCAGACCCTCCTGCTGAGAGAGCCTGCGTGGAGAACGACGAGCGCGACGGAGGCACTAGAGCCCCGGTCTAGAGGAATCCTAGCGGACAGCTGGCACCAGGACCAAGGCGGGAGGAACATCGGACCCCTTCCCCACTCACTCACGACCTGAAGCAGGGACCACCTCCCGACGGCAGCAAAGGGCACTGAAATCAGCACCGGGACACGGCAACGCAACCCCCCCCTCTCCCGCCCATCCCGCAGCTGAGGAATACTAGCGGACTGGAGGGCTGAGAGGGACGCTGATTGCTGGCAAACACAGTGGTGTCACCATCTCTCGAAGCAAACCCATGAGAGCTAAGCACAGCTCAACTTCAAAAATATCTTTTTAACAGGAGCAAGCGAGTGAAGTGATCCCGGAGTCTAGCAGGAGCTGTAGGGGCGACAGAAGACCGAAGCCTGCCCCCTTCGACACCGGTGGATACCTGGCAAACGGCTGAGCCGCTTTTCAGGATAATACAGGCTGGGAGCCCCGATTTGAGATCAAGGACATACAGTACATACAGCCACATACTTCTACGAAGCGGAAGGACTGAGCCAATCATGGACTAAAGCAGTGCTTCTGTAAAACTCTACTGGCAATATTTACAGGCACACATAAACTTAAGGTATTTACTTCTCCCACCCGCCTGCTCTCTTTTAAAAAATCTAACTCCTTTGTTCAAAATGGCTGGGGCCATAAAACTGTAGCAATAAATCCCCCCCTACCTCTGTTGTCCACGTGGCCCCTCAGCTTAACTCCCCCACACAGAGATAAGAATTCCTCCCAGCTAGCCTTGAGCTCTGCTTGCTTAAACAGAAAGTGTAATCTCTTCCCCTGTGCTTAAAGTAATAGCAGCAGACAGAGGACTAATATCTCTATCTCCCCTGCCGGCACAGCAACAAACAGAGGACTACTGTCTCGATCTGATCTATTTGGCGGCCATTTTAGACTAGTCTCTATTGGAAAGAATGTCTGCCTATTATTGCAGTATTACACTCCTAGCTTTATTTTGAACTTTTGTAATACACAGATTGCTACCTCATATGTGAAAGAGTGTTTTGCCATCATAGCAGTATTACACTCCTAGCTTTATTTTGAACATTTGTAATGTACAGATTGCTACTTTATATATGAAAGAGTGTTTGCATATCATTGCAGTATTATACCTATAACGGTATTTTGAACATTTGTAAATGCACAGATTGCTACCTCATATTTTTTGGTTTGACAACCAATGTCATTTTCGACTCCTGAGTTTTGACTCACGCAATTTGCTGTATCTGGATCCTATCTCTATACTCTATCAGTATTAGACCTGCACTTGTATTCTGCACTACTCTGCTCATTTCCGTAACCTACTCCCCTTTCCTACCTTCTCTCCTGTTAGGCACAGACTGCTACCTCATACTTAATATACACCTAACGTACCCTACTCCTATTCCTACAGACTGCTACCTCATACTTAATATACACCTAATGTAACCTACTTCTATTCCTATCTTGACATCTTACATGTCATATCCTGCACTATTGCACAGTTATACAACCTGCATCCATTTTCACTCTTCTCTCTAAGGCACCGACTACTATCCCATATATCCTTGGTTGCACACGAGTTTCACCCCTGCCCCCTAGGGTCACTCTTGATCCATATATCTCTGGGTGATCACTAGTGTCACTTCTGCCCCTTAGGGTCACTTTTGATCCGTGTAACTTGATATTTGCATCTGTACCCTTTCCCAGTATTTTACTTCACTTCTGTACTTTGCAATGCCGTATATATTTGCTTTACTTTGTAATATCATATGTATTTGCTATACTGTAATAACGTATGTATTTGCTATACTGCACACTCGTATATCCTGGTTATGCTGATTGATCACTAGTGCCACTTTTGTACTCTATAACCTACTGTATGTATATGTCTCTCTGCACACTCTTACATTGGGGCTATGCTGATTGATCACTAGTACTACTCTTGCACTGCGTAACCTACTGTATGTATTTGTTTCTCCTGCACATGTGTACCACTACACTGCACTCCCCCATTCCCTCCTAAACCATCATCGCAACATGGATCCGATCGGCAATCACACATATAAAATCAACTACCCACCGTCACTCACCAAAAAAGCCGCTAAACGCTTTAAACACAACTTCCTTAGGTCACACCCTGAAACACCCTTTGCTGACACCTACTTCTCACCGGTCACTGGATCCCAGAACACTGATATCATATTCCATACCACACGCAGAGCTCAATGGAGAAAAGTGTTCCTCACCCTACTCACCGTCTCCTCCACCAGGAAATCCGCTCACAGCCTAACTCTCTCCATCACACCATCCCAACTCTTTCCAGGCAGAGCCACCATCACCATTTACAATAACGGGATTGTCCTAGCTCAATCCACAGACAGGAACCTGGAACTGCTAGACAACTTGTTCCCCACCTTCAAAAAGCACCTCTCCCACTCGCGGTCCAACACCCATATCCCCTCCAGTCCCACCAACCATGACCTCACAGCCACATACTCCTCAATCAGGGACACACCTACCACCCCTGATCGCCCATCTTCCACCCACAACCCCTCTAGCCCAGTTCAGCACCATGCAGCTGTAACACACGCCTGGAGAAGTGTGGCTCACTGGTTAGAGGCGGCAGACCCGTAAGCAGAGAACGGCCCGGGACCAGGGTTCGATTCCCGACGCGGCAGGGTTGTGGACCAGCGTCAGCGGACTCGATAATTCTCGCCTCGGTGCCTACTCTAGTCAGAGACCACACGCGGCAACTCTGGGCATCAGCTTGCCTCATCTTCACAACGGCCCCCCCAGATCGCCGGGGATGCTTGGTTGCACCTTAGAGATACCCTTCTGGGACCATCTCTCAGGGTGAGCCAGGACGGGTTCCCCAGCGGTCGAAGCGTGGAGATACTCCTCCGGGAGTCGATTCCTAGCGCTATATAAACCCACAATTAAATTAAATTAAATTAAATTAAACACAGACACAGATCGCTCCCCCTCTTACACCACTCACACCCCCACCCCTTTTAACAACACCCAGACCCCCACCCACAACACCTCTAGCCCAGTTCAGCACCATGCAGCTGTAACACACGCCTCAAACACAGACACAGATCGCTCCCCCTCTTACACCACTCACACCCCCACCCCTTTTAACAGCACCCAGACCTCCACACATACCATCAACACTCCTCTCACACCTACAGCGGGCATCATCACTCCGCCCACCCCTAACAGCACAGCTCTCACACACAACACACCTAACATAGTCCAGCATCAGAACAACACGCACTGCGACAAATCCCCCCCTTCATCCCCCCCATTCTCAGTCCCCATTACCCACTAACTAACCACGCAGAACATACCTCCTCTCTTAATTCAACTCCCCCTCCCCACAACAGGACCATCCCCTATCCCATTTCCCCTCCTACTCTCAGCCCCCATTACCCTTCCTGTTCCCCCACCACGACTATCAGTCTCCCAGCCTACACCCTGACCCCCCCGCCTACCACCAATGCCCTCACTCATACCACCAACCTCCTCCCTACCTCATCCACACCCCTCCCGCCCAAAACATCTCTCCTCCCTAACACCTCCCCGTACACCAACACAACGCATACCTTCTTGAACACCAGCCCACGCACCCACCTACACACGAATTCCCTGGTCAGCCATTCACCTGTGACTGCCGCTCCCACCTCCACCACCTACCCCACGATGGACATCATCATGGCCACCCTTACTCAGATTAAAGAAGACATACACAACATCAAGGAACTACTCGCCACCCACCCCATACACCCTGCACCCACCTCCCCTCTCAACTTGTCCCCTACCCCTCCAGCTGACTCCCTCACTCAACACGCCCCAAACCGGGCGTCAATTACTGCCCATAGGCGCAGCAATTGCCCTCGTCCCCCTCGTCATCCCTACAACCCCTCACACAACTACACCTCCCCGCCCAACGGGTCCCCTCGTCCCCCTCGTCGTCCCTACAACCCCTCACACAACTACACCTCCTCGCCCAACGGGTCCCCCACCCTTCCGACTAACTCTCTCACTCAACTCTCCCCCAACCTGACCTCACTCCCAGCTAGCAATCGCCCTCGTCGCACCCACAACTCTACTTCTGACCGCGACACACTCACCCTTCTCCGCTCCTATGACCCAGCCCCCCAAAATAACACAACGACCCCACACCTCAACATTCCCACGATACACTCAAATCCCCTTAGACCCCCCACACTAAACAGCAGATTCTCCATCCCCAATAACCTTAGAAAAGTCCCTCTCTCTCTAGAACCGTCTACCACTCTCAACACACCTCGTCTCAAATGCACTCTCCTCAACTGTAGATCGGCCTCGAAACACTCTGCCGCTATTGCTGATCTCCTCTTATCAACGGACCTTGACCTAATCATCTTGACCGAAACCTGGCTAACTGAATCTTCGACACCTATAATGGACATTCTGGTTCCTCCCAACTACCACATTATCAGGCTAGACAGAGTAGGCAAATTAGGTGGTGGAATCGCATGCATCTACAGGAATAATCTCTCTGTGCAGAAAGCCAATTCTACCTCCCTACCATCCCCAACAACCTGGGAATACATCTGCCTTGACATTATCAGTGAGGGCAAACCGATATGCTCTCTTCACAGCATCTACCACCCACCCAGGGACAACTTCACCTTTTCCCAACAAATCATGGATATGATCACAACCAATTCCGGACGGCAGCACACCCAAATATACCTTGGTGACTTCAACCTCCACTGGAATGATTGCAAGGACGCGGTGGTAAATAGTCTTAAAAACTTCCTCGATGCCCTCAACCTAACCCAAATATGCAACAGCCCGACCCACGAGAAAGGTTCTATCCTCGACCTGATCATCTCCAAAGAGGAATCTATCCAACTCGACTCTATCCAACCCTGTGACTGGTCAGATCATCATACTGTCACATTCTTTATCAATGAAAAAGTTAAAGTTAACCCGGCTCAAGTATCCAAACCCAAAGTCTGGAAAAGAGACATGAAAAAACTCAACCCAGGCTCTCTACCCCCTAACAGGTGCAATCTCTTACTGCCACCGACAGGCGATACGAAAGTTCAAACACTGACTGACCACTATCTCAACGCTATGACCTCTATAATTAATGAGGCTTCTCCTATGCAGCTAAAAAGAGCCTCTACTAAAATCTCTAATCCATGGTACGACCGGAGACTCAATGAAGATAGACGAGACATGCGATTGGCAGAGCGTACCTGGAGATCAGCTCCCTCGGCAATGCACCTAAAAAATCTGAAGAAAAAGAGAAACGCCTACTTCAGGAAAATAAAACGCTCAAAATCAGACTTCTTCAGCCTCCAGCTCGACCAAGCAAAAAACCGTCCGAGAAAACTGTTTGAGCTAATCAGATCACAATCCAAGGATCAACCCCAACCACTCATCACTGCGCGTGAGGCACCATCCTGTGAAGACTTCGCTGCTTTCTTTACCCAAAAAACTGACAACATAAAGAGCGATCTCCTCATTGACGCAAGCCTCTACTCCAAACCCCAGTGCCTAGCAGCCACTGAACCAAAAAACAATGCAACATGGTCAACCTTTGGCACATACTCAGAAGAAGAAATTGGCAAACTGCTCAGCACCCTGAAACCATCCAATCACCTCACGGACCCCCTTCCTGCTGCAGCAGTAAAAGACTTTACCCCCTTTCTTATCCCTCTCTGGACTAAAATTATCAACAGCTCTCTCCAACAAGGAAGCATACCTGACTCCCTAAAAGTTGGTCAGGTCACACCTCTCTTAAAGAAACCTACAGCCGATCCCTCTGATGTCAACAATTACCGTCCCATTACCAATATTCCCACTCTCGCCAAACTGCTGGAAAAATGCGCACAACTACAACTGTCTAAACACATTGAACAATTTGATCTCCTCAACCCGCACCAGTCAGGCATCCGAGCAGGGCACAGTACAGAAACGGCTATGACTCACATAATTGACGACGCACTTCAAATGCTAGACCAAAACGACACCTGCCTCCTCATCCTCCTTGATCTCTCCTCAGCATTTGATACCGTTAAACATGAGAATCTACTTGAGCTCCTAAACACAAGAATGGGCTTATCTGGAACTGTTCTCAAGTGGTTCACCTCCTTTCTTCACAACAGGTCGCAGAAATTCAAGAGCAACAACCTGATGTCTTCGCCAATACCCGTAACGCTAGGTGTCCCCCAAGGATCCTCTCTATCCCCAACTCTGTTCAACCTAGTCATGGAACCGCTCACCACCTTGCTACAAGCATCCAATGTACACTTTCACATGTACGCAGATGATACCCAACTTTATCTCAAATTACAGTCCCCCAAGGACATCTTGCTCCTGAACTCAACGATCAGATGCACCCAATCCTGGCTGGCAGATAATCATCTCAAACTCAATGCCTTGAAAACAGAGTTCCTTCTGATCTCACCTCCAGCGAAGGTCTCCACCACTCAAATTTGGCTTAAAGACCTAACCGCACTCAATGTCCAACCCACCATCGTGGACTCAGCAAAATCCCTAGGCATAACACTCGACACCAATTTGAACATGCAGCAACATATCAGCAAGGCAACAAAGGGAGCAAACTTCCAGATCAGCACTCTGAGGAAACTTAAACCCTACCTCCCAGCCAAAGACTTCCAAACGGCAGTACAAGCACTAGTCATCCCTCGAATTGAATACGGCAGCGTCGCCCTCTGTGGACTCCCCCTAACTACAACCGCACCCCTAAGAGCTTCTCTAAACGCTGCAGCGAGACTCATCACTGGGTCAAAAAAGCACTCCCATATTACCCCTGACCTGAAATCCCTGAACTGGCTGCCATTTGAAGCTAGAATACATCTAAAAATCGCCTGCATGACACACAAGGCGGTACATCTAAACTCACCCGGATACCTCGCTCAGAAACTGACAATCTCTGGAGGAGCTAGAAACACCAGAGGCGCAAACAATCTTCTGTTGAAACCTCGAAGATTCTGGAAGGAAAAAACATATAAGCGCTCCTTCTCGGGAATGGCGCCTAGGATCTGGAACTCTCTCCCGCCCGAAACCAGGCTTATCTCTTCCACCACACTCTTTAAAAATGAAGTAAAAGCTATCCCCATGGCTAAATACACCTGAACTATTATCCTGACCACTGTTAGTACTCTGCACCGATCTATACTACATGTTTGACCCCTTTGATTATTTGTATGAACTGTCTTATGACTCACATGTTTGGCTTTGTAGCCACCTATTTGTACCATTTTGTACTCATGTCATGTTGGGCTTAGTTGCCACCTATTTGTATTAATTGACCTAATGATTTATCTGTTAACCATGCTCCCTCATGTATGTTACATAGGAACACCCATGGTTTTTGACGCATTCCTAGATTTACAAGAACTTGTGAACCTGAGAATGTGCCAAAATCTTACACCTTCCCAGTGGAATATCTATTTCTCCTTGTTTCTTCCTCTTTCTATTTGTGCTGCATTCTAAGGACACATAGAAAGAGGAATATGCCTCCCAGTATTTTTTTTGTGCAGGAAAGGGCTCCTTCCTGCACAAAAATAATCCTTCATGCAAAGCAGGATCACCCTTGCACCATAGCACGAGAGCGCCTGCGTTGGCGCTAGGCAGCCAAAAGGGCGCCAGCGTAAGAGAAAACACATGAGTATGCTATATTGCCTTTAAATACGGCATATTCCTGCCCTTTCACAGTCATGCAGTGCAGCACAGCAAGGTGACTTGCTGCGCTGGGTGGCTTGGCCATAAATTTGGCTTACAATATGTTACCATTACTCGATTTATGGTCGTCACATTAGAAGGATGAAAGGCTTGGTTATCTAGGCGGGTTACAAACTCATGATCACCAAGCTACTACGCAGGATCTGGTGGCTCAGTGAACTGATGCATCTGCTTCACACATATCAGTTTGACCTCGTAGCCAAAGGTTCGAATCCTTGCGGGTCCACTCAGCTTTCCATTCTTCTGAGATTGATACAATAAGTACAGTTGGGTAAAAATGAGCAAATGTTAATCTAGTGCCATGATACCCCATTGGGCAACATGCACTTTACAAATCCAACTATTGTTTGTCAGAGGCTAATGTAACGCTCAGTAAGATATCCCCACAGCATGAACAGTTACTGCTAGTTAATAAACCTACTTTTGAGTGCATTACAGATTTTTCTCATAGTAATTGATTTTTTTTTTTTACTTAAGTGCAGGGCCCCAAAATGTTTATTTGAAGCCTAGGACTAGGGTGGTGGAATTCTGTAATTATTGAATATCAAGGGTGCCTAGCCTTAATTATGGTAGTGAGACAAAATATCGAAATTAAAATATCGATATACAATAATATCGATGTTTTAATTTCGATGGTATAGAATATCGATGTCCAAAATATCGACAGACAGAATATCGTTTTTTTAAGGTATGTATGTTAATAATATCGAAAATATCGAAATTTTGTAATATCTAAAATTTGTTTAGTGTTATGTATTTTATTATTTTGTTTATATGTTTGTTAAATATGTTTTGTAATGTATGTTTGAAAATTAGTAAATTTGTTTACATTTTGCGTTTTAGTATCAGAGCGGGTTGTGGGTTTATAGGGGAATAGGGTGGGAAGTAATTTAATAATAATTAATTAATTAATATATTTTTGTAAATATTAATAATTAATAATTAATTGGTAATTAATTTATATTAATTAGTTAATTACATTAATTAGAGTTAATGTTTTAATATATATACATTTTTGTTATTGTTAATTAATTAATTGGTAATTAAATAATATTAATTAGTACAATAAATTAATTAGAGTTAATGTGCTAATATATTTAATTTATTGTTATTGTTAATTCATAATTAATTGGTAATTAAATATTATTAATTATTTAATTAAATTAATTAGAGTTAATGTGCTAATATATTTATTGTTTTTGTTATTGTTAATTAATAATTAATTGGTAATTAATAATTATTAAGTGATTAAATGATGTGATTTATTTATGTGTAGTGGGTTGTGTGTGTATAGGTGGATAGGGTGTGATATAATTAAATTTAATAAATTAAAGCGATTGTATTTATTTGTTGGTATTTATTGTTAATTAATTAGTAATTAATATGTGTTAATTAGTTCATTTATAATTACATCAATTTAGTAATATTAATTATTATTAATTGATTAATTGAAATTTATATTAATTGTCTTTTTTATATGTGTAGTGTGTTGTGTGTTAAAGTGGGAGTAGTGTGGGAATTAATTTTTACCCCCATGCTATCCAACGCTTTCCCTACTGTTGCACCCTCTGGAGTGTGAATACTAATTTTTACCCCTACGCTATCCACCGGGGAAACAACCTTTACAACGCAACTTTTACAACGCACTACCATTACAACGAAATTTTTACAACGCAAAAACCATTACAACGCATGTGTTTACAACGCATGTTTTTACAACGCAGGTACCTTTACAACGCATACCATTACAACGTAAGTATAGGTAAGTATATAATAATATTTTAAATTTTATATGTTTTAGTTTTTTTAAGGGGTATTTTTAGGGTTCAGGGTCAGTTTTCAGTTTTTGGGTAAAAGGGTATTTTTAGTGTTCAGGGTCAGTTTTCAGTTTTTGGGTAAAGGGGTATTTTTAGGGTTCAGGGTCAGTTTTCAGTTTTTGGGTAAAGGAGTATTTTTAGGGTTCAGGGTCAGTTTTCAGTTTTTGGGTAAAGGGGTATTTTTAGGGTTCAGGGTCAGTTTTCAGTTTTTGGGTAAAGGAGTATTTTTAGGGTTCAGGGTCAGTTTTCAGTTCTTGGGTAAAGGGGTATTTTTTGGGTTCAGGGTCAGTTTTCAGTTTTTGGGTAAAGGGGTATTTTTAGGGTTCAGGGTCAGTTTTCAGTTTTTGGGTAAAGGGGTATTTTTAGGGTTCAGGGTCAGTTTTCAGTTCTTGGGTAAAGGGGTATTTTTTGGGTTCAGGGTCAGTTTTCAGTTTTTGGGTAAAGGGGTATTTTTAGTGTTCAGGGTCAGTTTTCAGTTTTTGGGTAAAGGGGTATTTTTTGGGTTCAGGGTCAGTTTTCAGTTTTTGGGTAAAGGGGTATTTTTAGGGTTCAGGGTCAGTTTTCAGTTTTTGGGTAAAGGGGTATTTTTAGGGTTCAGGGTCAGTTTTCAGTTTTTGGGTAAAGGGGTATTTTTTGGGTTCAGGGTCAGTTTTCAGTTTTTGGGTAAAGGGGTATTTTTAGGGTTCAGGGTCAGTTTTCAGTTTTTGGGTAAAGGGGTATTTTTAGGGTTCAGGGTCAGTTTTTAGTTCTTGGGTAAAGGGGTATTTTTAGGGTTCAGGGTCAGTTTTGGGTTTTTGGGTAAAGGGGTATTTTTAGGGTTCAGGGTCAGTTTTGGGTTTTTGGGTAAAAGGGTATTTTTAGGGTTCAGGGTCAGTTTTGGGTTTTTGGGTAAAGGGGTAGTTTTAGGGTTCAGGATCAGTTTTGGGTTTTTGGGTAAAGGGGTATTTTTAGGGTTCAGGGTCAGTTTTGGGTTTTTGGGTAAAAGGGTATTTTTAGGGTTCAGGGTCAGTTTTGGGTTTTTGGGTAAAGGGGTATTTTTAGGGTTCAGGGTCAGTTTTGGGTTTTTGAGGTACAGGCGTGCAGGGTAAAAATAAAATAAATTTATATTTAAATTAAATCAATTAAATGAAATTAAAAAAAATAAAATTACATTAAATTATTACGTTTTTAATTTATTTTAAATGTATATGTATTAGTTTTAATTTTTTAATTATGTTTTAATGTTTTTATTTAATATTTGTAAATTTATATGTATTTTAAAATTATTTTGACATTATTATTAATATATTTTAAAAAACGATATTTTTATTTTCGATATTTTTGTACTACGATATTAATTTTTCGATATTTTTGTACTTACCTTTATGAAGATAGGACTCCGATATTTTTGATTTCGATATTTTTGTGTCGATATTTTTGTATGTAGATATTCTGTCTGTCGATATTATGTCATAGATTCCTTAATTATATCTCATGCCTCTTTCTTCACCACCATATACTTCCTGTGTCTTTGTCTCACTCTTGCAGGTTCTTTTTGATGGTGCTTTTCTCCCCAGCACTCGTTTGCTATTTTCTCTTACTCAATGTTAATAATGCTAAAATAACTCTGGTGGTTAATGTACTTACTGGAGAGGTCTGAGTTGTGTCTAGTCACAGTTCTGACTCGTCATTAGGTGGCACAGAGTGGTGATGTGCCTGCTGCAAAGCACAACGAATGCATGCAGATTATAGATTTGTATTTTATGTAGCTAGCTCAGTAGATTACTGCTTTTGACACAGAGATTATTTTGTGATAATATCCTGTTTCCTACCCATGCCACTGTGTCCCTGCCAAACCGACCACTAAAATCTATACTTACACGTGCAGCGACTCCATAAACATAAGTATAGTCAAGACTTACATTTTGTAGGATTTTTTGGTAGTACTACAAAACATATGACAAAGGACAGTTTGAGAATCATGCCTCTAATCCTAGTCAGGATTAGAAAGGCATTTTATTTTATTCTTTGCATCGCACGCTCAGTGTTTATCGTGTGCATGTAATTCCACATGTATAACAGCTATTGTTAGTAATTGTAATGAGTTGTATTGAAAAGTTCCTTCAAACTCTTAATACTATTATTCATAAAAGTTGCCGAAGGAGAGGTAGCAGATTATGACATATGTAATGGACTGACAAAAAAGGCTCTTATAATGAGCGGTCTGGTGTTGGGGCTGTGATTTATCTGACTCAATAAAATCTGCGCCTGTGTTGGGGTTTATCAAGTCTGATAAATTACTTCATTCACAAGTTTGTGGCTGACAACAGGGGCTAACATGCAGATTTTGGTCCTGAACGCTGCGAAACACACGTATTCAGGTAATTGGGGGGTATTTTACTCCCGCCAAATTTTGGCTGGTTTGGCCTGCTGAAATTTATCAGAGAAAAACTGTGAGGGTGCTGAATATGCTGCCAAATTCGTAATTGCGATATGTGGGATAACAAGAGTTACTTCACACATCACAACTAGTCAGGCCACTTGTAATGAGTGCCAAAGTTCTTTGAGCAGTGCTGGCTAAGCAACGGAGGTGGCAGGGTGGTGAGGAGGTGGGAGGGTTGGGAGAAAAATCACTTACTTGGTTACGGCCACCGCCTCTCCTCCGTCCTCTTCTCTTCCTCCTGACTCCCCGAAGCAAGAAGCTCCCAGGCCTCCCCTAAGCCAATCACGACGCTGCTGTCACAAGCATGACAGCAGCATCGTGATTGGTCCGAGCGGCCTGTTTGGCAGCTCGGGCAGGGCCTGGGAATCTGCGACAGTTCTTCACCCGGCTGTGTAACACAGCCAGGTGGGGAAATGCTAAGTGTGCATGATGGTTTGGCCGGCCCAAGACAGCCGGCCGAACTGTCATGCACACTTAATAGTGTCCATACCACTCCTCCTCCTGTGAACTGGTCCAGTCCCGCCCGCTCAACTAGGCTCTGTGCAGAAAAATAAAATTATAATAACAATTTGTTATTATCATTTTATTTTTCCTTGTTGCACTGTTCTGAGAGCAGTGAGGCGACGCTCCTCCGCCTTAGTGGAGGAGCTGCCGCTGGCTTTGAGTAAATAAGATTAGATTTATAATTTTAGATTGCCCATAAAATCTGTCTGATAAGTAGGCCCTAAATATGCCATTCTCTTTGTACATTGTTGTACGGCATGAGTGAGAGTACACCTCAAGCGTGGTAGACGCAGCAACTGAAATACCTAAGACTGACTGGAAATCTGCTTTTTTGTGTGAAAGCTACACTTGTATTAACTTCTTAAGGCAGTCCTATAAGGTTTTTATCGAACCAGTGATTAACAGCCTAAACAATTATTGGGAACCCGATAAAATGATGAAGAAAATGGAAACGATGCCTACATGAAAAGTAGCATATCAATAAGTGCTATATAGATTAAGGAAAAAGAAGCTAAATTAATTATAGGACACTATGATACTCATGAATGGCGATAAATCACATTCGAAAATAAGTTCAACTAAATCACATTACAATCCTTTACCTATTAGGGAATCCCATCACATGCATAGAAATAAAAGTATCACTTCTTTAAATGATCGGGCTTCAGCGAATGTTGGCACACCATTACTTAATAGAACATTCTATTTATGGAACCGGATGTCATGAATAATGGATAGAATGAGGTTAGGCAAAAAGATACCTCATTAAACAATGGAATCCCAAAGAACGTATATATACTGTTTGCATGACTGACCTCCAATTAATGGTTAGGTACCCTGGTAAATCAAAGAACCCGATGAAAATTGAAGACATCCCTGTTAAAAGATAGGACTCACTTAAATTTAAATGCAACCATTTGAATGATAGGATCCCTCACAGAATGAGAGGACCCTGATGAATGCTTGTGTAATGGGATCCCCACTCTCACCTATCAACTCTGTGGTCCCAGAGCCATTGGACCAAGCTGTCCACTTGAACCGGTGCTTGCCGATCTCCTGCACTCGGCAGGTATAGCGCCCCTGGTCTGTGCGCCGCAGGTTGAACAGCTCAAGTCTGTAGGTCCTCCTTGCTCGCTCCTCACGCAGGTGCAGCCTCTGCCTGTTGGCCGGATTGCTGTAATTCCCATAGTAGTGGACAGCCCCGAATTTGTTCATTTTGATCATGATGTGCTCCCGGCCAGGTGACCTGGAGAAGACCCAGCGCACGGCCAGTAGGTTCTCGGGCCGCTTCTTCTGGGAGACATGGCAGATAAGAGAAGCGTTTCCTCCTTCAAAGAAGTGCACCGAAGGCCCAGGAGAGACGGTGACATTCAGGCTGTTCCACACACCTGCCGAGGAGAAGACAAAGAGCTGAAGTCTTGACTGCTACATATGTGCTATCCCCAGTGACCCCTACTCCTGGTTATAAAGACTTCAGGTATTCACGTCCAGCACAAATTCCCATCTCCCTCAAACGTATAGACATAGGAAATCTGAAGGCATCTTCGGTGATAGAAGGTCCCATTCCCCCCGTCCCACCGACCACCTCCGATCCCTTGAATTATCCACCCTAGGTACAATAAAGTGCCCTGTTTTTGACGCTTACTGAATGTCATCCAATAGGCGAATAGTACAATGTGTTTTTTGGCCAAGATGATCCCACTGATTGCTCCTCCCCTGTTTGCAAAGTTCACTCTTGCAATGGCAATTAAGTATCCAAACAACATGTTTCTGCCACTGCCATCCCTTCTACCCCCACCAATTCTCGCCTGCCACCATCTTCAAGTTCCACATAAAGCGAGTGTTATGTCAAACCAAAAAGAGGCGGGTGTCATCTTATAATATTGCTAATTCTTGACATTAGTGTATATGTAACAAGGACCCCCTGTATTCAATAAGAATCAGATTCCTAGACCAGGGAAAAAACAGTAATTGATATGTAACAATCTAGGCAATCATATAAAACAGACCAATGTCAAGAATATTAGTAACAAGGAAATTAAGCTACAACAATATTATAAAGTTCCAGGGTTTTATTGATAATTAAACAGAAATTCATATTTCAAAACATAAAATATATTCAAGTTAAAAAATTCTACAATAGGAGAATTGACATAATAATAAAGACATTTTGCATATTAAAACATTCTTTTTGTAAAAAACGAGGAGTGGCAAATTGGTACTCTACGCGCGTTTCGGCGACCAGCGCCTTCTTCTGGAGCAGCCACGAATGATTATGATAAAGATTTTTTAGTGTGTAGACCAATGGCTTGAGTTAAAACAGAGCCGGCGTTGATATCCTTTTTTTCAAAGGTTTATACTAGGATGTCCGACTGAATTCTTAATTTCTGTCTTTGTAGATTGATGTTATTTGATCGTCGATGTTAGGTTTTCTGATAAATAAAAAGATTATGAAGTTACTCCCGCCGTCCGGAACCTTTAGATTATTTGGGTCAATGAAAGATATCTTAACTTGACTTAGCAACGATAGAAATCCACCTGATATGGGGATCTTTTTAGAGGAGACTTTCCTTTGCACTTGTACGTTTTACTCCGATTTTGGCAATGATGCGGTATTTAAAATAACTCCCTGTCCAAAAAGATTTGACAGAGCTCTAAACTTCCGGCGGCGGGACAACGGGGTTTCTGCAATCCAGGCGATGATCGCCTGGATTGCAGAAGTCAAGTTAAGATATCTTTCATTGACCCAAATAATCTAAAGGTTCCGGACGGCGGGAGTAACTTCATAATCTTTTTATTTATCAGAAAACCTAACATCGACGATCAAATAACATCAATCTACAAAGACAGAAATTAAGAATTCAGTCGGACATCCTAGTATAAACCTTTGAAAAAAAGGATATCAACGCCGGCTCTGTTTTAACTCAAGCCATTGGTCTACACACTAAAAAATCTTTATCATAATCATTCGTGGCTGCTCCAGAAGAAGGCGCTGGTCGCCGAAACGCGCGTAGAGTACCAATTTGCCACTCCTCGTTTTTTACAAAAAGAATGTTTTAATATGCAAAATGTCTTTATTATTATGTCAATTCTCCTATTGTAGAATTTTTTAACTTGAATATATTTTATGTTTTGAAATATGAATTTCTGTTTAATTATCAATAAAACCCTGGAACTTTATAATATTGTTGTAGCTTAATTTCCTTGTTACTAATATTCTTGACATTAATTCTTGACATTATTCATCTTATAACCTACATATTGACAGCAAAAATTATTGTAATTCATTCTCCATATCTAATCCATATACTTACCAATTATAATATGGAAAAAATGCAATCTACAAAATTATATCAAAGCATTGGGCATTACTATCCAGGGTAGGTGGCCTGAAGAATGTCATTTCTGAGAGACCATTAATCACATTTAGAAAAAGACAAACCTGTCCGAGACAAGAATGATCTACTACCCATGAAAAATGCACAGGGTGACGGTAACCCACAATCAAGGGATTTTATGCATATTCAGAATGTAATATGTGTAAGTTTGGAAGTAATAGTGTGTTGATATCCCGTTTGTGACATTTAGCAGCATCACAAGATGACACATGTTTTGGTTTAACAGCACTGTCTACATAGGGGGAACTTTAAGATGGCAGCATTGAGGGCCTTTAAAAGGTTGATTGACAGGATGACTGTTTTGATTCCGATGGATGGGCGTTTAGTACACAGAGTCAGACTGAACATAGGAAAATACTTTAAGAGGTAGAGGAAGTATAGCTTATTCGGGTGCCATAGTTTGCATGTGGGCGGGAGAAAGGAGAAAAAAATATTGTAATTGTTATTGTTTGAATATGAACATTGGTGTGATAATGTTAAGTTATACTTAGAAGGACTAAAGTATGTTTCTTAATTTCACATTCATAGTCCCTTTTTTGTCCTAAAAATTTGTATTGACTTCTAAATAAATTTGGAAGTTTGAATATTGTTTTTGTCATGATCAACTCAAACAACTCTTCGCTGTCTGGATATTGTCGGAAAATTGGCTTAACTGTATTAGTGAATTCATGGGAAAGGGTAAGAGTTGGTCAGCTCTACTGTCCTGTTTAAGCTGAATCGATGACTTTATGAGGGGTTTGAACACCACTGTCTAACAAAAGATACATCAAACTTTCAAGAGAACATAGGATCGACGCCCAACTGAGTTCTCTCATCATTACAGTTGCTGTCAGAGAGGAAGAAGCGAGGGAGTGGGAGGTGAGGGATTCACAGAGGGGAGGGCAAGAGCCATTCTCTGTTTCTTCATGGCAGTAACATTAGGGTCTTGTCAAGGCTTCAATCCCAAATTTGGGTTTCTTATAGCTGTTGAGTAATAGCAATTGTGGTATTCTTTAACCAAGAGGGCAAGAGTCTAACATCTGTATTTATTTCAAAATGCTTCTGCATGTTTGCCAATGATTTTGATGAAAACGCGACCATGTTCCCAGGCACGCCTTGGTTTTAAACAACTAAAGGCTAACTTGTTTTTTCTTTAACGTGGTGGTCAACTGTTAAATTGAGCTACTGACACTTTAGGATATAAGACAAAATAAATCTAGCATTGATGTACATTAGAAGATTACCAGTCCTCTTCAACTGTCAAGTGAAGTGCCATTTTTCCACTTGCCCTTGTGTGCCTTCGACGCCTCGTCAGGGGTATTAAGTGCTATATAAATGCAAATACAAAACAATGTGCAACTTGAAGGAGCACTATAGCACCTTGCTTGCTGGCTGCTGCCTATGCGGCTGCCTGTTCTACCCTACTCTAGAACCAACCTTGAAAAGAGACTACATTTGTCAATGGTTTATGCAGATCATTGATTAACACACTAAACAGGAGAGAGCTGAGTAAACAAAATTTGTCCACTCATTCTAACTACGATCCATTTCATGAGTGTAGGCAATGTGATAAGAAGTGTTGGTTTGATTGAAAGAGCGAGCCGTGAGCAGATTAGTTTTACCCTACTTATGATGTGTTGTTTCAAGAGGGATGTCCCTTAGTTTTGTAGGCTTGGTTTCTATGTGGTTCGAAAAATCCATTAATCTTCAAAAAATGTAAAAGCGTTTACATGGTCCTGCATACAGCAGATGACTTTTGCACTGTGCAACTAAACGGGCAAACATATCTGCTTCTGCTTTGCTTATGCAAAGAGTTTCCCTATCGTGCTCAGTACAAGAAACTTCAGCATGTATCTGGGTTCAACACATTTCCTTTTGGTTATATATATATATATGCAAAGACCATCACAATGCCCCTCTAGAGTTCCAGCCTCTTGACCGATAATAGTTATTGGCAATATATGGGCTAGCATGGTTTTCTACTAGTTGGGATGGTGGTTCAATAAATAGTATATAAAACTTAGTTTAGGCACATCTTTTCTAAAGCTTTCTTTTCAGTAATCACATCTTTAGTAGGGACTCCCCAGACAGGCCTGTCAGAGGTTTTGTGAGGCTTGGAACAAAACATTTAACGCAGGGCTATCGGGGCATTTTTTCATTGTTTTTGCCATGTGCTAGAAGCGCCTGTTTCTAGGTATTAAAAATGTATCTAGAGGAAAGAAAGAACAAAGAATCTGGCACGTTCTGGTGGGACCGCCACACAGGCTACTTCTTTATTAATAAAGCCAGTGGGCCTGCCTTTATTTACATTTCTGAAGCAGAAAAGTATGGGTTCTGGGGCATACTGCTTATACCCTTGTGGCAGTCCTGTTTCCTGGTAGAATCAGAGCAGGATGATTGTTAACGTTTTTGGTGCCAATGATCAGCAGATAATATGTAAATGTAACAGTTCCATTTATTGGGTGGCATCCAAGGTGAGGGTTTCAGACAGGATGATATTGTAATTCTAGCTACAGCCTGTCAAAGTTCATTGATGGCCCTAACATGAACACCATCTTTAAAGACCCCTCTATTCTCTCTCTTCAGATGACTCAATCATCTTATGGTGACGTCCAACTAAGCCACAACCTTCTAGTGTTGCTTGCCTGCCTGTCCAGATGGGAGCTTATTGGCATTTTGGGCTGTGTTGTTCCTATTGAAGAGGACTAAGGCTGCTTGGAGTATAGGCTGATCTCTTTGTGGAGTGGTATAGTGGCAAAAGGGGAAAAATATGCATTGGAATGGTGCTCTGATCAAGTGCCAGCTGCTGAGACTATATGGTGGTATTCCACCTATTACCTTTCAAACTTGCACAGTGCGACACTCTAAATGCAACCAGTATGGCCAGATGTGGGTCCCATGGCCACTATGTGACAGGAAACAAGCAATACCTGACTGACGAGGACTAACTAAACCAAAACTAGCCTAGGACTGCTTGCGCTCCCAGTCGTAAAGGGGCTTAGCTTGACAATGTTCTGGCTGGACTGTTCCCATTGGTGTAGGACCAAGACTGATTTACCTAAAGGTGGTCTCATAGGGTGTGAAAAACTGTGGACTTGATTGCAACGCTTAAAACCAGTGGCTGAGGCCATTTGCAAGCCCTTTGCCCATCAACTTTGGGTTTCCCTCATTTGTCTCCTGAACTCTTGACTTAGAAAAATACATTGAGATTCAAACCAATGGTTTCCTTAAATAGCCTCATTATCTAGAAACCATTTACAGGGGGGGGGGGTTCAGTGGTAAGATCAGCCACACTCACAATACTTTTCAGAACTATATGTCCCTTATAAAAGAGCAAACAGCAAGCAAACTATTGAAATTATTTAGGATGTTCTACCTAAAAAGAATCCATGCTACCTGGGGATTCAAATAGTTTGCATTTGTGGGGTGTAGTATAACATTACTTCACACCAGAGCTTTAAGTCCTTAAAGAAATTGACAATGAGGTAGCACTCCATTCTATTGTATTGACCTCAAACTCATTTTCCATCTCTTTCAGACTTGAAATAGTTGCAAGAGGAACAAAATAAATGCTGGCAGATTTCCTTGGCTGGTTTCCTGACGAACCTTACATTACCTCTTAGGATAAGCTGTAAGGCAATATACATTCATAACAAGGACCTTCTGCTCGAAGGACTGATTGGATCGGACTTGCCGTAATGTGAACTAAATGTCATATCTTCTTGATATCCGTAACAGACTTTTAATTAGCAGTCAGTGGATCAAATGTATCATGTTCAATAGATTGTGTGACCCAATACTTCAATAATTGTTATATGAAGCACTTTAAATACATTTAAAAAGGTACAAAACGCCCTAAAATAGAGTGGAGAGCTCGCTCACTGTTGATAAACTCGTTATGTAGCACCGTACAACCTCCAAAATATTAACACATCTAATCACAAAAGAGTACGGAGTATCAAGAAGGAGTGCGGAAGAACACTGCATTTCGTATTAAATATCCCTAGGCATTCTTCCGGGCCAACAATGTTAAAGATAGTAAATCCCTCCTAACTGATGGTTGGCAAATTGGATAGAGCAATGTAGGTAAATGGACAGGCGCGCCTCCTTGACGAATGTGTGACTACAGTAGCCATCCACCCTGGCATCTGACCATGCTGTAAAGCACTCACCTATGGTGGGTAGTCATCTCCTTGCAGGCAAGGTAGGAGTTCCCTGTGTGACCTGCATGTGGAGGTGTTACGTTAGTTAAGAGGGATTTACTATCTCTACCTTTGTTACCCCTGATGAATGCCCTAGACCGTGTTTTAGGCTTCTTTATGGGCATAAACATGTGGGAAGGTTAATAGTTGTGAGGGTCCCAATGCCTCTCAGCAAAAAATCATAGATATGAGGGTCTTAGTGCCCAGAAACCTCTTTTTCAGTTCTTTCAATCATACCTAGTGTACCTAAGAATAAAGGGAAGTCTTATAGGGTTATCCTAAGGTATTTTTATGTAGATCCCTGTAATTATTCCAGAATTTTGTATCAAGAACTCCCTCAAGCTCATGAGGTTGAGTCCACCCTGGTAGTACCATCTTACCAGGGTGGGGTGAGAAACCTATGATGGAGCATGCCACATTACATGGGTGATAGAAAAGACAAAAACCCACACTTCAATGAATTTCACACCATATAATTTGGGGATGAAAAAAGATAAACACTATTTAATGCGTTTACCTTGGCGATTAGTTGCGCCAGTTTTATTCATCAATTTTATCAAAAAGAACAAATATCACTATAGTCAAGAGAAATATCAAAGCCTTAAACGTAATGACCATGACAGTTTTAGTGTCCAATATTTACAATGACAAACTTTTAGTCAAAAAATACGTGATTAAACAACGACATGACAAACCATACATATATTGTGAAACTGTGTAGAAAAACAAATAATACACAAATGCCATTATGTGATATTATTTCACAAATGAAGTGAGGGGAAGAATTATCGACATGTTGTTTTCATAACATTATTGTGAGCCAACAGCTTTTTTTCGAGCAAGAATATTTGGCAAAAATGGAGCTTTTTAGATGGGTCTCCAAACACAACACAACAACCTCTCGGTAGAAATGTTGATAGGCTTCAAGTGATAAACAATTTTATATATTTATTTCATAGGACTTGATCCTATCCGCCTACGCGTTTCGAGTTTGTGAGGGATCTTCTCAAACTCTCTTCAGGGCCAAATGAATTCCATTCCCCATTTGTTAAACCTCTAGGGACTGGAGGTAGGTTAGTTCGTCCAAATGACTTGTGGGATTTTGAAGGATCTGTACGTGTTTCTGGGAGCGACTGAGAAGGCCAATTGATCGTTCTTCTCTTTTTTCTCAAAATTCCTTCGTTTAACAAACAGTGCGTTTGAATCCGTTCAACCGTCTGGTGTATTAATCACCATCGGTATCTTAAGGGCCTGGACCCTGTCAGTGTCACCGCTGAAGTCCTTCTCGGGCACCGCAACTCTTTCAATTATGGAACGTGCACCACTTCCTCATTCCTTCACAACATGGGTGAGGCTTCCTCATCCAGAAAAACTGGATCCGGTCTTTCCATCGAGGGATATTAAACACCGAATACAGTGTTCTTCCGCACTCTCTTGATACACCATACACTTTTTGATTAAATAGACTATCATTTGAGACATCAGTGCGATTCAGCTGTTTGACTGCCAAAGTTATTTTCCTGCCAATAATATCTGTATAACTTTGTATTTGACCTAAAAAAAACTGTGCTAGCCTCTCCCATGTGAACTCATGACCTCCATTGTTGCAAATTATACAAAGCTCAAGGGGCAGTGAAAAAGTTAGCCACGTTGTTTCAAAGAAGTGATCATCTTCCACGAGAACAACAATTTTAAACAAACCCAACCTTTCTAAATGTTCAAAGCACAAAGTTGTGAAATCGTGACTGGCAACTTAAAAGCTTTTTTAATATTGGTTTACATGCTTGGAGTTAGTGGACAGTCCCTCACCCAAAAACTGTTGGAGAGAATAAAATGTACCCTTAGCAGTGGGTAGGCTCAGTGAACATAAGATTGTAACATGGTGTGTTGTTCATGCAAGATGTGTGTACAAGTGTGACTTACACAGACGTCAGTGTATGACTTTAATACCATGTGTGATCAGTTAATCTCAATATTGGACCATAACACCATATGCGGCTCATGCAGGTGTATGCTAGAACAGTAACACAATTTAAGACTCGTACAGCGTCGGTATCAACACATGCTCTGAATAGGCCCATCGTACTGCGTACGACTCAAGTATTCTCAGTAGAGTAATACAATATGTGACAAACACATGCTGTAATATCATGTAAGGCTCACAAATGCTCAGTATAGGTGCGAGACTTAAAATGGCCTTCAGTGAGCAGAATGGCTAAACAATTTTTTACCAAATAGTGTTTTACTGCTCCCACCAACTCCAACTAAATTAATGATGAACAACAAAAAGGAAAATATTTGCGGAGCTTCAGCTCAGGGAGCCCCTTTGTCAAATTGGTGATGAGGATACAGAAGTTGTAAATTCTACATTCAGACAGAGTAGTTCTCAGAAAATGAAACACCCTTCTGTTAAATTCTCAGTGCCAGTTCAGGTGGATTTTAGCCAGCCTTGTCTTTTGGCTGTTCCAGCTGAAAGTTCTAGTTCTTTTCCTGTGTTTCTGAGTGGGAAATCTGACTCACAAAAGCTCTAAGCTTATTCTTCACTGCACAACTGAAATAGACAACATTTCAAATTCTTCCTGTAAGATCTTAGGAGTTTCGACACAAAGCACAAGTCTTCATGCAAACATTTCCAAAGTGTGTGGGGTGAGGCTTTTCCTCCAACAATGATATTTATTTTATTTATTTCAAAGGTTTTATATAGCGCTGCTGGACCCGAGAGTATCAGAGCGCTTTACAATGAAGGTAGACATAAAACGAAGAAGTTAACATTGTGCAGAAAATGCAAGGGATATAGTATTGCAATCAGAGCACTATACATGTGAGAAAGCAATAATAGTATATAATTGACAGAATGAAGGACATTCACAGGGGATAAAAATGTGTATTTGGAGGAGCTAGGGGGTAGAAAAACAGGGATGTACATTCATGGGAAGATGTATGCTGAGAGTTGAGGAGAGAAAGGAGTGTAGAGGGTGAGTGAGAATATGAGAGGAAGTAGGATGGGGTGAGGAGAGGTGTGAAACAGAGAAGAGAAAAGAGTGAACATGATCAAGGACAATAACCCTAGATACCCCAATATTTGTTGAGGAGAAGTATTTTGAGTTCTTTTTTGAAGAGAGAGTAAGAGGGGTTGCAGCGAAGATTTTTGGGGAGAGTGTTCCAGATTGTAGGAGCATTCCCAGAGAAAGCACCGGCTTGGGTCTTTTGGCATTTAAGTCTGGGAGGGATCAGGACAAGGGAGTTAGTACTTCTCAGAGACCTAGAGATATACTTAAAGTGTTCTCATAAGGGATCAGTGTGGTGAAATTCAGCATGCAGGAGAAATTCTACTCTTTCTCCGGGCTCACTACACCAAGTTCCTAAAGCCGGCATGCAAAGTGATCACAGTCAGTGATCACACATTGGTTGTCTCTCAGTATGCCAGCATTATCAGGCTTTCAAGATTTAAAATAGCAGCTCTTCAAATCAATTTCATGCATCAACCCTGGCGAATCTGTTATGCGCATGTACATTAAGTTTGACTTCTCTGTTTTCAAGCAGGTCTTATACAAGTCATTGTAAGCGTCTCTATGACGTGAAACACTAGGATAGTTTTGTAGGTTTTGAAGGCAATGAGATTTTATGGAGTAGACGAATCTAATGCTGCAATTTTCACATTTCAAGATAATATCAGGGTTTTTTTTTTTACCCCAAGATTGGATCTGAAATTGAGTTTCCTGAACCATTCAAATAGTTTATTATGCTTCTTTCTGCAATTCATTTGAGCTTTTTAGACTCAATCCAGATAGGTATTTCAATGGCTGCGTGCTCTGTAGCCCTTTTCCTTTTATGCACTACAAAAAATAAGCATAAATATTTGATAACTATCCTTAAACTGACTCTTTCTTTAACAGTAATAATTACTATTAGATATCAACGATATCTATTTTATTGTATTTATTACCATATAACATCTTGCGCAGAAACATTATACGAAGCAAAGCAGCCGGCACTCAGGACAATGAGGGTAGGTTTGTTAATATTAAGCTGAAACAGTGGTGTGGATTCACTGTGTCATTTGTATGGAAAGACAAATATATAACTAAGATAAATCTTTTCCATGACAAGAGGGACAGATAGGTCTTGACCAAAACTCCAAACTCGAACCTTATCATGAGCCTTAACCTCTTAGTCAAGGCATAATCCAAATTCTCAATAAAAAACTAACAAAAACCCAAGTCATAAGCACAATCAACATCATATCGCGAGGCAATACTGTACCCTTTTTTGGAAACACCCATCCATGAAGATAAAATTAACCCTTAAGCCTATTCATACTATTCGCAATAACTCTAACCCATGCTGTACTGTAATCATAACAGTAATTCCTACACAAACCAAAGATTAGAGACAGATTTTGTATACAATGCCATTTGACAGTAAAGCGGCTCTGTTTCAGAATCTGAAAGCTAAGTAAATATATGTTCATTTTTTTGCTCTGGCACATGCATTCGGCCAAAATCTGCTGGTAAATTCTGGGGTTAAAAAAAAAAGAAGTGAATGACACATGTGCAAAACATTTTCCAATTTAATTTTTATCCATTATACTCCCTATCTCTGAGTCCAAATGACCCAGCATGTGCAACTCACAATGGCTCCACATAAGACCAGAACACTGTCCACAAATCACAAATTGTCACAAAAACTCTCTCAGCAGATTTCATGCTTCAGATCTACAGTGGATTCCGTCTCACGTGTGGAATGATGACCTCACATTTTACCGTTAAACCTTATTTCTGTCCGATTACTCTCTAATCACAAACACAAAAGGTGAGTTTATCCACACAAGTGGGAATTCCGTAAGCCAGGCCTAACTAGTCCCCATGACAAGAGTTGAAAGGTTCACAAAAACAGGGTCCACAAAATCTTTTTCGTCTCCATCAATTAATCTTTCTATTTGTCTGTCAACAGGCCAGAGGTTCTGCTGTAGTGTAGTTCCTATTATCCCAATAGGCTCTGCGCATTGGAATAATACCTTCAATAGTATAGGCCTAGACCAGACGTTAACTAGGTCTACTACTGTCGATATTAGACTTAAAGTTTTGGGTTTGCCAGCTAGCTCAGAGTTCACTAGAAACTTTCTCGAATGTTCAGGAAGGAATTAACTTCCCTGATTAGACAAGAAGGGATTTAGTTTCTGACAACCATAGAACATGACAACTTTGCTCTCCCCTAATCAAGAGTGTATCTCGAGAGTCGTGTGAACAAAAGGCAATTTATTTTACTCAGTCAGTACGTGCATTCTTAGTCTCATCAGATTGTAGAGAAAAGGAAGAGACGGGCGTGTTCAATAAAAGATGTTATTTATTGATCAGTCTCTTTTCTCGTACAAGAGAAATGGATCGATATTATTGCAATACTTATCGTTAAGTAAAGCGCATACATTAAAAGCAGAAGTATAAAATAATACTGTAAAAACATTGATATGGTTTCTAAGCCATATGAAGGTTTAAAATGAATAAAATATATTACATACACATATACATTTGACTAAACGTACTCAACTGGTGTTTCTAGATACGCCTACCCCGTGTACCTGACCTAAGCCTAATACGTGGGCGGGAATAGAAAGTTACAGTTTAAGTTAAGTTTGTTTTTGCCAAGTGACTGACTAAAGAATTCTCTGTGAGGGGTTATTCAGTTCTGTACCTGGAAGTTAGGATGAATGAGGGATGGTATCTCTCTTCTCTGCTCTCGATATTCCAGGCTGCCTGCGAGGGCTACCCGGAAACGCCGGTGCTGGATTTCTCGGCAGGAGAAAGCAGCGCGTCTCGTTCTCAGCGCGTCAGGAAGGCGGGGCTGTGCCAGCGGGGTCTGCTCTGCTCTGGGCTTCGGCAAGTATGGCTTCTCCGTCTCGTCACCACCGCGTGTGTTTGCATAGGGCAATATCGGTAATATTTATACCTTTAAGGTGCCGAGATTGACGTAAGGATGGACATAGATACGTCAATAAGGATGTCATACGACCAGGTCGTTAGCACATTATTTTGCTGAAGTTCTTGGTGAAATCAAAACAATGGCCGCAGGGTTTTTCCCAGGTTGTCATAGGTTTGATTTGTTATGAGAACTCCGTATGCCTTATCAGGGGCTGGAGGAATATCGCTTGTCTAATTAGATCGCAAGCGTTATGACCTAATCAGATAACACGTTCCTGTGCCGTAGTGTGGCTTCGTCAGATAACGGTATCTGCATCATGGGGGTTTGCTGCCTCATGGGCTGACTGCTAGTTAACTTGTTGGTTTGTTAACCAGAATAGGGTCAGGAATAGGGGGATCGATTCAGAACCTATAGGAATACATCACACCCACTCCACGCTAACTATGGTCATATTTACTAATCTATGCATAGTAAAACATAGTACAATATATTTATAGAGTATTGTGTATACCTTACCACCCCAAAATACATAAACGCATTTTTAAATTTTCAAATATACGGAAGAAATGCAGTCATATGTATAGTATGCACTCAAGCTGTAGAATAATGCTAAAGTAATAACGCATTTGTATACATTATTGCTATTTGGTATATGAGATTTACACATGAAATGGCTCTCAATACAGAAAAAAAGTTCGAGACCACTTCATCACAGAATATAATACAATGAACATACCAGCGGGCAGCTAATGTCTATAAGCTGTCTAAAAATAGAAATCTTAGTTCTCTAGGAATAGTTTCTTACTTTAAGCAGAAGATAAGTGTCCCGAAAAATTGTAAAAAATAATTTGGGGCTGCTGAAAAAATTGCTGTCCGTGAACTGGAGGGAAAATTGTTCATGTGACTATATTATTAAAGTTGAAGGCCAAATTCAGGGAACGCCGTGTACGAGTTTGTTCAAAAGTCCCTATTTCTGTTCTGGTGAGAACATCATATCATTTAGGCTTTCGAAAAAGTTGTCAACAGCTTCCTGGGAGAGTTCCACTAACTCGGAAATAGGTGTAACCATGCATTCATGCGCATGATTGTCTCCATTGACATTCTGATTTGGATTGCTGACAGAAGGTCGTACCTGATCGATGCTGCTTTCATCTTGTACTTCACTACCCCTTAATCGTAGTGGTGAAGCTTCCACGAATGCCGTCATCAGGATTGGTAGCCTTTGAGGGCAGCACAAAGCATGTGCCTTGATCGGACTCAACAATGTTTCTGTAGATCATATGTTTCTTTTGATGACAACGGTCCCATGTTGTTTTAATGTACCCCTTTCCCAATTTCTCGTACATGCCAGCCTGTATATATTTTTGGCAGTATTGAAACCTGAAGGTTGAAATTGGAATATTTATTATCCCATGTATTATCCATTCACTGACAGGTCGTTCTGACATTGTCACTGGTAATCTCTCAAGTTTCTCAATGCTCAGGATTGTATAATCAGCTCCCTTTTGGGCCATACTGATTTGTCTATCAGTAAGGTTAAAGATATAGAATAGTGACGTTGTTTTGATTAAACGCCAAGGCACATAGCCTGAACACAGATTTTGTAACGTCCAGCCAAGCTGTACAATAGAACGCAATTGGGACTGACCGTGTTGTAATAACAGTAAGTCTTGCGATAATATGTCGATTGCTGAAGACACAATGCTGTCCAAAGAAAAAATTCTGGAGGACAGAGTCATTAACCCATTGTCCACTACAGAAAGTGATTTTTCCAAATTAATACGGTCAATTTCCCGTATTCTCTCTGCTGTTTCAATTTGAGTAACCTTCCAGGCCTCATTGTATGCTGCATATACAGAGGCTGCTATGAAACGCTTTTGACGCTGTTTGCGTGGTCCCATAGTGAAATCACGCAAGTCAGCACCATCAGTAAGTAAAGTTAGGTGTTGCTTGATTTCTGCCAGTGTGGAAGTTTGTAGCCATTGAAGGCATAATTTGCCCACACTGTAGGTGGTTATTATCCCTGGGTGATGTCTTTGAGGATATCTAGGGTCTGGCCTGGTCATTTTGAACCCCTGTGTTTTGTTCAGGAATCTGTCTTGACAGTTATTAGTATCTGTGGGCCAGATCAACCACTGTTTCCAATCTGGATGTGTTCTAGTTTGGTTTAATACATAATTTACGTCTATCTCTTCTTCTGTAGAACTATTGCTGTTCATTGTTGGTTTTGGAATAGACGGTTTATTTAAGTCTTTGATTTTGGCTAGGCCAAGACAGGTGGTTTGTTGAACAGTGTCATTTAAAAATATAATTTGTTCTGGGATCATGCAGGCTCTAAACAAAGATTCTATACCCTGTACTTGCCATTCTTTTGTACCCCAAACACTTTTCAATTCAACATTTTTGTCCCAATAATCAAAACCAAAGGTATTCATTTGTTCAAAGAATGAGTCTGAATATATCAATTTCGTGTTGGTTATCATGGTCTTCATCCCTGTCTTATTTGACAATTTGAAATAAAATGTTTCAGCATTACTTATGTTAAAACCTGAAAAATATGAATATTTGTCGTAAACGGTTCTTGAGCTTCCTTTTGGAGGGGTTGCACAATGTTCCCATTGATTATAATTTAAAACATTTCTAGGTTGTGCAGATCTATGTAGAAAATGGTTACCATAGTGGTTATAACAGTACATACTATCATAATTTGTAGAACCCTGCAAATAATCATGTTTGGTAAATTTAGCAGACATTACTAAGTCAGACATCATATTATTAATGCTTTCGAAGTCCCAATCATCAGCAAATGAGCTTGGTTTTACAAAGTCACTCAATGAGATCTTAATTTGGTGTGGATATTTCAGGATTTCGACCGGACCATAAATTTCATAGTCAGTGTTATCCCATGCTACCCCACCCGGTATAGGATTGGCTGTGAAGTTGGCTGAAGAAAGTTCTCTTTTCTCGACGTGTGAAGATGTGTGTGGTTTGAGGATCAAGTTGATTTTCTGACTTGCTGTGTCCATTTTAGCATATTTTCCCTCAATGAAGCGTCCCAAAGTTAGTACCATGATGAGCCAAAGTATGAGGATAAATGCACCAAAACCCACCCAAAATTCAAGCCATGGAGAAACCAGATATGTTTCTTTCAGTTGTTTCAAAGGTTCTTTAGCTTTATCTTTAAAGGTTTTTGATGATGGCTGTGTCTTTGATTCACTGAAGCCTTCAGAGGAATCATCGAAGTTTATGAAGTAGCCGGATGCAGTTCTGTCAATTGTTCCAATTGGTTCAGGATCACTGTTTCTTGCATTTGCACTTGGTACTTCATTATAGATTGGTGTGTTTCTGCTAAATGTTTTTATTTGGGTTTTCAGAGGTCTAAGTTCCATTGCATTGTTGCATAGTCCTTGTTGTTCTTCTGTAGGCGTTTCGAATGTAATGAGCCTCTTAGTTAGGACCTCTGTACTGGTAGCAAACCTTGGTGTTCTGCTACTTATTGGGAGTCCACTTGGCCTACTATTTGTTATCGGCCACATGATTGTGGTTTTACCAGGTCGATGGATACAACTCGGTTCTCCTTTTTACCAGCAAGCGGCGGTAGTACAACTGATCTTGTCCCGTTGACAGACAAGACAGGAACTGCTTTTCTGTAAGAAGGCCCAAATTCCTTCTGTACCGCGATCTTTTCTCTGACCAGATCCCCGACTTTTGGAATCCAGACAGGTCTTGCTGGGACAGGTGGTGGTTCTTCAGTGGTTGTTGGCTGTTGTTTCAACTTTATGTTGCTCAGGTCTTTTCTTGTTTTGTTTAAGTCCTGCAAAATAGCCAAACGGTCTTTGATATCAAAGCTTTTTTCTTTCACCACTGAAGTCTGACTATCAAGGTCAGAGATCAACATCCTAGTTCCAAATAATAATTCGTACGGACTGAATCCCTTCAGAGAATTTCTTGGCAAGTTATTTAGACTACGTTGGACACTTATTAGATGTTTGACCCACCCAGCTCCCGAACCTAATATCCTTTCCGTTATAGATTGCTTTATGCCTTGGTTTTTTCTTTACACCATCCCGTATCCCTCAGGAAGGAAGTGAGAAGATTCCCGCTGTGCTATGCTCATTTGGCCATGTGTCCCCTCAGGCTGGAGGGCTAGAGTGAAAACAATGGTCAAACGTAGCATGCTCTTAGCGTATATGCCATTTAGACTCGCAAATCTTTGTATAACAGTCCAGACGTCAGCCGAGTGCTGGTGGTCTACATTATAAGTGGAAACTAGCCTGTATATGTTAATCGCAAGCCTTGCTTTTTACTCTTGATTTTTTCTGGAGTAAAACGACGAGGTATTAAGCTGTTTCTCTCCCCACTGCGATCTCTGTTGCAGTTTGGGCAGTTTTTTACAAACATGGTGTGATGCAGGCTCATGCCTGGCCACCAGTACCATGATTGTAATTCTTCCAGAGAATCTTTTAGTTTGAGGTGTCCGAGACCCTCACCCATATGTGCGTCTGCGATTAACAAGTTTCTCCTGTCCATGTTTGGAATCACTCTATCCCCCACTCCAGGGATTCGAGCAAAAGGGACGGAGTTTGCATCGATTATGTATGTATAATTGAGTGGATAGTTGATCGGTAGCGCTGAGCAGTCGCCTTTTAATGACGTTTTCACCGCCAGCACTGTTTCACCGTCAATGTATTTTAATGTACGCTTTTTTCGAACTACGGGAGCCAATTTAGTTGCTACCGCTGTGGCTGTGTCAGCCAATGAATTCCCTGCAACGTGAACGCCATCACGCTGATGACTCAGTGAGTGTGTCACGTGAGTCTTTGGTAGTTCTTTTTGTAAAAGAGCTATTTGTTCCCAGAGCAGTTTCTGCTTTATTGTTGCATCTGTGTCATCTTTGTAACCGTTTTGAATCCATGTCTGCAAATCGTTGTTATATGATTTGACGCAGTAATATGAATCTGACACTATAAGTGTCGGGAATTCGCGATCCGCATTATCTAGCGCCATTTTCAATGCTAATATTTCAGTTTGTTGTTCTGAATTAGTTTCTACTGAGTGTGTTTTTGTTAATAGAGGTCTTAGTTTACCTCCGCGCCACACTTCTTTTGTAATCCCACATGTGGGGTTGTATGCTTGTTCTCCCCAAACGGGGGGTTGAGCATGTCCGTCTGTATAAATTACACAGGCGTAATGTCGTAAAGGCAGAATATCGATTGGCAGAGGGAATGTTCTTTCATATTCTAGATTTTTTAATTCCTCTAGTTCTGGATCAAAGTAGTAGTATACTTTGTCCGTTGTGATTGAATTCACCCATTGTATCCATTCCGGATTCAATGTTGTTGTTGGTAAATTACACGGTGTTGTTAATGCCTCAAAGGCTGATTCAGCTGTTCTGACTGTGATGTGTCTACCGTCCGCTTGATCTTTTTCTCTAGCTATTGCGGTTTGAACTGCATGAACAATTTTTTCTTTAATGCTGAATTTCTGTTCAGCTTCTGTGTACAAGTGTGATTTGAATGCAATTGGTACCTTTTCTCCCTCATTAGAGGTCAGGTATGTGAATCCGCATCTCCCTGGGATGACTCGGATCACAAGATTGCGTGTGTTATCACGTGTTTCTAATTTTGTTTTAATTAGCATGTCTGTTTGTAAGGATCTCAATATTTCTGTGTGTATTTGAGTCCAATTAGATCTTTTAAAATCTGGTTTTATTAGATCATAAAGGGGTTTGACCCTTTCTGCGTAATTTGCAATATATGTTCTTCCGAAATTTAGGAAGCCTAGAATTGACTGTAGGTTTTTTAGTGTTCTAGGTGCTTGGAGTACGGCACATTTTTCTAGAAAATTGTCAGCCAGGCTTTTGCCTTCACTTGATAATTCATATCCTAAGAACAGGACTGTCAGATGGGCAATTCTGGATTTTTTAAAGTTGAATTTGTAACCCTCTGCTGCGAACCCAAGTATTATGGTGTTCACTCTCTTCAAGTGAGTCTCCAAGTCATCATCTGTTAAGTATATGTCGTCGACATACGATAATGCTTCGTCGTCATATATTTGTAGTAATTCTGTTACTCTCGCTGAGAATACTCCCGGGCTGTTCTTGTACCCCTGGGCTAACCGACAGAATTGTTTTTGAGTGCCATTTATTGAGAACGCAGACAAATATCTGCTCTCTGGTGCTATGTTTTGACAAAAGAATCCATTAGAGATGTCTAAGGTTGTTTTGTATTTTTTGCACACTATGTTATTCATTAGTGCAGCACTATGTGAGTTTTGCACTGCAAAAGTTTTGCAACATGAGTTAAGGTGTCGGTAATCCAAAACTAGACGGTATGAATTGTCTGGTTTGGAGACCGGAAACAAAGGGTTGTTCATTTGTGAGGTGCAAGTTTCAATCACCCCCTGGTATTCTAGCTGATCTAGAATTTCTTTTACCTGTTTTTTAGCGTCTTGCTTAATTGGGTACTGCCTTTGTGTAGTAGGTTGTGATTTTAACTAGATTTTGTGAGGAGGAGAGTCCTCATCCCATCCTACGTGATTTTTATATAAAGCAGGAGCTAGAGCTACTGCCCACTTTCTAGCAAGTGTGTATTTTTTATGAATTGGGATGTGATTTGAGAAGGCAGGCATAATTACTTCTTCGCCATGAGGGCACTACCTGACAAATTCTGGTGGCCAGTCTTTTTCAGATAGAAGGATGTCATAGCCCTTGGAGAGATTATCCCAAAATAGTCCCCTTATTTTTCTAGTCTTATCTCCCTCTATACGTAATGTTATTTCGTATATTTTGTGAGGTTTGCTAACTCTGGTGTCTGCAGTTTCCACTTGAAGATATTCATTCGTGTCCACTGTCTCCAGATGATTCATAAGGACTTTGCGAGCTATGCTCACTTCTGCTGCGCTGTCTAGCATTGTCTGAGCCCATTCTCCGTTTTTCAGTTGTGTCCTCAGTATTCTCGGCATTGTTAACTACCTTGATACTGGCTACCTTCTTTTTTGGAAATTGTAATTTCTTTTTTAGCTGAGCAGGTTCCTTGTCTTTGGACTTGGCGTGCTCTTCTCTTTGTTCTGATCGTCCTCTTCTTTCCGATTTCTGCGAGGAAGTCTGAAAAGATTGAGAGGGACGTGTATCAATGTCTTGATATCTATCAGGCTTTTTTATATTATCCCTATTTCTAAGGTTATATCTTTTCCCAGAGGGGTCACTCTGGGGTGACCTGTGTCTTTGGTTCGGAGATTTTTCTCTTCGCCTTGGAGACCTGCCTCTGGACTGGAATTTCTTTTCTTTAGGATTGGATTGTTTGTTTCCATCCCAGCTCTTTTTCTGTGATGTTGAATTATTATTAAAAAATATTTTTTCAGGACTTTCAATCAGTTGTGGTTTTACTGGTATTCCACCTAAACTATCTCTACCTAGTTCCTCATAGGATTTTTCTATGATTCTGGCAATTTCAGCTGGTTGGTCTGCTATATCTGTCTCCTTTAACCTCTGGCGGATCGCCACGTTTGCTGCTTCTCCCTTTATGTTGGCTAATAATATAGCTGAGACCTGCTTGAAGTCTTTTAGTAATTTCATACCAAGAGTTAAAGCGGGTTCTGGACCATATTCGTCTTGAATTTGTTTTAGCACATCTGGTATAACCGAAATGGATGGAACACCGTGCGTTTTTGTGTAAATGGAAGCAAAGACTGTACCCCAAGTGTCACAGTCCTCAATGTGTGGTGCGATTCCCATTGGAAGACAGATAGTCAGAATCCTGTGTTTTTCTAACGGGGTGGTGTCAGGAAACACCGCCTCTATTTGGGTTATTTTCTGCGCCAACCAGAATGGTATTTGTTCCCGTTTAGCTGGTACTTTACCTAGGCAGGACTGTATGTTCTGTGGTGTAATTTTATTTGTGTTCCCCTGGTGAGGGGTCAGCTGTGGAATTTTAATTGCTGGCTGAATTGTAGAAGTCCGCATCACATACTGGACTAATTGTCTATGTATTTTTATTAATTGTTTTAGCTGTGTTAAAAGGTTTGCTGCAGACATCCCGTCGATGTCTGGATGTGGTGTGTATCCGGCTAGGACCGGCCACGTTGCTCCTGGTCTACCTAAGGGACCGAGCCTGGTGATGTGATTATTATGTTTTAGGGCGCCATCAAATAAGAGCAGGTGCTCTTGAAATGTGAGTGGTACTTCCACCTCCTCAAAAGGAGTGTTCGTTTCAGGAGGTTCCTCTATTTTGTAATAGTGGAAGTACTTTGTTACAGCATTTGCTGCTGGAAAATTTATCCATGAATAGTATACCTCTGTCTGCCGATATTCGTGTGCCTCAATTACGAATATGACTGTACCACCTCTAGGTGTCAGTCCATTTTCTATAAGTTTTAAAGTTATAGATTTCCTTTTAATGACCGGGATGAGTATTATATCCGGGTCTGCGTCTTGCAGTGCAGTATCAGCTGCTGCGAGTTCAGTTGCTAATCTAACTGCCTCTCTTTCATCATCACTGTCTACCATTTTACCGACAGGATGGTTACTTTGTTTGTTTGCAGATCAGGTTTCTTATGGAAACAAAGATTAGATGCACAATATTTTGGAACGGTTTATCCTTCAACGTTGACTAAACCAAGTACCATACATAGGAGTTTCCTCCTGCGATGTTTGGCGGATAGTACCTTTCACCCACTCCAGACGTCTTTGGAGTATTATGGGAAAAAGGGGTCTGAGTGAGAAAGCACGACTGAGTTACTCTAAATGTCTTACGATAGTTTTATCGCCCTTTCCAAACGCGTTGGGCGCCATGTAGTGTAGTTCCTATTATCCCAATAGGCTCTGCGCATTGGAATAATACCTTCAATAGTATAGGCCTAGACCAGACGTTAACTAGGTCTACTACTGTCGATATTAGACTTAAAGTTTTGGGTTTGCCAGCTAGCTCAAAGTTCACTAGAAACTTTCTCGAATGTTCAGGAAGGAATTAACTTCCCTGATTAGACAAGAAGGGATTTAGTTTCTGACAACCATAGAACATGACAACTTTGCTCTCCCCTAATCAAGAGTGTATCTCGAGAGTCGTGTGAACAAAAGGCAATTTATTTTACTCAGTCAGTACGTGCATTCTTAGTCTCATCAGATTGTAGAGAAAAGGAAGAGACGGGCGTGTTCAATAAAAGATGTTATTTATTGATCAGTCTCTTTTCTCGTACAAGAGAAATGGATCGATATTATTGCAATACTTATCGTTAAGTAAAGCGCATACATTAAAAGCAGAAGTATAAAATAATACTGTAAAAACATTGATATGGTTTCTAAGCCATATGAAGGTTTAAAATGAATAAAATATATTACATACACATATACATTTGACTAAACGTACTCAACTGGTGTTTCTAGATACGCCTACCCCGTGTACCTGACCTAAGCCTAATACGTGGGCGGGAATAGAAAGTTACAGTTTAAGTTAAGTTTGTTTTTGCCAAGTGACTGACTAAAGAATTCTCTGTGAGGGGTTATTCAGTTCTGTACCTGGAAGTTAGGATGAATGAGGGATGGTATCTCTCTTCTCTGCTCTCGATATTCCAGGCTGCCTGCGAGGGCTACCCGGAAACGCCGGTGCTGGATTTCTCGGCAGGAGAAAGCAGCGCGTCTCGTTCTCAGCGCGTCAGGAAGGCGGGTCTGTGCCAGCGGGGTCTGCTCTGCTCTGGGCTTCGGCAAGTATGGCTGCTCCGTCTCGTCACCACCGCGTGTGTTTGCATAGGGCAATATCGGTAATATTTATACCTTTAAGGTGCCGAGATTGACGTAAGGATGGACATAGATACGTCAATAAGGATGTCATACGACCAGGTCGTTAGCACATTCTTTTGCTGAAGTTCTTGGTGAAATCAAAACAATGGCCGCAGGGTTTTTCCCAGGTTGTCATAGGTTTGATTTGTTATGAGAACTCCGTATGCCTTATCAGGGGCTGGAGGAATATCGCTTGTCTAATTAGATCGCAAGCGTTATGACCTAATCAGATAACACGTTCCTGTGCCGTAGTGTGGCTTCGTCAGATAACGGTATCTGCATCATGGGGGTTTGCTGCCTCATGGGCTGACTGCTAGTTAACTTGTTGGTTTGTTAACCAGAATAGGGTCAGGAATAGGGGGATCGATTCAGAACCTATAGGAATACATCACACTGCTTGAATTCCTACCACCTAAAATATGCAGACCTCTTGACCTGCTGGCTCCACTTCAATTTAAATAAATTGAATTCAGCTGAGAAGACGACCAACAGGTGGTTCAAATCCATTACGGCAGAACATTGTGTAAAACTGATATCATAATATCACAGAGCAATTGAGAAAGCAATATCTATCTATCTATCTATCTATCTATCTATCTATCTATCTATATGGATGTATAACGTTACAACGCATACTTTTAGCACGCATACCTTTACAACGCAATTTTTACAACGCAGGATCCATTACAACGAACTACCATTACAACGCATTTTTTTACATCGCAGATGCCTTTACAACGCATACCATAACAACGTAAGTATTGGTAAGTATATAATATTTTTAAAAATGTAAGTAATTAAAATTAATATAATTTAATTTAATTTAATTTTAATTTAATTTTATTTAAAACCCAAACCTAGCCTTGAACCCTAAAAATACCCCTGTGCCCCAAAACCCAAACCTAGCCCTGAACCCTAAAAATACCCATGTACCCAAAAACCCAAACCTAGCCCTGAACCCTAAAAATACCCCTGTACCCAAAAACCCAAACCTAGCCCTGAACCCTAAAAATACCCCTTTACCCAAAAACCCAAACCTAGCCCTGAACCCTAAAAATACCCCTTTACCCAAAAACCCAAACCTAGCCCTGAACCCTAAAAATACCCCTTTACCCAAAAACCCAAACCTAGCCCTGAACCCTAAAAATACCCCTTTACCGAAAAACCCAAACCTAGCCCTGAACCCTAAAAATACCCCTGTACCCAAAAACCCAAACCTAACCCTGAACCCTAAAAATACCCCTGTACCCAAAAACCCAAACCTAGCCCTGAACCCTAAAAATACCCCTGTACCCAAAAACCCAAACCTAGCCCTGAACCCTAAAAATACCCCTTTACCCAAAAACCCAAACCTAGCCCTGAACCCTAAAAATACCCCTGTACCCAAAAGCCCAAACCTAGCCCTGAACCCTAAAAATACCCCTTTACCCAAAAACCCAAACCTAGCCCTGAACCCTAAAAATACCCCTTTACCCAAAAACACAAACCAGAGGGGTTGGCCTAACGGCTAAGGCGCTCGACCTCGGACCTGGGGATCTGGGTTCGAGTCTCGGTAACAACGCCCAAAAAAAAACTGTGATTCTGGGCAAATCACTTAATCTCCCCGTGCCTAAAATGAAAGTGTGTCCTCATGTAACGTAACTGGTGCTATGTAAAGCGCTCTGATAACTGATTCGGTTCGGTTCTAGTTTGCGCTATATAAAACTCTGCAAAAAAAAAACAACCTAAAAATACCCCTTTACCCAAAAACCCAAACCTAGCCCTGAACCCTAAAAATACCCCTTTACCCAAAAACCCAAACCTAGCCCTGAACCCTAAAAATACCCCTGTACCCAAAAACCCAAACCTAGCCCTGAACCCTAAAAATACCCCTGTACCCAAAAACCCAAACCTAGCCCTGAACCCTAAAAATACCCCTTTACCCAAAAACCCAAACCTAGCCCTGAACCCTAAAAATACCCCTTTACCCAAAAACACAAACCAGAGGGGTTGGCCTAACGGCTAAGGCGCTCGACCTCGGACCTGGGGATCTGGGTTCGAGTCTCGGTAACAACGCCCAAAAAAAACCTGTGATTCTGGGCAAATCACTTAATCTCCCCGTGCCTAAAATGAAAGTGTGTCCTCATGTAACGTAACTGGTGCTATGTAAAGCGCTCTGATAACTGATTCGGTTCGGTTCTAGTTTGCGCTATATAAAACTCTGCAAAAAAAAACCAACCTAAAAATACCCCTTTACCCAAAAACCCAAACCTAGCCCTGAACCCTAAAAATACCCCTTTACCCAAAAACCCAAACCTAGCCCTGAACCCTAAAAATACCCCTGTACCCAAAAACCCAAACCTAGCCCTGAACCCTAAAAATACCTCTGTACCCAAAAACCCAAACCTAGCCCTGAACCCTAATAATACCCCTGTACCAAAAAACCCAAACCTAGCCCTGAACCCTAAAAATACCCCTGTACCCAAAAACCCAAACCTATAACATTTTTAATATAATTATATACTAACCAATACTTACGTTGTAATGGCATGCGTTGTAAAGGCATCTGCGATGTAAAAAAATGCGTTGTAATGGTAGTTCGTTGTAATGGATCCTGCGTTGTAAAAGTTGCGTTGTAAAAGTAGTCCGTTGTAATAGTTGCGTTGTAACGGTTGTTTACCATCTATATATATATTTTTTTTTTCAGCCAAGCAAACTAGAGAATACCGTAAGCTACTTAGAGATATTAAAAAACTGGAGACAGTAAAGAAAGACCCTGTTGTCTCTGACCAGCATTGCGTTATCCTGTCATATCCTTCTTTGACAACACGATTACAACAATCCGAGAGGAGATATCAGAGAGCGTAGGGTATTTTCCTAGCACATCAATTGAGACGCTCATACTTGTATTCTCAATACTTCTCTGAGGCAGTGTGGTCAACCGAAAGCCTTAAACTTTCAAGTAAACCCTGCACAGGTACACAAAAAAGGCGATTTTCAATAAGTAGTCCTTAGACAGCTACTAGGATAAATATTTTCTTTCAATATTTGGTGCCAAAAACAATCAAGTATGCACTAGACTCTCCGCTACTGTAAACACAAAACCAGCCTACTGGAACAAGAGAATTACAGACTCATTTTTAATCTCCCCTTCATTGGAAAGATCATTAAAGGGGAGGTAACTCTACACTTGCAATACTTTATAGAATCCACCTCAGAGTGTGGCAAGAGACAGACACCATTGTTGCAGACAACAGAAAAGATCTGCTTTAGATACAGTCTGCTCTGAAATCCTAAAGCTTCTTGACGTGTCAGTAGCCTACAACACAGTGGACCACAAAACCTTACTGTTTCAGTTCTAGAAAAGGATCTGGGATCACTAGAACGACTCTCCAAAGTTGTTAATCTTTCTTGTCAACCCAGACACACACTTTTAAAGCTGGGTCTATCACAGGTGGGGTTGCACCCCTCTGTATCCCATGCTATTTAGCATATACCTGAGACCGCGCTCTAAACTAATCTAAAGGATCCTTCCCTCACTTCAGCATCCTTATCAGATCAAACTAATCGAGACAACCCCTGCAAGGTGGTCTCTATCGAAGCACCGCATAAAAAGATATCCTGAAACTCCAGAGTCTGCAATACCAAGAAGCTAACCTATGAAGATCATTTACACTTTGGTACAGTGAGGTCCACCACAAATTGCCAGCACTGTCACAACGTAAACTCTCGATTCACCCACCTCATTTGGAGTTAAAGGAACCACAGGGGTTTCTGATGGCAGATCCTCCGCTGGTTCAACTGGCGGAAATGTTGGATCTTGCATTCCACCCACCCTTGGACAGCTGGGTCAAGTGGATCACAGTAGCCGTTGCTTCACCTTTTTTAGAATGAGGCAAGCATCACTGTTTTTTCCTTCAGGGACCACAATGTGTGGCATCATGATCCAGGAAGGAAAATGCAAAAATATACCTGGCACTCTGTGAAAAAACGTCCTGCACTTCAGGGATATTTTTATTTTTATTTTCAGCAACAACTCACATTTGTGGGGAACTGTAGATAGAGAATGCCAAGCTGGTCCAAAAAATACGGTCCTCGGTCAGCAAGCTACTCCCCCATCAGTGAATCCGCTACACTGATAGACTTACTGATGGCATAGTGATGACCGCCAGGCAGTCAGGTATTGCTCAATATGGTTAAATTGTCCTCTATATCTCAATTTGAAGAAATATTTATATATCATTCTTGCCCTTAAAGGATGGTATTGTCTTCAAGTGGCACTGGGAATGCACTTTAAAATCCTCTACAGTGTCTTCAAGTTCAAGCTGGAACCAGACCAAAATATATCCCAGTTGCAATTGATGAAGTATATCTAAAACACTAAGTGGTCTATTAGGGCTACCCTATCGGTGCTGGAACCGGCCGCCAGTGGTGGGGTGGTCCCGCAAAGCCAATTAGGATGCGACCGCCACCCTAGCGGTCGCATCCAACATATATTGCATTGTGGAGGGCGGTGCTGTAAGCAGCACCCGCTACAATGCAATACATGCATGTTGTGCATTGGCATGCACAATGTGACAGGCACTGTGCGGTACCTGCCACCTTGTGTATGCCAATGTTCGGGGGGTACCATGGGTACCCCCCAAGTGCAGCCCCCAACCTCCCCGGGGGTTTGCAAAAAAGTCAAAATACCATCATAGGACCACTCCGACCCAAGGGTAAAAAAATGTGAGAAAGGGGTCCAGTGGGCACTTGTAACGACACCATGCACTGACAGTTTATTCACACTCAGGTTTCACTGTCCTTCTTTACTTCATTATTTTGAGATTCTCACGACAGAACACACCCTTTTTTTCCCTGTATGAAGAGAGAGTAACCTATGATGATATGTGGGTGTGCTAGTGAGTACCAGCCAGCAACCCCCTTGGTGGTACGACCATGAGGTGCTCTCTCTCCTTTCTCACACTTTTTTACCCTTGGGTGGGATTGGTCCTATGATGGTATTTTGACTTTTTATATATATTGACACACCACAGCACTTTGACTAGCGATAGGAATCGTGGTTGAGAGGGAGTTGAAAACTGTGGGCAACCCCTCGAGTGTAGAGTCTGCAGTACTAGGTGTGTAATTCTAGTCATGCCTATTGTTGTTCACAGTGAAATTTAAATTCGCCAGCATAATTTCCATGAGTGCAGAAATTTTGCACACACTTGTTTCACAAAATTTCTGAAATTATGCCATCACACCACTTCACGTAATGATACACTATTCACAGTAAAAATATACCGCAAACATATGAGAACAACAGAACTTGAGCAGCTGTTGTTCATTGTGCTTTGTTTGCCCATTTTTAGAGTGAAATGGGTTTTCATATAAAACAAACTGCACACCTTTTGCACTTACAGGTAGCGCTAAATGGCAAAATTCCATTTTGAGTTATTACGCGTAATTTTGAGGCTATATCATATAATTATGTGAAAGCAAATTATGCAAATTCCCCTCACCCTTAGTAATACACAGACTGGCACATGCATCAATATTACATTTTGCGATTCCTTTATTGTGAAAAATAAGGAATCACAATTAAGGAATTGCAAACTGCAATGCATCAAGAAATTGCTAAAAATATAGCGATTTCTTAAAATTCCTTAATTGCGATTCTCTAATTGAGAATCGCAATTAAGGAATACCTCCCGATCCATTCCTATGGGCCTAGAGGCCCATAGGAATGAATGGAAAGACATTCTTAATTTGCAATTCACCATTAGAAATTCGCAAATTAAGAATGCAATTTCAAGGGTGCCGGGGTGTCCAAAGGACACCCTGTTGCACCCCTGAAATCTGCTTACAAGTATATTTTGCACACTCACATGCCCCAAGGGCATGTGTGTGTGTAAAATGGAACTTTGAAAAATGCACTTTAGTGCATTTTTCAAAGTTTTCGCAAATTACCATGAAAGTCAACTTCATGGTAATTTGCTCCCCTTATTTGCGAATTCGCAAATGTTAAAAGTTTGATGCATTGCATTTAAGGAATCTCAATTTGAGATTCCTTAAATGCAATCGCAATTTAAGAAATCGCAATTTTGCGATTTCTTAAATTGCGAAAATTACAAACATGTTAATGCATCCCAAAAATGGAAATTGCATTCGCAAACGGCCGAATTTTGCGATTCGCACCATTTGCAAATGCAATTTCCTTTGATGCATGTGCCCGAGAGTTCTTAGCTTTAACTTGCTGCTTAAGGCAAAGGTGGTGATCAAGTACAAACCCCAAAGCTTTAGCTTTGAGAAAAGGGGCCATCCCCAATCGGCCACTGCTTGTACAATTAATTGAGGTGTGACAAAATTTCCATAGCAGATGGTCATTCTTCAAGGTGTTAAGTACTAGGCAGTTGTAGTACATCCAGATTGAAAGTGTCTATTGGATGGAAACTTTCAACTAAATCCATGTCCGCATTGCTAGAGGTTGGTAGGGGTAGTGTGAATCCTCCACACCCCGTGGGCAAAATAGCAAAATATGCATGCACTGCGTATAATTGTAGAAGAGGACAAGAGATAGCAGACAACCCTGAGGGACGCCAGTAGTCAATGGAGTGCACTGGGACAATAATTCGAACCAATTCACTTGTAAAATTCCATCAGCTAAAAATGACCTAAACCTGCTGACAGAAGAGTCTGCAAAATTCCAGGGCATATTTACATTTTACAAGTCCCTTGCGACACTTTTGCATCGCCGTTGTGTCACTTTTGTGATGCAGCGGCTGCATAAACAATGAGCCATGTTGCGACACATTTACAATGTCACGCATCTAGGGAGATGCATCACGTTGTAAAGCCCTGCACCACATTATACATTATACCTGCATCAGGGTGGGCGTTCCCACGCAAGAAAACCTTGTAAAAGTGACGCAGTGAAATCTACACGATTTCACTGCACCACTTCTACAACGCACTGCATCAAAACCTTACGCCTGCTTGAAGCAGGTGTAAGGAGTGATGCCGCATAATAGGTATAGACCTTCGGGAGCATTGCTGGAGTTGAGTTGAGTTGTGCTTGCGACAGGACTCCAACAATGCGTGACCTTTGCGCCAACAGATGCATCACGCATCTGTGAATCCTTTTGCCATGGTGAGCCGCATTGTAAATGCGACACATCCATGGTGGTGCTAGGGTTTATATGCGCGACGCAAGAAAACTGGTGCATCTCTGCTATAATGCAGAGATGCGTCAGTTTCTTGTAAATCTGCCCCTCTGTGTCCTTAGAACCAAAAGCTGTTTATACGTCTGATATTACAAATAGAGTACCAGAGCTTTGGTCAGATGGGCAATGCAGCTGCTTGCTCAAATCCAAGAAACTAGGCTCCATTTCCAAATCTTCCAAAGTGAAAACATTCAGGCCCTTTTTAAAATATCTGGGATCAAGTTCTCTAAAAAGAAGCATTAATTTTTACAATAACCAACTTCAGGAATTTTAAACAGTCTGTTACAATGATGTGCGGTTGAGGATCACCAGCATACTGGATTCGTTTCTAATGAGTTTTCCAAACTTGGAAGGTGACAAAATTTGAAAACTAAAGGTTGCAATGTCTTTGCTCACCATCTTCTTCCTAGGGGCGACTGAATAGAGGCATGTGACGTAACAAAGGATTTTGGAATGGACAGCGATGGGATGCGTGAATGAGAGATACTCTTCCTGGTTACCTAGATATCCTTAAATTCCTTTACGTAGGGTCAATACATTCTAAATGAATTAATGCTGGAGTTTTCAGAGAATTAACTAGATCAGGTTTGATTAAAACATTATCACTTCTCTTAAGATATTAAAAAGGTATTTAGTACAACTGCCTTTCTCACAAATTTGGGATCAATAATAACTTTTTTTAGCAAGGTGGATAGCTTGCATATAAATTGCATTCACCAAATTACTAAGGGCCATATGTATCAAGCTAATTAGCATTCGCAAAGGCCGAAATTCTGCGAATTTCGGCCTTTGCGAATGCTAATTTAACAAATGGTATGTATCAAACATGTTTGATGCAAAATAAGGAATAGCAAAATTTGCAATTCCTTATTTTGCGATTGCACTTAAGGAATCGCAAATTTTGCGATTCCTTAAATGCAATGTATCAAACAAAAAATATTCAAAAAATGCCATTAAGGATTCGCAAATTACCACCAACTTCTAGTTGGTGGTAATTTGCGAATTCTTTTCAAAAAGCTTTTTTCCAAAAAACAAAAGGTGCCATATAACGCCCATACATGCCCTTAGGGCATGTATGTGCGCCATATGCCCCCAAATGTCTTTTTCAGGGGTGCAGCAGGGTGTTCTTGAGACACCCCTGCACCCTTGAAGAAATTCCTAATTTGCGATTAGCTAATTGCTAATCGCAAATTGCACCTTCATTCTTATGGGCATCCTGGCCCATAGAAATGAATGGGTAATTTGCGATTAGCAATTTGCTAATCGCAAATTAGGAATGGTAAAGAATCGCTATTTAATAGCGATTTTGTACATACATACAGTTTTGCGAATTCCCAATAGCGATTCCTTAAAATTCGCTATTTGGAATTCGCAAAACGGTAGTATGATACATATGGCCCGAGTCTTTCTCGGTCCAAACTGGATTTTGCAACGTTACATGCATCTTGGCAAGTAGGCTTTTCAGACCAGAGGAATATTTTTAACCTTTAACCCTTTTAACCTTTCCAAGCTCTATTTAAGCATGCAAACTCATCGGTTATGTTATAGTTGGTATAGGGTTGCGTTACTATTTGTGGCTTCGATTGGCTCGCTCGAGCCGCATAATAAACTGTGACTCACACTGGCTCGGTGCACGGCTGTAGCCTCTTGCGGTGCTCAGAGTATGAATTCAGGGGCACGTTTGGCTCATAACAGAGCTGAATCCTGTTTCAACATCTGAGGCTAAACCTCAAGGTCTTTTTTTAAACCAGCTTCATAAATACGTTTATGACTGGAAAGGATTGCCCACGTCTTTACCTAATGTTTGATAACTTTTTTTTAACTTCTTTTTATGAAGCAGTTATTGAAATAAGCAAGTGATCAAAAGCATAGCAAAGTACCACTGTAATGCAGCTCACAGGGAATGTTTGATAACTTTTAATGATGAAGTACATTTCAGACCACTGTTGTTTCACCCTCTGCTACCGCTACACCACTTGAACCTCCACCCCCCCAAAATGTCCACGGGGCATTTCAGCAACAGACGGCGATAAATATCGCAAAGCGTGCTTAGCGCTTTTTTATTTATCGCTGGAATTTATCGCCCGGTTAGCGGGTTATTAACAAAGCGTTTCTCTAGGGCGATAAAATTCCAGCGATAGCGGCATTGTAGGAGGGGATATCGTCGGAAATCCAGCGAAAAGTCCACAGGAATGGGGAAAACGTTGTTGATAGCCCAGGGTGGACTCAGCATGACGATTCACCTGCCATTGGATAATGCAGATAAGTCAGGTTTAAAGTTCTCGGCGAAAACCGCGAAAACCGCGGATTTTAAAATCGCTAAACGTATTTTGGGCTGTCTAGTAAATATTGCGATGTGCACATAGCGATAATTTACATGGTATTCCGTGAGGGGTGCGCCCAGTGACGCCCACTTTGCATCTCATTAGAGATGCAGAGCGAGGCGTCAGGAATACGGCTGCTAACATGCGCTAATGCATGTTAGCACTGCCTTGTAAATAGGGTGAAAATATTATCTCTGCTTTTTTGGCTTTTAAAGCCAAAAAAAGCAGAGATAAGGCCCTTGATAATATGCCCCCAAATACTTTATTCAAGAAGCCTATCCTTACATTTTCTAGATGTGAGCTGGTCCCAGCTATGCAGAACACCAGGTCAGTAGAGAGTGTGGATCCAAACGCAGGCTCTAAAAGTATTCATGCTTTGTAAGTAGTGTAACCAGTGTGTCACATGCTCTAGTGCAAGAGAGGGAATGCCCCCATGGCTGCTGTTTGAGTTATAAAATACAGCAATAATTGAGGTTCAGTGGGCCCCATTGCAACTGCACCTGCTGCACCAATGGAAGTACTGGTTCTAGTGAGGTCCCTCAATGATTGTACTTGTGCTCTTTAATTTTGGTAAACAAGTTAAATTTTCACCATACCAGGCATTGCAAGTGATACTTTTTCAGTTGTGGTAAAGCAAAAGCAACCATAAGTCAGGCAGGAGCTTCTGGGCCTCAACCCTAAGTGCTGAGGTTGTTCACCACATATGTCCTGGGGTCAATCCTACCATCTCTCTACAAACTGGTCGGAGTACAACCCTTTCTGCACTTGACTCTCAGGTTAGTGAGGTTGAGCAGTCAGAGGCTTCACAATAAAGACATGTGGGGTGTTTGTGCTCAGGACTCAGCAATCAAGCAAGCAAAACAATAATTCCAATGTCCAACCCAGTGCTTGTCTTTTCAAGAATGAAAATACTTTAATTGCACAGTTGCACTGAATACTGTGCACATTTCTCTCAGTGCGGTTCTCTCAAAGCGCTACACCCATCCTGCTCCCTCTGCAACTCCCTCCTGGCAGCCCCCCTGTCTCTCACTGCCTCCCCGCCCCCGCTTCAGAAGTAAGGATGCAGTGTGAATCAAGCTCAGGTACAGTTTTTAGGCCAAAAGTCAAACGTGCGCTCAGTCTTTTTAGTCTTTTTAGGTTTTGCCTCGGCAATGCGTACGAAGTACGCTTGCGCCAGCAAAATCTAATGTTTTCCTCTGTGGAGTCGGGTATCCGCCCCCTCCTCGCGCCCTCCTCCCATTGGCTAGCTCCATAAATGGAGGCTAGCCATTGGGAGCCGGATCTGTCCGTCCGGCCGGACCAGATTCGGGGGCGTTCCCGACAATTTTTCCCTTTTGGCCACGTCATGCAGCGGTGGGCGGGGCTTTTTTTTTGGGCTCGTCGAGGTTTGCTTGGTCCATTTGGCGGCCGACCGCCGGCCGAGGAAGTCCAGGTGAGTTGTTCCTTTCCTGTCCCCCCTCCCGCTGTCGGTTCCTTCCCCGCCCCCCCCCTCCCGCTGGCCGTTCCTTTCCCACTCCTCCCGCTGGCCGTTCCTTTCCCAACCCCCCTCCCGCTGGCCGTTCCTTTCCCGCCCCCCCCTCCCGCTTCCGTTCCTTCACGCATCACCACACAACCCTGGCGGCTGAACATGATTCACAATGAATGCGCAGTTACCGCGAGGAGGCTCTGCTTTCACACGAGCGGGCCGCGGGCAGGCCGGAGGAGTAGCCGTGTTTGCTTAGTGCAGGGAGAGGGAAACCCTGCTCTCTCATGGCATTGTATGCAGCACCATAGCAACCCGGAGGCCTGCCTGGTAGAGCAGCACGCAGGCAGGAAGGCAGGGGCAGCAGGCAGGACGCGCTCAGACTGCAAGTTACGGCAGTCTAACTCCCCGCTCTTGCACAAATGAAGGGTGTGCTGCTGAGCGCCCCCAGCGCCCCACGACCGCGAGTCCACGCTTCCGCGTAAATGAGACGGCTGGGAGACCACCTCGGACGGGCTGTCTCAGGGGGCTTCCTACATGATGTGCGAAGTGGCGTAGTGCCAAGAAATGGAATCTGAACAGCTCCTCCAGGCACTCGGAACATTAGGAAGGGGCGCACAACACCGCCCCCGCTACCACCTGACAATGAGGGGGAAAAGGCTGACCACCGGTAAGAAGCATGCCCTCTTATATGGAAACATGCTCAACACTTTTTAAAAAAGAAAAAAATGAGTCCACTTTTCTGACGCTCAGGGTATCTATCATGCCACACGTGTGCCCTGGTGGACATTAATGATATATTGCTTTGGCTCACAGAACTCTTTCCACAAGCTAAACAACTGCAAAGGTGCACCACAAAAAACAATGAGCAAATTCCAATGCTATTAATAAGCATGAAAAAGAACGTTTTGCATTGACAGGATGTTGTTAATCTTCAAATGGTCTTTATTTTCAATGTTTTCAAAACAACAATGTACAGCCGACGCATTTCGTCCCGAGCTGGGACTTCTTCAGGGCTTTTGTAAATGTGAGCTGTCCCATAAGGAGTGAGAATATGACGAGATTGAAGAGCCTGGGCCACGTATTCACGGATTCAATCATCCAATGTGTATTTATTGATGTATCGAATTTTTGATGTTTCCTTTTCTCATTCAGTATGGAACAAACCGGGTTGTACTATGTATCTATTTATTGGGTCGGGACTAGGTCAGGTTGGAATCCTGAATATAGGCAGTGAGAACTGCTCAAGAATTCATATGTTTGAACATCATATGCACGTTCTGTAATAATAACAAGGTAACAGGGGACAAACAAATCCTATAAGTCCCCAGAAGAAGGAGGTGGGCACTGTATTCCAGTAGGCCGCTTGTGTTCAAAGCAGCCGGCGCCCATCCACCAAACCTCCGTCCCGCCGAAACACCCACAAGATCGCTCACAGAACTCTTTCCACAAGCTGTCTCTCTTACCAGTGAGTGCTGAAACTTTTTTTTTTACTTCTGTGTTTCAGAGCCGCCAAATATAACAGAGGAAACATTCGTAAGTAAACCAAGACTTTTAAACTCCCTCCCCCCTCACCCCCCCGCTGGCCGTTCCTTTCCCGCCCCCCCTCCCGCTTCCGTTCCTTTCCCGCCCCCCCCCTCCCGCTTCCGTTCCTTTCCCGCCTCCCGTTCCTTTCCCGCCCCCCCCTCCCGCTTCCGTTCCCGCCCCCCCCTCCCGCTTCCGTTCCTTTCCCGCCCCCCCCCCCCCTCCGGCATTCAATGGCTGCAGAAGAATGACGGCACCCTTTCCGTCATTCATTTAAAAACTGCCTTCAGGGACAAACAAGATCCGCCATACTGATGCGCCCCCTCCATCCTGGGCAGACAGCGCCATCAAGAGGAGGCAGCCCCTGCACCCCAGAGCACCACTGTGGGGCAGACGCCCACCGAGGCCACCAATCGGGGCACAGAGAATGTGACCATACCTGAAGGGGGCGAGGCCTCACATACGGGGACCATCTGTGTGACTCGACCTATCCGGGCCCAGCGCAGACCCGGGGGTCATAAAGGTAAAGCAATAATAGCCGTGATCGTTTATCTAGCACGGACATTAAGCTTTTGACCCACGAATCTGACGCCTTTTACGATGTGAGCGGGCGCTGCACGCAAGATGTGGGCCCTTTGCCAAGAACCGCTTTAAGCTGAATGGAATCCCTCGTGGACAGGTGCAACTAATCACAGTTACTTTTTACAAGCTGGCTCAGCTTTATTAGGGGTGTTTTATTAGAAACACTAATTGGATTATTCGCAAACACTATGAGAGGTCAGTGGTCGAGGATCCACTGCAAAAATCAGTGTGAACCCAGGTGCTAGGTGCCCACCACGGCGGGGCTGACTTAGCCTTCCACCTGCCAGGGGCGATAGCATGAAAAGCATTAAATCAAGTTATAGATAAAACTGGGATGAATTCTAAAACAAATGGTCTATAGTATGCATAATTGACCAAACTTCCTGCGTGTCTTTCTTCCTCATCACTCACTAAGGGCGTGGCTTCAACATCGGCAGGCATTTGTGCCCGTGCAGCGCCCATCCAGCATGGGTGCAGTTAAAGAGACTGACTCCCCCTCTACAATGGGTGTGCCCAAAACGTAGTCAGAAGTACAGGGACTCCTTCTTGTTGAGATATGTAGGACTGCCATTTTGTCATCAGCCAGTACCTATGTGTGGCTTCCCCCGTGTGATCTTGTGCGACATTCCAAAACCAATTATCAGCGAGTGTTGCGAACCCCTGGCTGAAACCATTTAAGATGAATCCCCATTGTAGGGGCGCTTGCTGGTGCTCTACTAGAGTTAGTAGAGTTACTGCCTCCAGACAAGGGACAGTCTAAGTAATTGTCATGACAAGAATGCGCGTGGTCACTGAGTAAGGGGTGCGCAGTTCGACACATTCACAGGCGTCTGGTTGCTCATAACACAATTTGTATTGTATGCTTTTAATACCACCTTTTTCTGTGGTCTAGAATATGACAGTGTTTCTGTCTAATTTGCCATGTTTTTGTCTTAAAGTTGGGGAAATAATTGCCGAGGTCAGTCCTTTTCTGATTTTATTTTTGTAGTGTTATGAAGTACTACAATGTTTTAGCGTGCATGAATCTGTCTGCATCTTTCTTTCCACTAGCCATCTCACCGTTGATAATAAGATTGGGGACCTAATAAGTGCTAAATTGGCAGCTCTCCTATAGCTCCATTCTTTCTGAGCAGGATTAAGAAGCCGCTATACGCCCCCCCGCCGTCCGTGTCTTTCCCGCCCCCCCTCCCGCTTCCGTTCCTTCACGCATCACCACACAACCCTGGCGGCTGAACATGATTCACAATGAATGCGCAGTTACCGCGAGGAGGCTCTGCTTTCACACGAGCGGGCCGCGGGCAGGCCGGAGGAGTAGCCGTGTTTGCTTAGTGCAGGGAGAGGGAAACCCTGCTCTTTCATGGCATTGTATGCAGCACCATAGCAACCCGGAGGCCTGTCTGGTAGCGCAGCACGCAGGCAGGAAGGCAGGGGCAGCAGGCAGGACGCGCTCAGACTGCAAGTTACGGCAGTCTAACTCCCCGCTCTTGCACAAATGAAGGGTGTGCTGCTGAGCGCCCCCAGCGCCCCACGACCGCGAGTCCACGCTTCCGCGTAAATGAGACGGCTGGGAGACCACCTCGGACGGGCTGTCGCAGGGGGCTTCCTACATGATGTGCGAAGTGGCGTAGTGCCAAGAAATGGAATCTGAACAGCTCCTCCAGGCACTCGGTACATTAGGAAGGGGCGCACAACACCGCCCCCGCTACCACCTGACAATGAGGGGGAAAAGGCTGACCACCGGTAAGAAGCATGCCCTCTTATATGGAAACATGCTCAACACTTTTTAAAAAAGAAAAAAATGAGTCTACTTTTCTGACGCTCAGGGTATCTATCATGCCACACGTGTGCCCTGGTGGACATTAATGATATATTGCTTTGGCTCACAGAACTCTTTCCACAAGCTGTCTCTCTTACCAGTGAGTGCTGAAACTTTTTTTTTTACTTCTGTGTTTCAGAGTCGCCAAATATAACAGAGGAAACATTCGTAAGTAAACCAAGACTTTTAAACTCCCTCCCCCCCTCACCCCCCCGCTGGCCGTTCCTTTCCCGCCCCCCCTCCCGCTTCCGTTCCTTTCCCGCCCCCCCTCCCGCTTCCGTTCCTTTCCCGCCTCCCGTTCCTTTCCCGCCCCCCTCCCGCTTCCGTTCCTTTCCCGCCCCCCCTCCCGCTTCCGTTCCTTTCCCGCCTCCCGCTTCCGTTCCTTTCCCGCCCCCCCTCCCGCTTTCGTGTCTTTCCCGCCCCCCACCCCCCCCCCTCCCGCTTCCGTGTCTTTGATCTTTGGGTGTCCCAGTAGAAGACTCTTCCCTCTGCTATTTACGGGTGCATGGTTTTTTACTTGCTTGCAAATTCTGATGTGATGTAATGGGCCCTGCATTTTCGCGAGCTCCAGTGGTGTAATACTTGGAGGTCTTTGTTTTAAAGGGTGTGAGACTGGTTCAGCCTTGCTATTATCTGCGTCGCGCGTTGGTCTGTTAGGTAGGTATCTTCCTTGGCTCCGGGCAGCAATCGTCAGTTTTAAGAGTTTTCAACGAGTCTAAAAAGGGGGTACGTTGGAGAGCTTTCCGACACCTCAGATTTCCTGGTATCAAACATCCTGATGTCTGTAAAACTGATATCTGTATGCCCAGTTTGTCAGTGTTCATAATAGTTGCTATTGTTATTGCTGGCAAAGTTCTGTAAAACTTGCGCCAATCCCGCTTCCGTGTTTTTCCCGCCCCCCCCCCCCCGCTTTCGTGTCTTTTCCGCACCCCCCCCCCTTCCCGCTTTCGTGTCTTTCCCGCCCCCTCCCGCTTCCGTGTCTTTGATCTTTGGGTGTCCCAGTAGAAGACTCTTCCCTCTGCTATTTACGGGTGCATGGTTTTTTACTTGCTTGCAAATTCTGATGTGGGTGTTTGTGTGTGTCATTTGCGAGAGATAAAGCTAGTGGCATTGTAAATGACAATGCCATTTATTTATGTTAAAAAAACATAAATAAAAATAATGTCAAGAGCAATGCCAATAAGACTAAATTTAACAAAGGCAAAACCATTGCATTGTAAATGCTTGTTTAGTCTTTCCTTTCATGGGATGTCTTTTCACCTCTTGGAGACTGGCTGTCACCAGCCCTTGTTGTTAAATAGTCATTTGTGAACTCCTTGGTCATAAAGGACTAGGAAGTGGAAAAACATGCAGTGTTCTAGGACCCACATTTATAAACAACTTCTAGACAGGGGATCTGAATCCACTGCTTTAATCTGTTGCACCGGTTCGGAATAGTTCTCCTTTCAAGTGCGCTCTTCAGACTGCTCTCCAAACACAGCCTTTGTGTAGAGTGATTCTTCCTACAACAGGCAGCACTGAGGCTGTCTCCTGTCTAGGGATCTCACAACAGAGACACAACGAAGTATGAGGTTTCTACACCTGGCTGTCATCAGCAAAACTGAAGGCATTTTCAGGCACAGCCAAAAGGTCAGGCCTCACTTACAAACTGGATCACTACTCACAGGAGAGTCTGCCGATCCACAACTCACCCTTACCATCCACCAAAGGGCAGTGGCCATGAAGAGTAATCAACAGATCCTTGCCAACAAAAAGCCTCATGGAAATTCTAAAGGAAGCCTTGTATCCATCCTCCTTACTTCAGTGTCTGGATTCATTCCCTCCGGCTACAGGAATGCAGGCTATACACTTCCACTATCTGGGAGCACAGTCTCACTCACCCTTCATCGTGTGCTACGACAGGCTCGAGGCATCCAAAATCGCAGGCACGGCCCGTGCAGGGCGTTATACCGGGCGGTGACGTCAGGCAGGGGAGGGTCATGGTGGGGGGTTGTAAAATGCGGGATATGGACCATTACAGGTAAGTACCGGAAAAAAAAAACGAATTTCGTTACCTGTGCTGCATCGCCAAATGTGATGCAGCACGGTCAACAAATTTTGTTTTATTTATTTTTTTCGGTACTTACCTGTAATGGTCAATATCCCGCATTTTACAACCCCCCACCCTGACGTCACCGCCCCGGTATAACGCCTTGCACGGGCTGTGCCTGCAAAATGGATAACACTGCCCTCCATTACTCTGGTTCCCTCATACACAATTTACCACCGTGAATGTGTTATACTTACTACACATACACTCAACAAAGAAACGAGATGCCAGTGCAATAGTGGAATTTTAGAAAGGTGGCCTTATCTCGGTGACATAGGAAAAAAAATGTCTGGTCACACTACTGGTTTTCTTTAAAACACAATAATCTGCTACCAACGTGTTATGCTCTATACTGGGGCATGTACAGTTGTACACTTCCCATGATGAGGGAAAATATAGCGAGCCCCTATAGGCCCCAGGACAGGCCCAGGACTAAGCCTGGGCAAAATGTGTATAATTTTCTTAGTAAAAATTATGTTAAATGTCCCAAAAAGAACAAACTGATGTGAAAAGCTTGTCCTGCAATGTTCTCTATTTCAAGAGCAAAATATGTCCTCACATGCACACATTTCATGCAAAAACTGTAGCGCAAATTAGGCTTCCCTTTCACGCCCCTTCCTAATTGCGATTGGAAAGGGCTTTATAAAATCTAAAAATGCTTTTTCTGAGTCAAAAAATGGGTTCATAGCAAAAGGCCATTTTATATTTGCATAACCTGTGATTTTGAGAATCGCATGGTTTGCAAACTCAAAATGAGTTTCTCCACCATGCCCAATCAGTCTTCTTGTAGTCATAATCAATAAGAAGTGAGCAGTGGTGAATGTCTTGCTCCCTGCATAAACTTACCTATTGTACTGTACTGTAATTACATTTATGTAGCACATACTACCCCTGATGAGGCGTTGAACGGCCTATGCATCCCCCAGTGAGAACCATGTTTTGGGGATGTATCCCTGTCACTGAAATTTAACTTTATGCTTTGCTAATGCCAGCTCTGCTGCCATCCCATCCTACCAATCCGAGCACTTTTAGAAGGGCTCTGGATGTGGCTCACTCTTGAAATGATGTTTAATGAAGCATCCACTTGGCATTCTCTTAATCACTTGTTTGATCCGTTAATAGTATTGTTTGGAATCTTGCTTCAGGTCTTTAAGTGCGGTTCCATGCTTCTCTTTGATGGAAAATCTGTGTTGCTACTAATAATCTAGGATTCTGGGATGCAAAAATACAGAATTTGCTGACATTGCCAAAATGCGCGTGTGGTGAGGGATCATATGGTTTATTTCACATATGAATGCAGCTCCGCTTGAGACCTTTGTTAAAATGTAAGAGAAGGGACCCACAGCTTTTCTTGGGAGTCTGCGGCCAGCGCTTCCAAGTGTTGGGTTGGAAAATTCCAAGTTTGCCTAGTCTTGATTCATGCCTCGTTCTTGCACTACCCTACACTTATTGCCTCATTATGGCACCCTTAAAGGTTATTTTTCATTCTTGGTTTTCCCTTTAACACTGTTTTTCCATCTTTCTCTTCCTATTTCTTTCTCCCTTTTCTGTCTTTCTCTCTGTTGCTATGGGTCAGAATCTAATGATGAAAAGTAAGTTCTGGTCCACAAAAATGAGTGCTGATGCCCACATCATGCACTCATACAAAGCATGTCTGCCAGAAGATATGATTATTTTGAGTGTTTTTGGTCTGATTAAGTTCTCACATCCCTACTTTTGGTGCCTAGAGCCGCTATGTTATGCAGCGTGCAGAAAATATAAAAAAAGTGGAAACCAGGCTTGCAAACTTTGAAGTACTCAGAGGAGACATTCCAGGAAGTTCACTGAGGAGGCTGTAGGAAGTTCTGGACAAGGAGGTGATGCAATGTGGCTGGAGAACCCACATTCTTTTCTCCTGTGACCATCAGAATCTGGATTGGCGGGTGGTGGCGGAGGAGGAGTCACACTGTAGTTATTTGGTGGCACAGGGGACCCCGGAGAAGGTGTTTTATTTTGAGGTGTATCCTTAAGGAGAAGGGGGTGATGGGAGATGGGTGATACGGTTAGACCCTTCTGTGTGTGAGAGTGATGTCAGTGTGGTGGGCAAGACATTAGTGTAGGGGGTGTCCTAAGAGGAGTTATGAGTAGCGAAGACAAAAAGGCTTTACATGGAAGGTCCTTGGCGGTGGCGGAAGGGTCCGGTAAGGGGAAGGCTGTTACTTGTGAGGTTCCTAAATAAAATGGGTGTTGTTAGGGTGGGATGTCGAGGAGCCTGTGGGAGCTTTCTGGAGAGATAGATAAGCAATGGTAGTGATGGTGAGCGGGTGTGTGCAAACAGCCTACCCTTTTCAGCCAGTGCTCTGTTTTCTCCAGCACCAGCGTAGACATTCACCTGCCTTATGGCCACTTGGTAGGAATGTGCTGCACTGTGCCCCGTACTTCTCAAACTCTATGTACATACTTTAGCAATGCTTACCATCCCTATCATGACAATTACATATTATGTACTAGGATTTTTGATTTTCCTTCGGGTATTTGTATACTTCACAACCTTCTGAGTCTCCAAGCAGAGTGAGAATGGGTTGTTTGACGGGTGAGCCCATTGAAATTAATGGTGATTACATGTTTTTGGAGGGTGATGAAGGTGTTAAAGTCTGGTGAGTCCCAGTGCTTAATTTGGGCCGGTGGTGGTGGAGCCCACCAGCACTCATTTTTTGGCTCCAGCACTTATCTTCCCTCATCAGGGACGGACCAGGCGCATGAGAGGGGAAAACCCAGGAAAGAAGGATGAGAAAGACCGAAAAAACATAAAAAAGGAAGAAAGCAGGAACCTGCAAGAGTGAAACAAAGGGGCAGAGTTTGGATCTGTGTGCCTGTCCCATGGATGCTAATAGACGCGATTCAGGCTTCAGACTCCGGATTTATTTAAGCCAAAAATGGCTTTATTTTGGCTGTTTCCTACCTGAAATTGAAATTGTCGCTTCTTCAGTCGAAGTCAATATGGGCAATACATTTTCCCATTTTTTTTTATCTCCAACTTTACTCTTCAAAAATGTATTGGCAGAGTTAAAAATTCTCCTTTTCACAGATGTTATCCTAACTTAAGACTCTTCGATTGGCTGGTTCCTTCTGAAATTGCCTCTTCTTCAGTAGAAATCAATTGGGGAAATACATTCTCCCAAATATTTTTTCTTTATTTTTTAAATCTCCCACTTAACTCATCTAAAATGCTGCCAGGCATGCTGTCGCACATGTTCTCTAACTTAAGACTCGTCGAAAAGTAAGACGAAGGCAACTTCATCACTTTGAAACAGAGCTGGTTCGTAGCAACAGAGAGAGAAGCAGACAAAGCTGGCAGACATCGATCCGAGCTGCACAGTAAGGGGAGGGGGCGCGGGGAGGAAAATAAAGGGCTGAGGGAACACTTGTTGCAGTGTTTCAAAACCCGACAACAAACCTCTGCCCCTGGAGGCAGAGCATCCCGCCTCCCGGGTCCTTCTTTTACCACTGCATGTCCCACCCTCCCAAACCCACTTTCCGTACCCCCAGTCCACAGTGTGACACTGAAAGGAAAATGACTAAATCTTTCCTAGCACTTGAGAAATGGCGGGCACAGCCCCTCGAGTCTTAAAGACCCCAACTGCACCCACCCTCTCGCGGATCCCTGCGACGCCTCTACGGCTTTTAACACTCCTTTGTCGCTATTCTACCAGCCCCAGAACTTGGGACTTCACAGCAGTTGCTCACCCCCCCCCCCCCCCCCCCCCCCCCCATGTCCTCTGGAAGCTCCTCGACACGCCAGCCTTCTGCTGACGTATGACAGCCCCTGGACCCCTCAGCCCACGAAAGCGCTGGACCTACAACAATATCCACACATCCAGGGCACAAGTCTTAAAATAAGAAGTGGGGGGACGCTGACGTCACAGGAAGTGACCTCATGAAAGGTGGCGTGCACCATCTGACTCGTTGCCTCCCCTCGCTCACCCCTTAGATGCGATGGCATCAGAGAAGCCAGTGCATGAGAGCGCGTTCTGAATGGGCTCCGATCTCGCCCCAGAGAGGCCAAAGAGTGAATGTGTGGCTCCAGTAATCGATCTCTCGGTAAAATAAGTGGGGGGAACACCGTCCACCCGCGTGGTACCCTGACTCAAGCCCTGCGCACGTCCCCTCAACTCTACTCCGTCATCCCCGGTAGCCCCTCGCCCGCCCACATCACACACTGGCACCGTGTGAGCCCCATAGGACCTCAGCCGGGACCCTCGCCCCCAAGACCTCCCGCGGGCCCCTTGACCTCTCAGGTTCCACGCTCACCCCCACACACGTCCTCTCTTACCTGCCGCGACGAGAGCTTCAGTCAGGAGAGACAAGTTCACCAGAAATGTGGGCATTGTCCGGATCCATGAACGGCAGCTCTCCGTGGAGGGGGGCCGAGAGGGGGGGCACTGCTGAGGAGGGAAGGAGGGCCACAGGCAAGGGGGCTAGAAAGAGGGGGGGCAGTGCTGGCAGAGGGGGTCCTGATGGCAGAGTGACGCGGAGGGGTCGCTGCTGACGTCACGCGGAGAGGGGACGCTCTCGGGCTGGCCCTCCTGTCAGAGTGGCGCCAAGAGTGACAGTCCCAGCAGCAGCTCTCTTCAGGTGACCGCGCCGCTGCGCCAGCCCCGCCTGCTATGGGATGTGCACAGCCCAGCAGAGGATCAGTGCCGAGAGAGGGAACGAGGGAGAGGGGAGGGGAAGTGTGCTACAACTTCTGGGAGGCAGGAAACATGTGTAACAACAACTGCAGGGGGAGGGGAGGGGTCACAACTTCAGCCACAGAGAGAGAGAGAAGCGAGTGATTCCAGAAAGTGCGTGACAACACCAAGCACAAGTGTGGGAACAAAAACTCTAGGGGCCGAAAAGGGGGGAATGCATGCTAAGAGGAGTAATAATGTCTACATACAATACGTCAGCTAGAGGGGTTTGGAGAGTTTAACAGACTTTAAGGCATATAAAACCATGGACTACATCATGGGTACTCGCAAACATTTCCTGGGGGAAGGGGTGAAAAGTATTTTCTGTGGCATGCCCAAGGGCCGCACCGAGGGTGGCTTTTTGAGGGTCGGGATGATGAAAGGTAGGCCTAGGTTTAAGTTTAAAGTTTAAGTTTTTATTATTAGGCATAGTTAATTAAAACCATTGCATACATACATTTTAAAAGTATAATCAGTCACATTACATTAATACAATAAAACTATGAAAAAGTTTAAAATAACACATTTATGTATGCGTGAAACTTTTAAGATAATGTCAATAGGTGCATATGTCCCTAGCACAAACGGCAGTGAGTCTATTAAAGGCAGCTCAAAAGGAAGTTTCTTTTTAAACTGGCGAAATGATCCGTTAAGACAAGTCGGCAACTTGTATCCGATATTTATAGCGTTCCGATTCCGTTGTGAGAGGCTGGTATTACAAGGTGGCGCAAACAGTTCCCAAAGATGTAACTTTTGCAGATAGGCTTTTCAGCTTTGTCACAGTAAATGCAAACATTTTTATGAGGCGGCAGTTTAGCTGTACAAAGGATGGATCGAAGCACAGCATTACTGCCTGCCTACAGGTGGGCCTAGGGGTATGAAAAGCAGAAACATGCTGCCTTCGCGTGACTTCTGTCTGCCAATAACGCTCTATTCTCAAGCACCAAGAATTAAAGACAAAGCATTATCTTCTAATGTAAAACATGAGAGGGTTAAAGATACTACTCATCTGGTGGCTGAATTGCAAAATGTGAAACCATAAAACCTGGTATCAGTCCCGGCTTCCCCACTTGATGAAATTGTGTGATCATAGGCAATTGGCTAACTTCACTTTGCCTCCCATTTCTTCATTGCCACACATGAGAGCCCCTTAAAATATATGATTTCAGGATGTCTGCGATTCAGAAAAGAGGGTGGTGATGAACAGAGTGTCTGAATTAAGCAGACCACTCTTACCCAGTCCAAAGATCAGGGCTTGATCCATCACCGTTTTTTAGCTCACTGCACCATCCCAGCTCAGAACCTGGCTACATGCAAATTAGTCTGTTCTTGTCCCAGTGCATGATGGGAACAGGGCAAACCAAACTACCAAGCCAATTCTTATACTGGGAAGGAAACAAGCTTCCGGGGACCGGTTTCTGGCATTTCAGCCGTCGTCGGACCGGCTTGCTTGAATCCTGATGGTGCAATGAGCAAGGGACTCACATCCCCGGAAGCTTGTCTCCTTTCTGGTGTAGAATTGGCTTGGTAGTTTGGTCTGCCCTGTTCCCATGATGCACTGGGCCAGGGACAGACTCATTTGCATATAGCCAGGTTCTGAGCTGGGATGGGGCAGTGAGCTAAATAACGGTGATGGATCAAGCCCTGATCTTTGGACTGGGTAAGAGTGGTCTGCTTAATTCAGACACTCTGTTCATCACCACCCCCTTTGCTGAATCGTTCAGGATGTCTGCAGCACAAAACCTTCTCTTGTGTTTTATTTAATAAACTATAATGTTGTTCCAATCATATAACAACGAAGGCTACACACAAGGTGCACCTGACAGATTAATTGCCTCTTGGTTCACTAATAACATTGCTTTCAGAATGGGGCGGCATAAATGTTTCATGATTATGTTTGAAAACAATCACTGGTAAAAAATGCCTCTCAATGCAGTGATATGCTCTGATCTACTAAGGGAAAACCTTCATGCATGTGAATAAAATACACTTTTGTGTAGTTTACCAAGAGTTTATCGTGTTTTTACATGTTTAGTGCAAGATGTCTTTAAAACTAAAGGTGTTCCTAAAGATAGTCTAGGACACCTTCTTTTCTTCTTTACCGTTATTTTAGTTAACAGGTAAATCAAGTATGCCGTTTGTTTCACAGCTTTCTGAATGTACCTGCTCTGTCAAGTGAATAGCAGCCCAGTGTTGCAGTTCACCTGGGGGCCACAATTAAAGGTCAGGAGGGCCGCATGCGGCCTCTGTGCCTTATATTGAGTATCCCTGGACTAAATAGAGATTGGCAAAGAAAATGTATACATTAGGAATTATGATGATAGGGGGGTGTGTAGTAACTTCTGAGACACAGGGAGACAAGACAAACGCCTTCCACCTCTTTCCATGAATTCAAGTTCTTATTTATTCTATCTTCTTCTCCATAACCTTTGGCACAAGATCTCGGCACGGTTTAATTGCAACCATAACGTAAGAGCAAAGGCAGCTCCTGAGGCTAAAGCACAGAGAGACCAATCAATCAATCAATCACTGCATTTATAAAGCGCGCTACATACCCGCGAGGGTCTCAAGGCGCCGGGGGGGGCGCTACTGATCGGAGAGCCAGGTCTTGAGGAGTCTCCTGAAGGCCGGCAGGTCCTGAGTCTGTCGTAGGCTGGTGGGGAGAGCCTTCCAGGTCTTGGCGGCGAGGTAGGAGAAGGATCTGCCGCCGGCGGTGGTTTTCCGGATACGAGGAACTGTGGCAAGGGCGAGGTTGGCTGAGCGGAGGTTTCGGGTGGGGGTGTGGAAGCTGAGTCGGTTGTTGAGGTATGTAGGTCCGGTGTTGTGTAGGGCTTTATGTGCGTGGATGAGGAGTTTGAAGGTGATCCTCTTGTTGACGGGGAGCCAGTGCAGGCCTCTTAGGTGGGGTGTGATGTTGCTGCATCGGGGGACTTTGAGGATCAGTCGCGCCGAGGTGTTCTGAATTCGATGTAGTCGTCTCAGGAGCTTGGTTGTTGTTCCTGAGTAGAGGGCGTTCCCGAAATCGAGTCTGCTGGTGATGAGGGCCTGGGTGACGGTTTTTCTCGTGTCAGGAGGGATCCATTTGAAGATCCTGAGAAGCATGCGGAGGGTGTTGAAGCAGGACGCGGAGACGGCGTTGACTTGCCTGGTCATGGAGAGGGTGGAGTCGAGGATGACCCCCAGGTTGCGTGCGTGGTCTGTGGGTTCCGGGGCTGTGCCTAGCGATGTGGGCCACCAGGAGTCGTCCCAGGCTGATGGGGTGGGTCAGAGAATGAGGACCTCCGTCTTGTCTGAGTTCAGCTTCAGTCTGCTGTCCTTCATCTAATCGGCTACGGCCTTCATTCCTCTGTGGAGGTTGGGTTTGGCGGTGTGGGGTCTTCGGTGAGGGATATGATCAGCTGGGTGTCGTCGGCGTAGGAGATGTTGTTGAGGTTATGTTGTCGTGCGACGTGGGCGAGCGGTGCCATGTAGATATTGAACAGCGTTGGGCTGAGGGAGGATCCCTGTGGGACGCCGCAGATGATCTCGGTGGATTTCGAGCGGAAGTTTGGGAGGCGGACGCTCTGGGTTCTGCCGGAGAGGAAGGATGTGGTCCAGGCCAGGGCCTTCTCTTGAATTCCGGCGTCGTGGAGGCGTGCTGATAGGGTGCGGTGGCAGACTGTGTCAAAGGCTGCTGCTAGGTCCAGGAGGATGAGGGCGGCTGTTTCTCCTTTGTCCATCAGGATCCTGATGTCGTCAGTGGCGGCGATGAGGGCGGTCTCGGTGCTGTGGTTGCTGCGAAAACCGGATTGGGAGGAGTCCAGGATGTTGTTGTCTTTGAGGTAGCGGGTTAGCTGTTTGTTGACAATCTTCTCTGTCACTTTTGCCGGGAACGGGAGCAGGGAGATGGGCCGGACCTTTTTAAGGTCCCTGGGGTTCGCATTGGGCTTCTTCAGAAGGGCGTTTTGAAGTCCTTGGGGTTCGCATTGGGCTTCTTCAGAAGGGCGTTGATCTCGGCGTGCTTCCAGCTTTCCGGGAAGGTTGCTGTCTCAAAGGAACTTTTGATTGTTTTTTGGAGGTGGGGCGCGATGGTTGTGCTGGTTTTGTTGAAGATGTGGTGAGGGCAGGGGTCAGACGGGGATCCGGAGTGGATGGAGTTCATGATATTTATGGTGTCTTCGTCGCTGACGTTGGACCAGGCGGTCAGGCGGCTGGTGCGGGTGGTGGTCGCAGGGGTGGTGGACTCGGTGGTGGGTGCGGGGGTGTCAGAGTTAAAGCTGTCGTGGATGTCGGTGATCTTGCGGTGAAAGAAGTTGGCCAGGGAGTCGCACAGGTCTTGTGATGGTGGGATGTCGTTGGTGTTGGAGCTGGGGTTGGAGAGTTCTTTCACGATGCTGAAGAGCTCTTTGGTGTTGTGTGCATTGTTGTCTAAGCGGTCCTTGAAGGCGGTCCTCTTGGCGTCCCTGATGAGTTGGTGGTGTCTGCGGGTGGTTCTCTTGTGGGCTGTGTGGCTGTCAGGTGTTCGATCGTGCAGCCATTTCTTTCCGACAGGTGCGTTTGGAGATCCGGAGGTCTTCGGTGAACCAGGCGGCTTTCTTGTTGGTGTGGATGGTTGTGGAGGTTTTGAGAGGGGCGAGGGTGTTGGCGCAGTCGTTGATCCACTGTTTGAGGTTTTTCTCAGCGGTGTCTGGGTTGGTGGGGTTGGTGGGTGGTCTCAGGGCGAGGGTGGTAGTCAGTTGGTCCTTGGTGACCTTGCCCCATCAGCGGCATGGTAGCTGTTGGGTACGGTGGTGTATGATGGGTTTCCTGAGGGTGAAGTGGACGCATCTGTGGTCGGTCCAGTGGGGTTCGATGGTGTGGTTGAAGGAGACGTGGGGGCTGGTGGAGAAGATGGGGTCCAGCGTGTGTCCAGCGGCATGGGTGGGTGTCGTCACGAGCTGTTTGAGTCCGAGGTTGTCGAGGTTGTCGATCAGGGCGGTGTAGTTGGCGTCGTTGTTGTTCTCGATGTGGAAGTTCAGGTCCCCGAGGAGGATGTAGTCCGTGGAGGCGAGGGAGTGGGTGCTGACGAGGTCGGCGATAGTGTAGCAGAACTGAGGTCATGGTCCGGGAGGTCTGTAGACGAGTGTTCCTCTGAGGGTGGTGTTGGGGTCAGTGTGGATCTGGAAGGGTATGTGCTCGGCGGAGGTGAGGGTGTTGTCGGTGTTGATCGAGATTCTGATGGTGTCTTTGTGGATGATGGTGATTCCCCCTCCCATTCAGTTGGTGCGGTCTCTGCGGGAGATCTTGTAGCCCTGTGGGATGGCAAGGCGATGTCTGGTGCTGAGGTGGCATTCAGCCAGGTCTCCGTCAGGAAGGCGACGTCGGGGGCGGTAGAGTCTAGGAGGTCTCAGAGTTCGATGGCGTGTTTGCGAACGGAGCGAGTGTTGAGGAGGATGCAGCGGAGGTGGTTGGGCTCTCTGGTTGGTGGTTTGGTGGGCTGGATGCTGGTGAATCTGCAGTTCCGGCAGGTGAAGGGCCCTTGTGTGCGCTTCGGGGTGGCCTGGGGTGGTCTTGTTCGGTGTTGAGTGCGTGGAGGGTGCTGGAGTCGTAGTGCAGTCTGGTGTTGGGGGGGCGTGGGGTCCAAGGGTCCTGGTGCTGGGCACGGTCCAGGTGCGGACGGGCACAGACGGGCTGGCCTTTGGCGCGCCTTCAGCACGCCAGCGGCGCGGCCTCCATAAGAGGCGAATTGGGAGGGAGGGGCAGCTGGGAGATGGGAGCGGGCGGCCAATGGGCAAGGGCGGGGATACAGAAAGGAAAATGGGGGCGGGGCCGCGAGGGAGCAGCGGCGAGGGGGCACAGAGGGCAGGCACGCAAAAGGACCGCCTGGAAAATACAGTAAAAAGCAGTACACAATAGCAAAATACAGTAACCAATAGCAGTTTACAGGGAAGAAAACACAACAAAAGGAAAGGTGGCAGTACCGGGGGAACACCAGCGGCAAACCCTCGGCAGCACTCGGGCACCTAGGGAGACGTGCGGCGTGGGGAGTGACCTGGGGTGTTTATTCTATTGGTAAACCTGCACTTACTGATATTTTATTCAAATTACTCTGGTATCCGGTTGTGAATACATTTAATGATAAAACTGAGAAAATATCTGTCCAGTGCATATAACCTTACTGTTCCAGACCTGGAAGAATGTGGCAAAACTCCAGACGACCTTGCTAACTTTCTGTTCCTGCTTATTTGCACAAACGTGGCTGAGGAAGTAAAACACCAGCCAGAAACACATCATAAAAATCAGATGCCAGAACTACTGTATGCAAACTGAGAGGTGATCCTCTTGCTGAGGCAACAATGACCTCTTACCCTGAAGTCGCCGCCGGTTGACGTTATGGTTTTGACGTTTGTACTGGGACATCTTTGAAGCTTGAGAGGATCACCTGTACCGAGGAAGATCTTTTCTCTTTTCTCTTCTCATCGGCTGCCCCTCCCGATCCACACTCACCGTCAGCTCAATAGACACAGGCCCGGAAACCATAATTTGTCTAAGATCAAACAATTTGGTCAAAGTTGGAGAACCGAGATTGCAATGCAGGGCGTCTCATTTCAAGGTTAGTAAATCCCATTAAACCACATTTTTGTGGGTAGAGAGAGAATAGGCACTGTCTACCTTAGGATAATATTCAAGGTGTACTGAGCATTGTCTACCCTAGGGTAAATATCCATCAGTAAGAAGCATCTGTTATTCAGCGCCAAGATACCCATGGGTGAAAATGCGCTTTACAAATACACATGTTAAGTAATGTGTACTAGGCATTAGTCTGGGCTTCTTCTAATCCCACACTAAATGTCATTATTTACCTTAATTTGGCTACTTCCAATTTCTAGAACAACAAGGGAGTGGAATAACTTATTCAAAATGTGATTTTCCAAGAGCACACAATTTGGTTGCTCCAGTAGATTAGGATTAGAAACCAAGCTTTAAATTGCTTATTATGTCATGAGTCTGATTCTTCTGGTGAGGCCCGGGACTATCCTTCTCAGGAATTCCTCCTTTTGCTGGGAGCCCTGCCTAGATTTGTAATGCAGTATTTATTATTAGCATATTTAGTGAAAATAGTAAAGCCTGTTTTCAATGACAATTCGGAATGCTGAACAATGCCAGCATTCACCCCCAGTTAACTGACCTGGGTTTAATCCATCATTTTCTTGATTACCCCGCCACCCCAGTTTCGACTCAGCCATATGCAAAAAACAGTTTTGACCCTGTGCCTCATGGGAACAGTCCAGCCCACACTGCCAAGCCAGATCCTCCCTGGACCAGAAACAAGCATCCTAGGACCAGTTTCGGGGTTTCACCTCTCATCAGCCAGGATAGCTTGAATCCAGTGGCACAGTGAGCCCGGGTCCCACGTCTGGGTATACTCGGTGCACTTTGGGCGAGAATGCAAAAGACACACAATTGATGGACGGAATGCAGAACAAATCAAAACATTCACCCCCAGTTAAGAGATTTGGGTTAAATCCATCATTCTATTGCTCACCATGCCACCCCAGTTTAGATCTGGCCATATGCAAATCAGTCTTGACCCTGTGCCTCATGAGAACAGTCCAGACTGAGCTGCCAAGCCAGCTCCTCTCTGGACCAGAAACAAGCATGTTAGGGCCGGTTTCAGGGTTTCACCCCTCATCAGCCAGGATAGCTTGAACCCAGTGGCACAGTGAGCCCGGGATCCACGTCTGGGCATACCGTCCCACTCGAGGTGACAAATGCAACAAGCATTGGCATTGCCAATAGGTCTCGCTTGTGGGACCTTATAAGTATTTAGTTTTGCAGCACAATATCCGATTATGCAACAAGGATATTGTGCTGCAAAACAAAATACTTATAAGGTCCCACAAGCGAGACCTATTGGCTATGCCAATGCTTGTTTTCTTTTTCATCTCCTCTTCATGGTCGAGTCAAGCTTAAATTCTCTGGGGCTTGTTTTGTGTTATCGCGTTCTCGTGAGGGGAACATCAGCGCACCTAGCAATTGGCATTCTCAACTAGAGCACCGCATTGATGTACAGATAAAGAAAGCGGCAAACAAAAAGCAGAATTACAAAAATCTCAGATGAGTTCCGAAACAAAGGAGATAAGATACCAGGAACAGGCTATGTTGTGTGTTGATGACTGTGTGATAGCGAGTTAGTGTGAGCAAAAACTACTGTGCTGGACGCTGGTGTGGAAGAAGAGATGCGCAGAGAGGACACGGAACTGATGTGAGGCGGAAAGGAAGGAAAGTAACGACAAGAAGGGAAGAGGACCGAGATGGGAGGAGAGAGGATGAGCACGAGGTGGAGAGAGGATGAGAAGGAGGGGGGGGAGAAGTAGGAGGAAGAGATGGGATCGGAGAGAGATCGAGGAAGGGGGTGGGGAGAGAGACGCGAAAGAAAACAGAAGTGCAAGTGTGTGGGGATTGCGTGTGAGAGAAAGATTGCGATCTAGATGAGACAGAAGGGGTGAAACGCTAACCTCGAGAGTGCGAGAGAGAGAGTGATGGAGAGGAACGGAAGGAGAGAGGGAACAAATGACACGAGCAGTGGAAAGAAGAGATAGAAAGATACATCTGTGTCAGTGGAAAGAGGGGGCAGCGAAAGACCAGCAATGACGAAACAAGACTGCCTGTGGAGTCCAACTACGGGCAAAAGCAAAAGCAAATGGAAGCAAATGGTGGGGGCCTGAAGGAGGAGGGGGTGCGAGGGATGAGGGAACACAGCCTGGGGGAAGCTGGCTGGGGAGGGGGAGTAGAAATGCAAGGAAGGCTGTGTGCGGCGTAATTAGGGGAGGAGAAGCCGAGAAGCCGCAGAGCGCACGCTGGGCGAAGCCCTTTGATGTGCTGTGCGGCAAATGGAGGGAGGCTGATGCGCGTTCATGTTTGAACACGTGGTTCACATGAACTTAATGAAAACGCCAGGCAAAAAGCTGGTGGTTTCATGAAGACTTTGCCGACTTGAATTCTCGCTATGCTCGATGCGCATGCGCGCATCGATAGGTCGCGAGACCTAAAAAGAAGAATTGATGGACAGAATGCAGAACAATGTCATACATTCACCCCTGGACAAAGATCTGGGCATAAGACATTGTTTTTTTGCCCACCGTGCCATTCCAGTTTGAATCCAGCCATATGCAAATCAGTCTTAACCCTGCACCCAATGAGAACAGTCCAGCCCGATCTGCCAGGCCAGGTCCTCCCTGGACTGGAAACAAGCATTTTAGGACCAGTTTCAGGTTTCACGCCAGGAGGTACAGGGGCAGTGCACCCAGGGCCTGACTGAGAACAGCAATCAGGCATGGCAGATTGCTGCTTGACCGGCCCTGGAAGAGGAGGGGGCACACTAGTAAAAAGCCCCACTCCAGTTTTTGTTACCGGGGCCCAATATTGCATCACTGCTGCGAAACCGCCCCCCAGTGACAAAACCATCTCCCACAGCCTGATAACCGACCCTCACCCCTCCGACCCACCATAAACACCCAGTGCTCGCCCGGCGAGTCCGGCACTGACTGATAAACTAAGGGTTCGTTTCACAAAGGCCTCCCTACTTTTGGCAGGGGCCCTGCCGTCGAGGAAGTGGCCCCGGAGCATTGGCGGGGGCCAGCAATGGGTAATTGTAGTGCTGAGCTCCCTTGTGAATCGGGCCCTCAATGTCAAATCAGATAGAAAGAACTAAACGCCTGATGTAGATTGCAGCCGATGGGTTACTATGTAACAAATGCGACGAATATCCCATCCACGGATTACATGTGCCATTGAATTTAAAGTACTTGTAAATAAGGTGGACGCGATATATTTGTCACGTTTGTGACAGAGTAAGACGTACTCCAAAATCTAAATCAGGACCTAAACTCTCGAAATCTGCCGTGACTCATTGTCCTCGCCCCAATAAATGTCTTTTGATGGCTCTGGGCGCACAAAGGGTTTCCACACATGCAAAGCGTCCTGCAAACATTTTCTGTAATGTTTTACACTCAATTTGGCCAAGGGGTTACAGACCAAAAGAAGGGTGAACAAAGTCTTTAAACTTAATGTACTACAGTTAGTGAATGTATTTTAAAACGTCATAATCAGTTGAAAAATGGCTTAAAGTTTTTCTATGTTTGGAGAAAAAATCATTAATATGTGATTAGGAGGAAAGCGTCAAACCCAGATGACGTATGTCAAAGTCACATACTTTGTAAATGCAACTAGCATCTAATTCATGTACTTTATTTAACTTTTATGCAGAATAATAATTTCACACACACCCAGTTTGCTATATTTTACCAATTCTTTTTTTATTGATTTTTCAAAAAACAAAAACAGTCTCACATTCCCTTGTCTACAGTGACTTCTGGGTTACCTGAAGCAAATATCATACATTCTTGCATACAGAATCACAATCAATAATTTTTAGCCGCCTCTCCTTGACTGGAAGTGAAATTCGTATTCTTCCCAAACTACTGTCCTTACCTAAAGCTCTTAGGGCCTATTTATGAAGGCCTGCAACACGTAAACGCCGCTGCTGTGCCACTTTTTGTGATGCTACGGTGGCGTAAATAATGCGCCACTTTGTGCCGTATTTACAAAGGGACTCATCTAAGCAGGTGTGTCACTTTGTAAACCCCTGCGCTACATTATACCTGCATCAGGTATAATGTTTGCAGGGTGGGCGTTCCCCCGGAGTAAAGGGTCGTAGAAGTGGAGCAGTGAAATCTATGAGATTTCACTGTGAGATTTTTTAGGACTCTATTGCGTCAATATCTTACGCCTGCCTCACAGCAGGCGTAAGACTGACACAGGCCCTTTCACCTGTGACTTGCTCCATGTGAAAGGACACATTTCTGGAGTTGCGTCTATTTTCAGACACACCCCAATGCGCCACTTTTGTGCCAACAGATAAGTCAGAAATACTGAAGTAACTTTAACTCCTTGCGACATGGAGCGCCATACATTAACAAGCATTTACAATGCAATGGTTTCGCCTTTGGAAAAGTTAGAGCTATCCTAATAAAATATTTGTTTCCTTCACACTGCAGAATTAAAACAAAAACTTGTTTCTCAAATGCTGAATTAATTTTGAAATATGTGTACAAGTGATTTACAATCAATTTAATTGTATATTAGAAGGAAACTGAAGTCCTATAGCCTTACATTTCACAAAGCATAACAGTTCACTTTACTTTTCTTTCTCTGACTGCGCAGTCAGAGTATTTTGTAAACACGATCTCGATGGATAAAATAAAGAGTAATTTGTAAGTAGATATAAGCTGATATCTGGCAGTCTTTGAAGCCATAGCAAATGTAACAAGACTTAAAGGTACCTTTATTGCTCATTCACTTTCTGGATTTAACGAACACCTGTTCTTTTGCAGCTGGAGTATCTCCCCAGACTTGGCCAGCTGTCCCTAATAAAAGTTGGCGCTTATAAAATCTGCCATAGCAAGTGGGCGAGTTGATTTTTCGAGGCCTGGCCATTGGGATAATCGGCTTGCCATAAATCTTCTGTTCGATCAAGTACAACATGTCCCTTAAGTATGTGTAGCATACATACCAGCATTTGGCAGTAGGAAAGAGGGAAGATTATGAAAACTAAATCGGGGAAATGTATTTTGCCCACGAACTTACATTGAAGTGGAGTCATTTTATAGAAACAGAAAACTAAAAGAAAAGAAAAATCAGGTCTTTAGCCTGAGTAAGACTGCATATTGTAGGCAGTGGTCCTGTTGGGCAGCCCATGACACGCTCCTCCTGCCATACGTGCAACTCTTAGGTACTCCGGGCTTTTAGCTACCAGCACTTTGCATTCTGGGTCTTGTAGTTTAAAAGCGATTCCTCTTACGCCGCAAAGAAGGCGTTGAGGGATAAAAAACAGAAGAAGATGGGGCAGTGTGGTAATACAATCGGGCTTCTCTATTTGAAAAAAAGAAAAGCGTGCCGTATGTACCCTTTTCAACATACGCGTTAGTACTTCAAGTGCACACACTATACAGTTTATAGTAAGGCTATTAAAAAACTAGAAATCGTGGTGAAATATAACGTCCAGCATGTATTTACCCATACCTAACCCTACCTAATCGATATGTGAACCTCATAGGTAATTTGATTTTTCCCTTTTCTTCAAGGATATAACGCAAAATCGAAAACAACGAGCCCAAAAGAAAAAGCAGTCAATGAAACCGGAGACAAACAAGAGCAGTCATAAATCCCAAATACCAAGAATGAGTGAAGGCAACGGTGGAAACAGAGGATACTCTTACCTCTACTCGTTCGGTCCGCTCCCTCATGGAAAGCGGAGGGCGACGCTAACCCCCTACATCAGTCTATGGACCGCTGCGATTGAAGCACGGAGGAGTTTCCAGAAAGTAGCGAGCAGAGTCCCTTTCCTTTTCTGGGGAAAAGAGGGCAGCGGCAGTGCTCGCGCTCGCACTGTGGCAGGGAGGCGCACCGAGGGCATGTTGAGCGTGCTGTCTAACTAGCAGAGGAAGGTAGAGGAGGGGAGCGGTACAACTCAGCACAGCACAACCGGGGGAGTTCTTGTCGGGAAACTGGCCCGGACGGCGGGAGGGGGCGGGAGAGGACACGAACGGCGGGAGGAGGGCGGGAGCGGACACGAACGGCGGGAGGGGGGCGGGAGCGGACACGAACGGCAGGAGGGGGGCGGGAGAGGACACGGACGGCGGGAGGGGGCGGGAGGGGGCGGGAGAAGACACGGACGGCGGGAGGGGGCGGGAGAGGACACGGACGGCGGGAAACGTGCAAAGGACAGCGAGGGGGGGGCGGAAAGGCACACGGAGGGGGCGGGAATGGACAGCGCATCTGAATTCACTTTCAGTGAAAGGGGAGGGAACGGGAAAAAACGTAACTCCGCCCTGGGAAAAAATCTCGGGAACGCCCCCGAATCTGGTCCGGCCTTGACGGACAGATCCGGCACTCAATGGCTAGCCTCCATTTATGGAGCTAGCCAATGAGAGCCGGGGGACGTTCCCGAAGTGCTTATTGTCAACATAGGATTTCACCTGCGCTGAAAAGCTGCGCAGAGCGCAGCCTTCGGCAGGCGAAACCCAAAAATGGTACAAAAAGGGGGTGGTGATGGATGGAGCATCTGAACCAATCAAACACTCACACCCAGTCAACAGATCTGAGTTTAATCCATCACCGTTCTTTAGCCCACTCTGCCACCCCAGTTCAGACATGGCCATTTGCAAATCAGTCTGACCCTGTGCCTCATGGGAACACTCCAGCCCGAACTGCCAAGCCATGCCTTCCCTGGACCGGAAACAAGCTTCAGAGGACCGGTTTCTGGCATTTCAGCCGTCTTCAGCCCGGCTTGCTTGAATCCAGTGGCAAAGTGAGCAAGGGACTCACGTCTGAGCATACCCTGCCAACTTATGGCGAACAAAGTGGTACAAAAAGGGGTGGTGATGGACGGAGCATCTGAACCAATCAAACACTCACACCCAGTCAACAGATCTGGGTTTAATCCATCACTGTTCTTTAGCCCATTCTGCCACCCCAGTTCAGACATGGCCATATGCAAATCAGTCTGACCCTGTGCCTCATGGGAACAGTCCAGCCCGAACTGCCAAGTGGGACGGGTATGCTCAGACGTGAGTCCCGTTCTCTCTACACCAGTGGAGTCAAGCTATCCTGGCTGATGATGGCTGAAAGCCAGAAACCGGTCCTAGGATGCTTGATTCCGGTCCTGGGAAGACATGGCTTGGCGGTTCGGGCTGGACTGTTGCCATGAGGCACAGGGTCAAGGCTGATTTGCATATGGCCATGTCTGAACTGGGGTGGTGTGGAGTGCAAAAAAACGATGGATTTAGGCCCAGATCACTGTACTGGGGTGAATGTAAGACATTGTTCTGCATTCTGTCCATCAACTGTTGTTTTTGCATACATTAAAAATGACGCATCCTTCCTGTCGTAAGCAGGGGGCAGTGAAAACTGTTGCATAGCTGTTTTTACACAGCGATGCAACAGTTTTCATAAATGAGGCCCTAAAAGCTAGTCTGTCCTCCTACGCGGTTGACCGGTATTTGAGAAGCACTCGTTTTGTTTTCTACATATTTTATTATCATTTTGTTTGTTTTTGTTACTTCTTTCTTAGCTGTCTTTGACATTTTGTTCATATTCTGTTCCATTTTCCTATGGATTTTCCCTAGCTGTTTCTTTTGTAGTTTTTGGCCCAGTATGCATCATTAGTCAAAAGTGTAGAAAGACGAGACGTGAACAAACACACATTTAGAAATAAATATCTTTTGAGAGAAAGTGAATATTGCATAACAATTGTAAAATAAGAGGTACATTTTGCAGGACATAAGCCTAGGCACAAAAAGATGTAACAACTTTTGGTGCTGAGAGAGAATGATTGAAAGATTTGGAAACCAGAGATCACACGGGCAACACACTTTAGAAGCAAGAAAGAAAGTCTGCACGAACTTAAGAGTGAGGTAAACTGTGTGGTAGATCTATGAAGTTGCGCGATAAGTTTAAGGCCTCCTGTCAAAGAAGGTAATGAGGCATAATAACATAACTCCTGCTGTAATGCTGACAGTCTCGATCACCATGTGAGGGCAGCCTTCCAATGTTTTAGGAGATATGTGCCTGTTGACGACACACCTCCCTCCCCTGTGTGTGGACAGGGCCATGCCCTTCTCCACAGTTATAATGCAATAGTTGTACTTGTTCAGAGTTTCTGTAGGCGCCTCTGGTCTTTGACCCTCTGCCTCTCTCCATTTTACTGCACTGCTTCTGGCAGGAATGGATGTAGAGGGGCTTTAAATGGAAATATAGAAGTGCTGGTACTCACTGTCCAGAGCACCTGTTTACTCTCCCATTAAGGACCTCAATTATGTTTTTTTGCCGTACAGCAAAACAGCAAAGGTTGCTGCTGCGCGGCCCTACGGCAAAAAAAAAGGCAGGAATGTGCTGTATCTATTAGATATGGCACATTCCTGTCCTTTTCACCAATGGACTGATGTGCGCAAACGCAGACACCTTTGCACCAAGGTGCAAGTGTGTCTGCGTTGTGGGGATGATTATTTTTGTGCAGGAAGGGAAACCATCCTGCACAAAAACAATTATGAGAGGCTTTTTCCTCTTTCTATGCAGCACACATAGAAAGAGGCATACACTTTTGGCCCAGCCTCAAACTTCTGATTTCTTGTAACTCTGGGGCAGTGTCAAAAAGTCACGGATGTTGCTGGGAACACCCCCAGCAACACCCATGGAACGCCCCATTCATGCACTCTTCTGCGTGAAAGGGGCCCATGTTTATAAGGCCATGAAAAGCCACGTAACGTGGCTTTACGCAGCCTTATAAATATGCCAGTGGCATGTTGTGCAACCTGAATGTCAAAAAAGTGATGTTCCAGCGGCGCAAAAGTGACGGAAGGGCCTCAAGGTCCTAAATGTATTTCAACGACGCTGAAAAGTGCAGCTACTCAGTACCGGAGAGTACCTCCCCATTTAAAACACTAGCCGTTCGGCTCGCAGTGCTGCTCTGATGCAAAGACACATGTCTGAAGGCAAATGTCCAAAACTTAAGGGGCCTGAATAGGGGTCAGGCAGAAAGGATGGTCTATCGAGTTGGAGGCTGTAAGGGGAGCGATGCTGTATTTGGGTCTCTCTTTTATTTTGGAGGCTTCCTTTTATTTGACATGCCCTGGGTTTTCCTTGTCATCTTATTCAAGCATTGAGCTCCTTTCCTCCTGCATGCTCCCCATCTCCCTATTGATCTGAAACTCTGTGTTGTCCCTTTTTGTCAGTTTTAAAATCTTCTGAACCATGCCTCGAGCTTCTGCTTTCGTTCTGTGTCTAGTCTCGAGTCTACATTGTTTAACCCCTTCGACGCTCATGACGAGCTGGGCTCGTCATGGCGTAGCCTCCTCGCACGCTCATGACGAGCCCAGCTCGTCACGTAAAGTGCGCTTTTTAAAAACCCAGCGTACGGGCGGAATTCCGCCCGCACGCATGCGGTTAAAGCTCCCAGGGCTTTCCCTTTTCCAGCCTTATCAGGCTGGGTTATTTGTGCTCTTCCTACGACAGGCACCTTTTTGGGTACCATTGGGCAGGCAGGGGCTACTGTGATTCAACCTTGGTGGTTGGAGTCATGTGCCTCTGATCTTCTGGGGTCCATCCTACTATGACTCTGCAAAGTGGGCCAAGTACAACCCTTTCTGCACTTGACTCTCAGAGTAGTGAGAGAGACCAACTAGAGGCTTCTCAAGGAAGTAATATGAGGAGCAGAAACTCAGAACACATAGTCAAACAGTAGACAAGTAATGTGCAGCTCAGTGCTTGGCATTGAGTTCTCTAATATCACTACAAAAAGAGATGCTTTATTCACCTATCGAGGCTCAGGTACATGGGTCTTATAAATACAATGTAGCTGTAGCCAATTTCAGCACCCCCACACAAACTACAGAATGCTTTGCAGTTGCTATAGTTCTCACAACAAGTGCAGTGCCCTAACAGACCCCCACACCCTTACAGTGCTCTAGCATCATTGAAAACACAATGGGTTAGAATCAAGCACTCACAAGTTCATTACTAGGCTTGTGCGACAAATGCTAGGTCTATAACCCCTTATGTAAGTCCATTTTGCACTTTGAGTCTGAGCTCACCAGAAATCATTAATCTATCTAATGTACAGAATTATCTTTGTATTCGAGACACAGTCTCTCACTACAGCCTCATGTTACCTATCTGTTTGGACATGGACCGAAGTGTTGGATGCACAGTGAGCACCCCAGCCGGTGGGTGCCAGATCGCAGGTACCTATTCCCCCTCTCAGAACTCACTGCTGAGGATGAACAGCATGGCAAGCTTTGGCAGTGGTCCCTCTTTTTCAGCAGTTGTGGCCTACATTCCAGTGGGGGATCCTTTGCTACTGCAGGATTGTTGGGCCTTTGTGAACGCGCAGCACAATGGGGAAGCAGCAGAACACATCCCTCTGGTCACATCACAACAATGCCTGATGACACACTGTCCCCAGGGGCTTACTAATTCTTCCCTTCATGAACGACATATGGAAGACAGATAACCACCTAGTACTCAACTAGGTGCTGGTCACATTTCTGGTCTGAAATCGATTCTTCTTGGTGCTCCACACCTTAGGAACATGGTTTGGCTTCTTCTCCAGGACAGCCTATTCTCCTGCAGGGCCTTTCATCTTTAGATGAACAGGTAGGCTTCTAGGCACTATGGAGACCCACAGCTCTCCAGCAAGTTGCACAGATTTCAAATCATATCCTGTCGCCTGTGGAAGATTGGCTGTCGGGATGTCACAAGCCCTAGATCACAGCAGCGTTTTGAGTACTCTGTGCAGCACCCTGTTTGTTGGTGGAGAAGAACTTAGAATTGGGATGAAGTGGAATGGTTCAAGTCTCAAGTTTATTCTGACTTTCTAGACAGGGGATGTTGATCCACTTTCTAAAGTCCTGTGCTGTACAGTTTTTGTACAAGATGATGGCTGTCGCAGCACGTAGTGACAATGCTGCAATTGTCTCTATCAATATTAGCAAGAGAATCCAAAACATGAGCACAAGGAAGTAGTCTCTACACCTGGCTGTCATCATCCTTCTTAAAGTAGCACTCAGAAAAAAACAAAAGGAGCGGCCCCTTCCTACAAATTCTGTTACCACTAACAACAAAATATGCTGAATCACCCCCATTCTCTGCACAAGTACCTCACCTGCAAACACGAGGCTCTCTGCACAAGTACCTCACCTGCAAACACGAGGTTCACTCTTCAAGTACATCACCTACAGATGTGTGGCTTACTCTTCAAGTACATCACCTGCAAACACAAGGCTCACTCTTCAAGTACATCATCTGCAAACATGAGGGTCACTGTTCAAGTACATCACCTACTGATGTGTGGCTCACTCTTCAAGTACATCACCTGCAAACACAAGGCTCACTCTTCAAGTACATCACCTGCAAACATGAGGGTCACTGTTCAAGTACATCACCTACTGATGTGTGGCTCACTCTTCAAGTACATCACCTGCAAACACAAGGCTCACTCTTCAAGTACATCACCTGCAAACATGAGGGTCACTGTTCAAGTACATCACCTACTGATGTGTGGCTCACTCTTCAAGTACATTACCTGCAAACACAAGGCTCACTCTTCAAGTACATCACCTGCAAACACGAGGCTCACTCTTCAAGTACATCACCTGCAAACATGATGGTCACTGTTCAAGTACATCACCTACAGATGTGTGGCTCACTCTTCAAGTACATCACCTGCAAACACAAGGCTCACTCTTCAAGTACATCACCTGCAAACATGAGGGTCACTGTTCAAGTACATCACCTACTGATGTGTGGCTCACTCTTCAAGTACCTCACCTGCAAACACAAGGCTCACTCTTCAAGTACATCACCTGCAAACATGAGGGTCACTGTTCAAGTACATCACCTACTGATGTGTGGCTCACTCTTCAAGTACCTCACCTGCAAACACAAGGCTCACTCTTCAAGTACATCATCTGCAAACATGATGGTCACTGTTCAAGTACATCACCTACAGATGTGTGGCTCACTCTTCAAGTACATCACCTGCAAACACAAGGCTCACTCTTCAAGTACATCACCTGCAAACATGAGGGTCACTGTTCAAGTACATCACCTACTGATGTGTGGCTCACTCTTCAAGTACATTACCTGCAAACACAAGGCTCACTCTTCAAGTACATCACCTGCAAACATGAGGGTCACTGTTCAAGTACATCACCTACTGATGTGTGGCTCACTCTTCAAGTACATCAGCTGCAGATGTGTGGCTCTCTGCACAAGAACATCACAAGAACATCACCTGCAAACACGAGACTCTCTGCACAAGTACTTCACCTGCAAACATTTATCCATTAGAAAAGTCTTATAAACTGTGAACATGACCGAACAGAGAGCTGTACAAAGGAGAGGAAAAAAAGCATGAGTACCACAAGAAAAAGGAACAAATGAGGTACATTAACAACTACAAGGTTATAGGGGGCCATAAGGAAAACAAAAAAATAAAGGTGACCCATGGTAGTCAGTCAATCAAGTGGGACCTGTAACATTTCAGCAGAGCAATAAAACAAAAGGACACATGGGAAGAAACTTAATGCACTTTAAACAAAAGGTATACAAGAGTATCAAACAGTCGAGAGTACAGAAGTAGATAAAGATGGTATCAGGGCTAATGCTGTTGATGGTCATTCAGGAGTAGCCATTTGAAATATTTTTTGAAAGAGGGAGTAGATGGGTTGGATCTCATCTTAGCAGGAAGAGCGTATTCTTGTTATGTTATGTTATGTTATGTTATTGATTTTTATAAAGCGCACAGCTGCCCCAGCAAAGGGGCGTCCTGGCGCTTGAACAGGTACTGTAACATAACATGAAGAAAAAGGACAAAAACAGCTAATCAAGTACAGAAAACAAAAAAGTTTTAATAGCACGTCTAAAAACGATCAGATTGTTCAGAGCACGTATGTGCACCGGGAGAGAATTCCACAGACCAGCGGCAAGCACTCGGTAAGAGCGGCCACCCATCCTGCTGAGTTTAAAGCGGGGGCAGACCGCAAAATGAAGAGCCTCCGATCTCAAAGACCTCGAAGGGATGTAGGGGATAAGCAAGTTAGCAAGTGCAGGCGGCGAGGAAAGCTTCATGATTTTAAAGGCCAGGCAAAGCGACTTGAACTTAATTCTTTGCCTGACCGGCAGCCAATGAAGGGCAGAAATAGTACTGGACACAGAACAATGTCTAGGAAGGCCAACAATGGCCCGCGCCGCAGCATTCTGTACCCTTTGGAGCCTAGATGCCTCGGCCTGGTTTATCCCCAACAGCAGCGCGCTGCCGTAATCCAGCCGAGATAAAACAGTGGCTTGGACCACGAGCTGCCGAGTGGAAGGATCAAAAAACTTAAGAACCGGTCTTAAGCCTCGCAAAATACCGTAGCAGGTGGCTGCAACCTTCCTCGTATGGCTCGTAAAAGTAAGTGCCGGATCCAGCCAGACTCCTAAGTTCTTTACTTCGGAGACGGGAACGGGAGTGACGCCCAGTTCAGGAGGCCACCACTGATCACCCCAAAGCTCTGCATGTTTCCCCAACACCATAAATTCGTTTTTTTTGGCGTTCAGTTGTAAGCAATTGGTTCTTAACCAATTTGCTACTGCCACAAGTCCTGCTCGGAATCTGGGGGCCTCCACCTCAGGGTCTCCACTCAGTGTCACCGCCAGCTGCGTATCGTCTGCATATGAGGTCATTGTCAGACCCCATTGTTTGACGATCGCAGCTAGCGGTTTCACGTAGAGGTTGAACAGGGTCGGACTCAACGAGGAGCCCTGAGGAACCCCCAGATCCAAAGGATGGAAGGTGGACTGGCCAGGTGGTATAGCCACTTTAAAAGACCGACCGGAGAGGAAAGAGCAGAACCACTGTAGAGCAGTCCCCGCTATTCCAGCTTCCTCTAGGCGCCGAATTAAAACACGGTGGGACACAGTATCGAATGTGGCGCTCAGATCTAATAAAAGGAGCGCCGCCGTTCGCCCAGAGTCGAGCACCCCACGTAGGTGCTCGCTCATATAGAGCAAAGCGGTCTCGGTACTGTGTCCCGACCGGAAACCATTCTGACTCGGGTCCAGAATATGGTTGCGAGAAAGATGGTCGGATAAAATGGAATTGACATAAGCCTCCGTGACTTTGGCGATCCAGGGAAGAAGGGATATGGGGCGGTAGTTCTCAGGCAGGAGCGGGTCTAAATTTGCCTTCTTCAAAACAGGGGTGACTACTGCCTGCTTCCACGAGGAGGGGACCGTTCCAGAGGATAACGACAAGTTAACCAAGGAAAGTATCGGAGCACGACACCAGGGGGAGAGCAACCTTATTTGATCAGGCTTCAGCGGATCCAAGGGAGAGACAGATTTAATCCTGAGGCTCAACATGTCAAAAGCCTCCGTAGACATGTCCAGCAAAGAGGTCAGAGTCTCACAAGCCAAGGAGCTAGAGCCAACTGGCTCAGGAACAAACAGAGACAGGTCAAATCCTCGGCAGATAGTCTGCACTTTCTCTAAAAAGAAGGATGCCAGACTTTCACAATGGGCATCAGTGCAGATTTCTGCCGAAGAGGCCCTTTTATTCAGAAGGCCTTTGAGGACCTTAAAAATTAGTTTTGAGGGGTTGGTACTGGTTAGGAATTCCTGGGAGTAGAATGCGGCACGAGTTCTGCAAATTGCCCTGTGATAGGTCTTAAGTTTGGAAAAATAGGAGGACTTCAGACCAAGATCGTAAGACTTCCTCCATTCTCTCTCAGCTTTCCGGTAGATTTTTTTAAGCTCGGCAAGAGAGTCGTTATACCACAGGCTCGGTACTTTAGTATGACATTTTGACCAGCGCATTGGTATGAGGGAGTCAAGGGCACCCGAAATCCATTTGCAAAACAATTCGTAACCTTGCTCTACATTCAGAATAGAGCTCAGGGGTTCCTTCTCCAGTAACCTGTAAAGCTCCTCTAATTTAAGCTTGTGCCACTACCTTTTAAAAATCAGCCTATCCACCGATTTGAATGGCAAATCATCAATGGGACAAGAAACTTCCACCAACCGATGGTCCGACCAGCCCACCGGAATCGGGTCGGACACCTTCGCCCTCTCAAGGGTGGTGAAAAAGGGGTCAAGAATATGTCCCCCCGCATGAGTGGGAAGTGTAACCAGTTGAACAAGTTGCAGTGCTTCGAGATCCGCGAGCAGTGTATCTATGGCCATGGACGCTCTACAATCAAAATGAATATTGAGGTCGCCCGTGATGTTAAAATTCGCACAACTAGGCGCAAGAGAACTTACCATATCGGCAAGAGCGGCCTTGAAAACTGTGTCGTTGCCTGGAGGGTGGTAGATGAGGATACCGCTACGCGTAAAATGATGACTAAAGGCCACTTTAAAAAGGGCACTCTCACAGGCTGGCAGGCCAAGAGATTTCCATTCCGAGGGGAAGCACGATTTTATTGCCATGGCGATGCCACCTCCCCTCGTGGAACGATTCAGTGTAAACACCGTATATTCCGATGGAAAAGTAAGATTGAGGATAGCGGCATCCGAATCCTGTAGCCATGTTTCGGTGAGGAAGAGTAGATCGGGCGAATCCTTTTCAATGAGGTCATGTACAGATTGGTGATGCTTGACCAATGACCTCACATTCAGGTTCCAAATCCGAAGCACACGACCCGCAGTGTTATTACGCGTGGTCATAACAGCAAGGAACTCTTCAATATCATCAAAGAATTCACCAACCCTCCCGCAGCATCCAACGACATCACTAACTCCCAAGACCTCTGCGATGCGCTATCCTCCTTCTTCTACAACAGAATTGCCGACATCCACAACAGCTTCAAGAATACTCCCAATGACCAACTCACCCCACCCCCTTCAGATCCCACCCCTCCAACTAACTACCTCAACTCCTGGAACCCAATCACCATTGAAGACACCATTCGCCTCATGAACTCAATCCACTCTGGCTCACCTTCTGACCCCTGTCCCCACTACATCTTCAACAAAGCTGACTCCATCATCGCTCCCCAACTCCGCGATGTCATCAACTGCTCCTTCAACTCCGCCACCTTTCCAGAAATATGGAAACACGCCGAACTCAGCGCCCTTCTGAAAAAACCAACAGCAGACCCCTCAGATCTGAAAAACTACCGACCCATTTCCCTCCTCCCTTTCCCGGCCAAGGTCATCGAGAAAGCCGTCAATAGCCAACTCGCAGCCTTCCTTGAATCCAACAACTCCCTGGATCCCTCACAGAACGGCTTTCGAGCCAAACACAGCACCGAAACTGCCCTCATTGCGGCGACCGACGACATCCGAGCACTCCTGGACAGCGGTGAAACAGTGGCCCTCATCCTACTCGACCTCTCCGCCGCCTTCGACACTGTCTGTCACAACACCCTCATACAACGCCTCAACAACATCGGCATACAAGGAAAAGCCTTGGACTGGATCATCTCGTTCCTTGCCGGGAGAACCCAAAGAGTCCGACTCCCGCCTTTCTACTCAGAGCCTACCGAAGTCATCTGCGGCGTACCTCAAGGCTCCTCACTCAGTCCCACCCTATTCAACGTGTACATGAGTCCCCTCGCCTCCATCGCACGTCAACACAACCTCAACATCATCTCCTACGCCGACGACACCCAGCTAATCCTTTCCCTCACCAAAGACCCCAACACAGCCAAAAACAACCTTCACGAAGGTATAAAAGAAGTAGCCGAATGGATGAAACAGAGCCGCTTAAAACTCAACTCAGACAAAACGGAGGTGCTCATCCTAGGATCCTCCCCCTCAGCTTGGGACGACTCCTGGTGGCCTTCCGCTTTGGGATCTGCGCCCACACCCACAGACCATGCACGTAACCTTGGCTTCATTCTAGACTCCTCCCTCTCAATGTCCAGACAAGTCAACGCCGTATCGTCCTCCTGCTTCAACGTCCTTCGCATTCTCAAAAAGATCTTCCGCTGGATCCCCCTCGAAACAAGAAAGACTGTCACCCATGCACTGGTCACGAGTCGACTGGACTATGGCAACACACTCTACGCCGGAATTACAACAAAATTGCAGAAAAAACTCCAGCGCATCCAAAACGCATCAGCGAGACTCATATTAAACATCCGCGCCAATAGCACATCACAGGTCACTTAAAAAACCTCCACTGGCTTCCCGTCAACAAGAGAATTACTTTCCGCCTTCTTACCCACGCACACAAGGCCCTTTATAATCTTGGACCCGAATGCCTCAACACCCGACTGTCCTTCTACTATCCCACCCGACAACTAAGATCATCCAACCAAGCCCTCGCCGCAGTCCCGCGCATCCGAAAAACCACCATGGGTGGCAGATCCTTCTCCTTCCTGGCTGCCAAGACCTGGAACTCACTCCCCACCCACCTCCGCCTTACTCAGAATCACATCTCCTTCAGAAAAGAACTGAAAACATGGCTATTCGATAAACAATAAACCCCTCCCTCCAGCGCCTTGAGACCCTCTGGGTGAGTAGTGCGCTTTATAAATACATGAACTTGAACTTGAACTTGTGGTCGGGACACTCTCTTCTAAAGATCGAATCCTGGCCGGCTTGTCTAGGGACCAACCTTTACAGGCACAAATATATGGGCCAGATAAGGGGTCCACCGGATGACACTGACAAACATCGACCCTACCACCAATAGACAACAGCTCAACCCGAGAATACCTGAGTATCGGTGATGCCTGCATGCTGGTAATCGAGCTGTGTGACCAGAGCCCTGCCGCAACTCGCGCTTCCTCGTCGCTGACGGGCGCAGACGGGCAGGACTCTGGCACGACTCAGGCTACGCGAGGGCGCCCCGACTGCGCGTCCCGCATGCGCTGGAGAGGACGACCAGAGAAAGCACGATTGTAAGTTCTTTTCTTATTGAACTTGGAAGGTTTCTATAGTAGTGTGTTAGAGCTTCTTAAGTTCCGACTCGAGCCAGATAGCTCCAGTTTTTTTGCGAGGTAAACAGGGGTGTTGTAATGAATAGCTTTGTGCATTAGGCAAGCTATCATGAACCGGATCCTAGCTTCAACGGATAGTCGAACTGGGTCTGGTGTGATGTGGTCATGTTTTCTGGAGCCTGTGATGAGTCTGGCCGAAGAGTTCAGAGTGGCTCTAAGCGGAGCCAAACTAGCTGTAGGTAGCCCAGCAAGAGTCACCAACCCATATTCCAAGCGTGAGATAACTAGGGATTGGACTGCTGACTAGATGTCCTCGGAATGGAAGGAATGGCTTGATTTTCCTTAGGCTCTCTGCACAAGTACCTCATCTGCAGACACGAGGCTCACTCTTGAAGTACATCACCTGCAGATTGGCAACTCACTCTTCAAGAATATCACCTGGAAACAAGAGGCTTGCTGCACAAGTACCTCACCTGCAGGCCCAAGACTCTCTGCACAAGTACCTCACCCGCAGACATGAGGACATGAGGCTCTCTGCAAAAGTACATCACCTGCAGATGTATGGCTCACTCTTCAAGTACATCACCTGCAAATACGAGGGTCACCCTTCAAGTACATTACCTAGAGGCATGAGGGTCACCACACAATTACATCACTTGTAGATATGTGCCTCATAGAGAAAGGGCTAGACATATGTGTACCCCCTAAACCATAAATTCAACCTCCTTTAGTGTATCAGAGACCACTCTAGAACTCCATATTTCATTCGTACATGACAATTGCTGATTATTTCAAGTAATATTACCTGCTTCCCCTCACACCCCTATAGAATTAATCAATAGTTCATAAGCCTACAGGTTCTAGGAAAAATGCATGTATATACCCCAAACACATATATTTAATGGTTACTCATGTTGCTTTCTTATGGGTCTGTTTACTTCAAACCCCACCACAAATCAAATGAACAGTATATGACAGCACAATCAATGCACAAAAATAAATCTACATGAACATCACAAGAAAAAAATCCATGACTTACATTCAATGCGCCATTACTACATACTACAATGTAATGACTGATTTTTTTTCCATATAAAAGTGTCCAACATATATTTTCACATGTGGTCGTGTCCAACAATAAGCACTGAATGATAAGTGCAAAGTGCTAGGGATCTCTTATTTACCTCAGCTTCCAGGTCCTTAATTACTATATAACCCTTTGGTGGTCAGAGTTAAAATCATTCTGTCTTTGGAGGCGTTAATACTCCCCAGGACCTTCCTGTATCTCTTCTTGTCTGTGGGAATAGATTGCTCCTGGCCACTTATCTATGTACACTGACACGTTTTGACCTTCTCAGTGGGCCTAAAGAATTTTAATGAAGGTCTTCCTCAGGACAGGGTATGTGCATTTGTTGGACACTGCGTGGAACAAAAAACACTGGGTGGGAATTCAAGCCAATTATAATTAAAAAAAACAGTATCAGTGCGGGAAAAAAATCAATGACAGTCGCTACAGTTGCGTGGCTTAAATTAAAGCCCATAGTAAACATACCATAGGCACAATTTAAGAGTTCACGTATAAGAAACAAATGCTAATTAGGATGTATGCAATCAAAGTCTTTAGCTCAAAATAGGATGGTGGACAAAGGTCCAAGTTGCTCATAGCCCAAATCAAACTAGTAATATGCTAGAAAGGTTAAATACATATAAAAAAACGTAAAAACCCTTTGTATAAGAAAAGACAGAGGAGCTCCTTTGTAAACATACCATGCATGAGCTTCATGGGATCACCACCACAGTGTTGGTGGGCGCGGCAGAGTCCTCTCTTAACAGAGTTATTGTGGAGCTATGAGTTTCTTGTACTCAAATTGCTGGGAAAACAAAGCTCTTTTAGGTCAGGAGAACCAATTCATCCTACCTAATTCCTTAGTGGTTACAAAGTACATGCAATGTACATACCTGCATAGCTGGTCAGTATGGAACCTAGTTTCTCTGCAAAGAAGTCCTTTTATAGATATAGAGCAACCCATGCTGTGCAGAACGCTTCCTGGATCTTGACTCCTAACCTGGAGAGCAAAAGGGAATGAACTTGTGTGTGTGTGGCTTCACGGACTGGACATGCAATGCATGGTCAAGTTCTGCTTGTGTGCGCGACATCATATAAGTGACTTCATGAAAGCTGGGATAGAAAGGCGGCTCAGCGTAAGATGCGTCTGGCTACTGCTGCGTTGATTGGCTAACGTGCAATACGGGGTGAAGGTCTCCTTAACTGCACAACATCAACTCAAAGGTTTGGTGAAAGCCAAAGTGCACAAGCATCTGCAATGCAATAGGTCTCGCATTTACGCGAGTTTGAGCTATGGTATTGTAAATGACAATGTCTTTTATCTATGTTTTGGTTTTTAAAACATAAATAAAAGGCATTGTCATTTACAATGCCAATAGCTTAAACTCTCGCAAATGCGAGACTTATTGCATTCCAAGTGCTTGAAGGCTTCGATGAGTTGCCCCCTCTTGTCTCCCATGGCCCCTGAAGAGTTCCCTATTTGCTATGAGTTAAATAAACAAGCCGGTGGTCACAACTACAGACTAAATAAGACGTACCCATGTAACAACCAAAGTGAAAGGGCCAGTCCTCATGGGAGGTTACAAATGAAGACAAGGCGGTACTAAGTAGGGACTGACATGCATAATAACGAATCAGAAGCCAGCATTTAGGAAGGACAATGACACAAGCCAATGACAAATATGGGCAGAGAGTGGGCGGGGCTTCAAGTACATACTCCAATAAAGCATGGCTCTGAGGGCAGCGCATGCGCTGCTCAGGCTTGGCCTAATAAGCAGCTATGGGCGAAATGCACCTGGCTACATCCGCGTTGTTTGAAAACTATTATGACGCCAAGAGAGTTCACATGAGGAAGAGTGAGCCACAGCCTGAATGTTCAGAGAACACGTACACATTGTATCAAACATGTTGTGACTCCAGGGAGAATGCATGCTGGGCTGCAACCTAGATGGCTTTTTGATGGGCTGTTATTGCTATATAAACCTTTTGTTACAAGAAATTCAGAACCCAAGAATAAAAAGAAGAATTGCACTTATTTCAGAAATTTTTCTTTGGATTCTTTACTTATTATTGTCATTTGGTGCACCTCTACTGTGTTTTTGAATTTGTATATTCCCTCTTCAGATTGCACTTTGGCAGCAAGTGTTGAAATTGAGTGCACAAATATGGAATATCCTACTACTCATTGTTTTGCAGACACAGGTTAGGTGCGGTCTCTAGGGGTCTGCTGCCATGTTTATGTTTATGGGCTTTTTGCAGGACGCAACTCCTGCGGTCTTCAGTCTTTGTTGTCTGTCCCGTTGCTGATTACAATGCACAAGGCTTGACACGTTGGGGAAAGAAATATAGCCATACTCATACCCCATTGGGCCACCCGTACTTCGACCCGCCCACTACTTAGGTTGGGCTGCTACTGGGAAATGTGGTGTATTAATAGTGTGATGCGTTTGGACCCAATTGAAGCAATATTTTATGGAAGACCAGAACAATGAATGCTAATTTTCGGCGATTGCCACATTATGAATGACTCAATGAGAATTGTTGAGTTCTTATGTGCAAAACGCTTGCTATTATCCAAACTGTGTGTTCACAGGACTTGTGTTTTTTTCAGGGAATACGTGTACGGGTTACTGGATTGGACTACTCTACACTCCCTACACATGAATGGTTACACCTTCAGTAGGTAATGCAGCAGATACCTAGCATTGCTAGACACCAATTTAGAGCAATGAGGATCATTTTCAGTGATCAACTGGCTCAATGAGAAATGTTGAATTCAGTTAGGCAAAGCGCTTTATGTTGTCGGGACACTGTGTCCATGGGACCTATAGTTTTTTCAGGGAGAAATCATATGTGTTACTGAGTTGAACTCCAATGCTCTACCTCGACATAAATGGTTGCACCTCAAGTGAGTTGATGCAGCAGGTGCCTTGCTTATCATGGATGGTTGCACCTTCACAGAGTTAATACAATAGGTACCTTGCAAGCTATTGCATATCCAAAGCATTAAACATGGATTAATCATTGTTGGGGATTAAACACTATAGAGATACTATCCTGTATGTTCACCCGGATTGTTCGGCCGGCTCCGGTCTTTTAAGGCATCATAGGCATGTGTCAAATGGTCAATACATGCATTTGCCCATCATTCAACCTTTTCCCAGCCCAAGAACCATGCAGGCTTCAAAAGGCATTGATCCAGTAGATGTAGCCACAGAAAGTTGGCATGTTACACATGGGGAAAATATATTTAAGCATTTCAGTACACACAGGTAATCACACATGTTGTTCAATGGAATGGTGACTAGTTTTTAAACCCCAAGCTGTTTTGTATAAACCTATGTAGGGACACCTATTCTATTTCAATGAAACTCTCATTGGTCATTTAAAAAAATAGGGGGTGTGGCAAACCATTTACTGTAGACTCAGTCATCTCAAAGTTATTCTTGTCTCTTAAGCAGGTGATTGACACATTACACAAAAGGCTAGGTGGATAGACTTCCCAAGGTGATCTTCCTATGTGAAAAAGTGACCTGTTTGTGCTAGGTCATTGAGTTCTTGTGTTGTCATGCACGGGAAACATCCTTTACAACGCAACTTTTACTCCGCACTACCATTACGACGCAGCTATTACAACGCAAGTCGTTACAACGACTTGCGCTGGAGGGCGCTGTAGGATAGGGAATAGTTTAATTTTCTATCCAACACCTTCCCTACTCTCCACGGGGACTGGAGTTGGAATAGAAAATTAAACTATTCCACTATCCAGCGCCCCCAGCGCAAGTCGTTGTAACGACTTGCATTGTAAAAACTGCGTTGTAATGGCCTTTCGGAGTAAAAGCATGCGTTGTGATGACATACATCCCCATTCACAGGAGGAGAATCATTTGTGCTTCCAGTCAAAGGAGTATTGGTATAGGTTTCTAATATTTGAAGTGTCTAAGAATTGCCCATCTGATGTCTGTTGCTAAATGCTTGAATTCAGTGCAGTGTTGCATCATTGGTGCAATCTGTAGTTTGCACCGGACGCATGATTTATGTTGCACAATTCTTTTGGGTATCTCTTGTGTGGTTTTCTCAATATAGGCTAATTTGTAGGGGCATGTGACAGTACATTCCATTTTTTATGTTACAGTTGGTGAACTCCAGGTCTTTGATTTTGATTCCTTGATATATACATCCTACCCCTTTAAAGGTGTCATCGCACAAAGTGCAATTTTCACACTTGTGATGTCCTTCTATGGGTGGTAAATTGAGCATAATGCTCAATGATAGAGGCACATTTCTGTTTCAGGTGTTAACTCTGATCAGACTGTCTCGGGGGTCAAAATTCCTTTTGAGAGCAAATATAGATGCCTCTTTAAATGGGTCTAGTCCTCTGATAATTCTCCAGTTCTTACGTAAGAAATCCTTGAGTGCATTGGTGGCACCAAAGAAGGTGGTGACACATACCATTAGATCTTTTGTGAGTGGATTCCCAGGTTCCAGTAAGGTTTCATGTTGGGTATACCATGCCTGTTTCATTGCTCGTTTGAGTAGTTTCTTAGGGTGATTCCTCTGTAGTAGTTTTTCGACTAGTTACCAGCATTGTTGAACCAATCATCTCTTTTGGAGCAATTCCTTCTTATCCTTAGGAACTGACTGTAGGGAAGGTTATCTCTTAAGTTCCGTAGATGGAAGCTTGATTAGTGCAGAATTGTATTTCTATCCATTTCCTTGGTAAACAGGGTGGTGTAATTCCTGCTCATCTCATGTTTCAGTGTAATATTAAAAAATGTGATCTCCTTTTTGTGCATTGACATTGAGAACTGGCTGTCAGGACATCTTTCATTTAACCAATTGGTAAAGTCTTAGATCTTGTCATTAGGGCCCCTCAATATCATCAGCACGTCGTCGATATATCTTTTTCATATGTGGATGGGTTATTTGAAGGGGTTATTGTTCTAAATGCATTTCTCTTCGTATAGTGCCATAAACATTATGGCCATCTCCGGAGCAAAGGGATCCCTCATCACAGTCCCTTTTATCTGTACATAAACTAGTTATTACATTTGAAGACGTTAAACTTCAAGCAGATTTTCACAAGTTTGATAAGTATCAGTAGGAACCTCACAGGTTGCTGTTATTCAAGAATACTTCCATCGCTTCTAGACCCCACTCCTGGGGGATGTTAGCATAGAGACTACCGATATCCAATGTAACAAACGTCAGTTGCCTCATCGAATGTCAAACTTTCTAATGTATTGATCGCTTGCATGGTGTCCAAGAAATAACTTGGGCTAGCCGAGATGAGGGGTTTAAGAAATTCATCTACATACTTGGCTACATGTTTCAGTATTGAGTTAACCACCAAGAGGGTGAGTCTTCCAGAGAGGTTCTCATGGTCTTTATTGACTTTTGGAAAGATGTAGATCAGAGGTATCCTGGGATTTCAATTGTGTAGGTATTTCTCTTCTTTTTTTTAGATCCAACCTCCTTGTTTGCCTTCCTTGATAAGATCACAGATCATGCCTGAAATCATTTGGCTGGGATTCTTTCGAATGGTCTTATAATGTTCTCTTTTTGTACTTTTCTTAATACCTCTGTTTCATATTTGGACCTGTCCATGATGACTATGCCTCCGCTCTTGTCAGCTGGCTTTATTATTCTATCTCACTCATTCTTTTCTAGACAGTGCTTCTTGTTCTGCTTTGGACAGATTGGAATGTATGTACTTGTTTTTTCTTCCATAGAAAAAGTGCATAACTTGTAGATATGAAGCATTCTGTAAAACTGCATCAACTGCAGGTATGAGGAAAGCTTTCAAGTACACCCTCTGCAGATGCGAGACTCTGCTGAAATACATCACCTGCAGATGTAAAGCTCACTATGAAAGTAGATCCCCAGCAGACACAAGGCTCACTGTTCAACTCCATCACCTGTAGATCTGAGGCTCACTGTAAAACGACATCACATGCAGACACGTGCCTCACTACATGACAACATCACCTCTAGAGATATGAGTCATTGCACACGTAGATCACAAGCAGCCATGGGGATCTATGCATAAGCAGGAGTGGGTCAAGTTTAGAATTTCACTTTGTGATGTATTATAGATAATCTTGCAAACCTCACCAATCTGCAACCATTTTAGGTTGAGCCTACCAGACAGCGAAAGCTGTCTTGCTGTAAAAGACCTATTGTGGGCTTACTAAGAACTTACAATGACTTATTGGATGGCTTTATTGTCTTCCTCCTTTGCTTGTTCCTCATTTGATGACTAACCTTCTCCCAACTTAACTATCTTCTGTTTGTCATTTCGTTGGAGCATGGCCTCTCTACCATCCTTTTGAAAGGCTGAATTATATCTTCCCGCTGCTCAATTTTTAGGGAACTACATTTTTTACCTTTTTCTTTTACGTTCAGCACACCATGAGAGTGCATGTGTTTCCCAACTCTCTTCCTCCTCTGCTGCTTCCTTACTGAAATCCCTGACCCTCCCCTACCAATTGTTCCAGGGCACCTCAACTCCTTGACAATACCACAACAGACCCCTAACATCTCACACACTGATTGTTGTCTCGAAGTTCATCAAACTCATGGAAAGCAAAGTATTCATCTTCCCAGGTCTGGATGTTAAAGCTTGAAAACGGAAGCAAACGCTGTTTCAGTAAATAGAGGGCATGGCATTCTACTAACATTCATGCCATAAGCACCTTTGAGCATTCAAAAATGTTTATATTTCAATCTCTTCATGACCTAATGCCCCTCTAAAATATCTCTCACTTCATTACAAGTTAGTGGGTTTGTAGTGTAGTTCCTATTATCCCAATAGGCTCTGCGCATTGGAATAATACCTCCAATAGTATAGACCTAGACCAGACGTTAACTAGGTCTTCTACTGTCGATATTAGACTTAAAGTTTTGGGTTTGCCAGCTAGCTCAGAGTTCACTAGAAACTTTCTCGAATAGACAAGGAGGAGTTGAACCTCCCTGGATAGACAAGAAGGGATTTAGTTTCTGACAACCATAGAACATGACAACTTTGCTCTCCCCTAATCAAGAGTATATCTCTAGAGTCGTGTGAAAACAAAAGACAACTTATTTTACTCAGTCAGTACGTGCATTCTTAGTTTCACCAGATTGTAGAGAAAAGGAAGAGACGGGCGTGTTCAATAAAAGATGTTATTTATTGATCAGTCTCTTTTCTCGTACAAGAGAAATGAATCGATATTATTGCAATACTTATGGTTAAGTAAAGTGCATTCAATAAAAGCAGAATTATAAAATAATACTGTAAAAAAATTGATATGGTTTCTAAGCCATACGTTATTTAAAATGGACAGAATATATACATACACATATACATTTGACTAATAGTACTCAACTGGTGCTTCTAACTACGCCTACCCCAATGTACCTGACCTAAGCCTAATACGTGGGCGGGGATAGAAAGTAGCAGTTTAAGTTAAGTTTGTTTTGCCAAGTGACTGACTCAAGAATTCTCTGCAAGGGGTTATTCAGCGCTGTACCTGAGGTTTAGGATGGTTGAGGGATAGTATCTCTCGTCTGAGGTCTCGATATTCCAAGCTGCCTGCGAGGGCTGCTCGGAAGCGCCGGAGCTGGATTTCTCGGCAGGAGAAAGGCAGCGCCTCGTTCTCAGCGCGTCAGGAAGGCGGGGCAGCGCCAGTGGGCTTCGCTCTCTGCTGGGCTTCGGCAAGTCTCGCTGCTCCGATCTCGTCACCACCGCGTGTGTTTGCTTAAGGCAATATCGGTAATATTTATACCTGTAAGGTGCCGAGATTGACGTAAGGATGGACATAGATACGTCAATAAGGATGTCATACGAGCTGGTCGTTAGCACATTCTTTTACTGACGTTCTCGGGGAAATCAAAACAATGGCCGCAGGGTTTTTCCCAGGTTGTCATAGGTTTGATTTGTTTTGAGAACTCCGTATGCCTTATCAGGGGCTGGAGGAATATTGCTTTGCCTAATTAGATGGCAAGCGTTATGACCTAATCAGATAACGCGCTCCTGAGCCGTGGTCTGGCGTAATCAGATAACGGTTTCTGCATCATGGGATGGCTGCTAGTTAACTTGTTAACCAGAATAGGGTCAGGAATAGGGGGATCGATACAGAACCTATAGGAATACATCACACCCACTCCACGCTAACTATGGCCATATTTACGAATCTAGGCATAGTAAAACACACTGTAGAGTATCGTGTATACCTTACCACCCCAAAATACATATAATGCATTTCGAAATTATGTAATGTACGGGAAAATAAAATAGCCATATGTACTATATGCACTTAAGCAGTAGACTAATGCTAAATTAATCACGCATATGTATACATTATTAGTAATCGAATATGAGAATTACACATGAAATGGCTCTTAATACAGAAGAAAAGTTCGAGACCACTTCATCACAGTTCAAGAAAAAAATATATTTATGAACATACCAGCGGGCAGCTAATGTCTATGAAGTTGCTAAAAACAGAAATTAGTTCTCTAAGAATAGTTCTTACTTTAAGCAGAAGATAAGTGTCCCGAAAAATTATAAAAATATTTTGGGGCTTGCTAAAAAAATTGCTGTCCGTGGACTGGAGGAAAAGTTGATCTTGCTACTTTATTTTTAAAGTTAAAGGCCAAATTCAAGGTGTCGGGAACGCCGTGTGCTAGCCTGTTCAAGAGTCATTAGTTCTGCTCTGGTGAGAACATCATATCATTGAGACTGCTGAAAAAGCTGTCAACAGCTTCCTGTGAGAGTTCCACTAACTCGGAAAAGGATGTAACCATGCATTCATGTGCATGATTGTCTCCATTGACATTTTGAGTAGTATTGCTGACAGAAGGTTGTACCTGATCGATGCTGCTTTCATCTTAATCTTCACTACCCCTTAATCGTAGTGGTGAAGTTTCCACGAATGCCGTCATCAGGATTGGCAGCCGTTGAGGGCAGCACAATGCATGAGCCTTTACCGGACCCAACAATGTTTCTGCATCCATTGGCGCATCCGATTGTAGCGTCAGACAGGTGTCCAACACGCATTCTTCTCCGCACAGCATGCACCTTAATACAGGTAAAACACATCTTTGCCATATCGGCCGAAATGAAAGAAACCAAGTCATGTTCAGGTCTCTAAGCCGGGTTAGTCCCAGGATTTTTGATATCCGGTCCCGGTATCCAATGGCTCGGATTGTTTCTTCCCTTGTCGCAGGTGTTTTGTCTGTGACATGGTTTGCCATAACGAAATATGAGGACTAAGAATAGTATTCCTGCAATTAGTCCCAAAATGAGGGGAACTCCTCCAAAAATCGAATGGACGAAGTCTGGAAAAATACCCAGTATGGCTTTGAATGGTGTTAATGCCATCGAAAATACTGTCTTAAATACATTTGAGACTCCACTGGTATCAGAAATATTTAAGATTTCATTCAGGATTTCTGCGAAATGTATGGGGGAATTAGTTCATAACAATGAGTGAATCTCTGCAGTCGTCCTTGCGACTAGGAGATCATACGTTTCTTTTGATGACGTGAGCCTGGTCGGCGTCTGAAGAAGCACTGTTTTCATTCTGCTTAAAGTATCAACTCGAATAGAAGTAATTTTCAAGTTAGGCCATGCCCTTGCCTCCCTGTCTGGAAAGGAGCTGGGGAACAATAAGCGTCCACAGCACATGACCTTCGCAGTCGTACTAACGAGATAAGGAACCCCGGGCAGTAGACTACAACATCTGCGATCCACAATTAGAATGTAACTCCCGTTATAGAGTCTTTTAAAGAATGGTTCTATCTCTGTTGCAGGTACGCCTAGCTGGTGACATGAAAGGTTATTTGAGTTCCCTTCACAGGCTCCATGCAAACTAATTCCATTACACAGAAGTGTACCGCTTAGTGACATTGCACAATTATTGCCACTAAGAAACACTTTCTGTCCTTTATTACTGACACATGCATGTGAATAGGGCAAGTTCCATGTTGTCTCAATGTACCCTTTTCCCAATTTTTCGTACATGCCAGCCTGTATATATTTTTGGCAGTATTGAAACCTGAAAGTAGATATCGGAATATTAATTATCCCATGTATTATCCATTCAATGACAGGTCGTTCTGACATTGTCAATGGTAATCTCTCGAGTTTCTCAATGCTCAGGATTGTATAATCAGCACCCTTCTGTGCCATACTGATTTGTTTATCAGTAAGGTTAAAGATATGGAATAGTGACGTTGTGTTGATTAAACGCCAAGGCACATAGCCTGAACGCAGATTTTGTAACGTCCAGCCAAGCTGTACAATAGAACGCAATTGAGACTGACCGTGTTGTAACAACAGTAAGTCTTGCGATATTATGTCGATTGCTGATGACACAATGCTGTCCAATGAAAAGATTCTGGAGGACAGAGTCATTAACCCATTGTCCACTACAGAAAGCGATTTTTCCAAATTAATACGGTCAATTTCCCGTATACTTTCTGCTGTCTCAATTTGAGTTATCTTCCAGGCCTCGTTGTAAGCTGCATATATAGAGGCTGCTATGAAGCGTTTTTGACGCTGTTTGCGCGGTCCCATAATGAAATCACGCAAGTCAGCACCATCAGTAAGTAAAGTTAGGTGTTGCTTAATTTCTGTCAGTGTGGAAGTTTTTAGCCATTGAAGGCAGAGTTTGCCCACACTGTAGGTGGTGATTATCCCTGGGTGTTGTCTTTGGAAATATCTAGGGTCTGGCCTGGTCAATGTGAGCCCCTGTGTTTTGTTCAGGAATCTGTCTTGACAGTTATTGGTATCTGTGGGCCAGATTAACCATTGTTTCCAATCAGGATTTGTTCTGTTTTGATTTAATACATAGTTTACGTCTATCTCTTCATCCGCAGAGTTATTGCTGTTCATTGTTGGTTTTGGAATAGACGGTTTATTTAAGTCTTTGATTTTGGCTAATCCAAGACAGGTAGTTTGTTGAATAGTTTCATTCAAGAATATAATTTGTTCTGGGATCATGCAGGCTCTAAACAATGATTCTATACCTTGTACTTGCCATTCTTTTGTACCCCAAACACTTTTTACTTCAACATTTTTGTCCCAGTAATTAAAACCAAATGTATTCATTTGTTCAAAAAATGAGTCCGAATATATCAATTTCGTGTTTGTAAGCATGGTTTTTGTTCCTGTCTTATTTGACAATTTGAAATAAAATGTTTCAGCATTACTTGTGTTGAACCCTGAAAAGTATGAATATTTGTCATAAAAGGTTCTTGAGCTTCCTTTTGGAGGGGTTGCACAATGTTCCCATTGATTATAATTTAAAACATTTCTAGGTTGTGCTGATTTATGTAAAAATGGTTACCATAGTGGTTGTAGCAGTACATACTATCATAATTAGATGAACCCTGCAAATAATCATGTTTGGTAAATTTAGCAGACATCACTAGATCAGACATCATGTTATTAATACTTTCAAAGTCCCAATCATCAGCAAATGAGTTTGGTTTTACAAAGTCACTCAACGAGATCTTAATTTGGTGTGGATATTTGAGGATCTCAACCGGACCATAAATTTCATAGTCAGTATTGTCCCATGCTACCCCACCCGGTATAGGATTGGCTGTGAAGTTGACTGAAGAAAGTTCTCTTTTCTTGACGTGTGAAGACGTGTGTGGCTTGAGGATCAAGTTGATTTTCTGGCTTGCTGTGTCCATTTTTGCATATTTTCCCTCAATGAAGCGTCCCAAACATAGTACCATGATGAGCCAAAGTATGAGGATAAATGCACCAAATGACACCCAAAATTCAATCCATGGTGAAATCAGATAGGTTTCTTTCAGCTGTTTCAAAAGTTCCATAGCTTTATCTTTAAAAGTTTTTGTTGATGGCTGTGTCTTTGATTCACTTAGATCTTCAGAGGAATCATCAAAGTTGATGAAGTAGCCGGATGCCGTTCTGTCTATTGTTCCAATCGCTTCAGGATTACTGTTTCTTGCAGCTTCAGCATATTCATTTGTTACTTCATTGTAGGTTGGTGTGTCTCTACTAAATGTTTTTATTTGGGTTTTCAGAGGTGTGAGTTCCATTGCATTGTTGCATAGTCCTTGTTGTTGTTCTGTAGGCGTTTCGAATGTGATTAGCCTTTTAGTTAGCACCTCTGTACTTGTAGCAAACCTTGGTGTTCTACTACTTATCGGGAGTCCACTTGGCCTACTGTTTGTTATCGGCCACATGATTGTGGTTTTACCAGGTCGATGGATACAACTCGGTTCTCCTTTTTACCAGCAAGTGGTGGTAGTACAACTGATCTTGTCCCGTTGATGGACAAGACAGGGACTGCTTTTCTGTAAGAAGGCCCAAATTCCTTCTTTACCGCGATCTTTTCTCTGACTAGATCCCCGATTTTTGGAATCCAGACAGGTCTTGCTGGGACAGGTGGTGGTTCTTCAGTGGTTGTTGGCTGCTGTTTCAACTTTATGTTGCTCAGGTCTTTTCTTGTTTCGTTTAAGTCCTGTAAAATAGCCAAACGATCTTTGATATCAAAGCTTTTTTCTTTCACCACTGAAGTCTGACTGTCGAGATCTAAGACTAGCATCCTAGTCCCAAACAGTAATTCGTACGGACTGAATCCCCTCAGAGAATTTCTTGGCAACTTGTTTAGACTACGTTGGACACTTATTAGATGTTTGACCCACCCAGCTCCTGAACCTAATACCTTTGCTGTTATAGATTGCTTTATGCCTTGGTTTTTTCTTTACACCATCCCGTATCCCTCAGGAAGGAGGTGAGAAGAATCCCGCTTCGCTATGCTCATTGGCCGTGCTTTCCCACAAGCTTGAGGGCTAAAGTGAAAACATTGGTCAAACGTAGCATGCTCCTAGCGTATATGCCATTTAGACTCGCAAATCTTTGTATAACAGTCCCGACGTCAGCCGAGTGCTGGGGTCTACATTTATAAGTGGAAACTAGTCTTTATTTGTTAATGGGACGCATTATTTACACTTGTTTCACTGATTATTGTTTAACCCTTATTGAGTGAAACGCCATGGTATTACCCTGTTCCTCTCGCCGCTGCGACCTCTGTTGCAGCCCGGGCATTTTTTTACAAAAATGTGATGATGCAGGCTCACGCCTGGCCACCAGTACACTGATTGTAGTTCTTCCAGAGAATCTTTTAGTTTGAGGTGTCTGAGACCCTCCCCCATATGTGCGTCTGCTATTAACAAAGTTCTCCTGTCCTTGTTTGGAATTACTCTATCCCCCACTCCAGGGATTCGAGCAAAAGGAACAGAGTTCGCATCGATTATGTATGTATATTTGAGTGGGTAACTGATCGGTAACGCTGAGCAGTCGCCTTTTGATGACGTTTTCACCGCCAGCATTGTTTCACCGTCAATGTATTTTACTGCATGCTTTTTTCTAGCTACGGAAGCCGATTTAGTTGCTACCGCTGTGGCTTTCTCAGCCAATGAATTCCCTGCAACGTGAACGCCATCACGCTGATGACTCAGTGAGTGTATCACGTGAGTCTTTGGTAGTTCTTTCTTTAACAGAACTATTTGTTCCCAAAGCAGTTTTTGCTTTATTGTTGCACCTGTGTCATCTTTGTAACCGTTTTGAATCCATTTCTGTAAATCGCTGTTATATGATTTGACGCAGTAATACGAATCGGACACTATGAGTGTCGGGAATTCGCGATCTGCATTATCTAGCGCCATTTTCAATGCTATTATTTCAGTCTGTTGTTCTGAATTAGTTTCTACTGAGTGTGTTTTTGTTAATAGAGGTCTTAATATACCTCCGCGCCACACTTCTTTTGTAATCTCACATGTGGGGTTGTATGCTTGTTCTCCCCAAACGGATGGTTGAGCATGTCCGTCTGTATAGATTACACAAGCGTACTGTCGTAATGGCAGAATGTCGATTGGCAGAGGGAATATTCTTTCATATTCTAGATATTTTAGTTCCTCTAGTTCTGGATCAAGGTAGTATTTTACTTTGTCCATTGTAATGGAATTCACCCATTGTATCCATTCCGGATTCAATGCTGTTGTTGGTAAATTACACGGGGTTGTTAATGCCTCAAAGGCTGATTCCGCTGTTCTGACTGTGATGTGTCTACCGTCAGCTTTATCTTTTTCTCTAGCTATTGCGGTCTGAACTGCATGAACAATGTTTTCTTTAATGCTGAATTTCTTTTCAGCTTCTGTGTACAAGTGTGATTTGAATGCAATTGGTACCTTTTCTCCCTCATTAGAGGTCAGGTATGTGAATCCGCATCTTCCTGGGATGACTCGAATCACAAGGTTGCGTGTGTTATCACGTGTTTCTAATTTTGTTTTAATTAACATATCTGTTTGTAAGGATCTCAGAATTTCTGTGTGTTTTTGAGTACAATTTGTTTTTTTAAAATCTGGTGTTATTAGATCATAAAGGGGTTTGACCCTTTCTGCGTAATTTGCAATGTATGTTCTTCCGAAATTTAGGAATCCTAGAATTGACTGTAGGTTTTTTAGTGTTCTAGGTGCTTGGAGTACGGCACATTTCTCTAGGAAATTGTCAGCCAGGCTTTTGCCTTCACTTGATAACTCATATCCTAAGAACAGGACTGTTAGATGGGCAATTCTAGATTTTTTAAAGTTGAATTTGTAACCCTCTGCTGCGAACCCAAGTATTATGGTGTTCACTCTCTTCAAGTGAGTATCCAAGTCATCATCTGTTAGGTATATGTCATCGACATAAGATAATGCTTCGTCATCATATGTTTGTAGTAACTCTGTTACCCTTGCTGAGAATACTCCTGGGCTGTTCTTGTACCCCTGGGGTAACCGACAGAATTCTTTTTGAGCGCCATTTATTGAGAACGCGGACAAGTATCTGCTCTCTGGTGCTATATTCTGACAAAAGAATCCATTAGAGATGTCTAATGTTGTTTTGTATTTTTTGCGCACTATGTTATTCATTAGTGCAGCACTATGCGAGTTTTGTACTGCAAAAGTTTTGCAACATGAGTTAAGGTGTCTGTAATCCAAAACTAGACGATATGAATTGTCTGGTTTGGAGACAGGAAACAAAGGGTTGTTCATTTGTGAGGTGCAAGTTTCAATCACCCCCTGGTATTCTAGTTGATCTAGAATTTTTTTTACCTGTTTTTTAGCTTCTTGCTTGATTGGATACTGCCTTTGTGCAGTAGGTTGTGATTTTAACTGGATTTTGTGAGGAGCAGAGTCCTCATCCCATCCTACATGATTTTTATATAAAGCAGGAGCTTGAGCTACTGCCCACTTTCTTGCAAGTGTATATTTTTTATGAATTGGAATATGATTTGAGAAGGCAGGCATAATTATTTCTTCCCCATGTGGGCACTCCCTGACGAACTCTGGTGGCCAATCTTTTTCAGCTAGAAGGATGTCATAGCCCTTGGAGAGATTATCCCAAAAAAGGCCCCTTATTTTCCTAGTCTTATCCCCTTCTATACGTAAAGTTATTTCATATATTTTGTGAGGTTTGCTAACTCTGGTGTCTGCAGTTTCCACCTGAATGTATTCATTCGTGTCCACTGTCTCCAGATAATTCATAAGGACTTTGCGTGCTATGCTCACTTCTGCTGCGCTGTCTAGCATTGTCTGAGCCCACTCTCTGTTTTTCAGCTGTGTCCTCAGTATTCTCGGCATTGTTGAATACTTTAATACTGGCTACCTTCTTCTTTGGAAACTGTAATTTTTTATTTGGATGAGCAGGTTCCTTGTCTTTGGACTTGACGTGCCCTTCCCTGGGTTCCGATCGTCCTCTTTTTTCCGATTTCTGCGAGGAAGTCTGAAAAGATTGAGAGGGACGTGTATCAAAATCTTGATATCTATCCGGTTTCTTTATGTTATCCCTATTTCTAAGGTTGTATTTTTTCACAGAGGGCTCCCTTTGGGGAGACTTGGGTCCCTGGTCCCGAGATCTTTCTCTCCGCCGAGGAGACCTTCCTCTGGACTGGAATCTCTTTTCTTTTGGATTGGATTGTTTGTTTCCATCCCAGTTCTTCTTTTGACTGTTTAGATTATTTTTAATAAATATTTTTTCAGGACTTTCAATTAGTTGGGGCTTCACTGGTATTCCACCCAAACTATCTCTACCTAGTTCTTCATAGGATTTTTCTATAATTCTGGCAATTTCAGCTGGTTGGTCTGCTATATCTGTCTCTTTTAACCTCTGGCGGATCGCCACATTCGCTGCATCTCCTTTTATGTTGGCTAGTAATATTGCCGAGACCTGCTTCAAGTCTTTTAGTAATTTCATACCGAGAGTTAAAGCGGGTTCTGGACCGTATTCGTCTTGAATTTGTTTTAGCACATCTGGTATTACTGACATGGATGGAACCCCATGTGTTTTTGTGTAAATGGAAGCAAAGACTGTACCCCAAGTGTCACAGTCCTCCACGTGTGGTGCGATTCCCATTGGAAGACAGATAGTCAGAATCCTGTGTTTATCCACAGGGGTGGTGTCTGGAAACACCGCCTCTATTTGGGTGATTTTTTGTGCTAACCAGAATGGTATTTGTTCCCGTTTAGCTGGTACTTTACCTAGGCAGGACTGTATGTTCTGTGGTGTAATTTTATTTGTGTTCCCCTGATGTGGGGTCAGCTGTGGAATTTTAACTACAGGTTGGATGGTGGAAGTCCGCATTACATATTGGACTAGTTGTCTATATATTTTAATTAATTGTTTTAGTTGTACTAAAACATCTGCTGCAGACATCCTTTCGATGTCTGGGTGTGGTGTGTATCCGGCTAGAACCGGCTAGAACCGGCCACATTGCTCCTGGTCTACCTAGTGGACCGAGCCTGGTGATGTGATTATTGTGTTTTAGGGCGCCATTAAACAAGAGCAGGTGCTCTTGGAATTTGAGTGGTACTTCCACTTCCTCGAAAGGAGTGTACTCATCAGGAGGTTCCTCTATTTTATAAAAGTGGAACTCCTTTGTTACAGCATTTGCTGCTGGAAAGTTTATCCATGAATAGAATACCTCTGTCTGCCGATATTCGTGTGCCTCAATTACGAATATGACTGTACCACCTCTTGGTGTCAGTCCATTGTCTATAAGTTTCAACGTTATAGATCTTCTTTTGTTGACCGGGATGAGTATTATATCCGGGTCTGCTTCTTGCATAGTATTATCAGCTTCTATTAGTTCAGCTGCTAATCTAACTCTCTCTCTTTCATCATCACTTTCTGGCATTTTACTGTCAGGAAGGTTATTCTGTTTGTTTGCAGGTCAGGTTCCTTATGGAAACAAAGATTAGATGCACAATATTTTGGAACAGTGTATCCTTCAACGTTGATTGAACCAAGAACCATACATAGGAGTTCCCTCCTGCGAGGTTTGGCGGATTTTACCTCTCACCCACTCCAGACGTCTTTGGAGTATTATGGGAAAAAGGGGTCTGAGTGAAAGAGCACGACTGAGTTACTCTAAAGTCTTGCGTTAGTTTTATCGCCTATCCAAACACGTTGGGCGCCATGTAGTGTAGTTCCTATTATCCCAATAGGCTCTGCGCATTGGAATAATACCTCCAATAGTATAGACCTAGACCAGACGTTAACTAGGTCTTCTACTGTCGATATTAGATTTAAAGTTTTGGGTTTGCCAGCTAGCTCAGAGTTCACTAGAAACTTTCTCGAATAGACAAGGAGGAGTTGAACCTCCCTGGATAGACAAGAAGGGATTTAGTTTCTGACAACCATAGAACATGACAACTTTGCTCTCCCCTAATCAAGAGTATATCTCTAGAGTCGTGTGAAAACAAAAGACAACTTATTTTACTCAGTCAGTACGTGCATTCTTAGTTTCACCAGATTGTAGAGAAAAGGAAGAGACGGGCGTGTTCAATAAAAGATGTTATTTATTGATCAGTCTCTTTTCTCGTACAAGAGAAATGAATCGATATTATTGCAATACTTATGGTTAAGTAAAGTGCATACAATAAAAGCAGAATTATAAAATAATACTGTAAAAACATTGATATGTTTCTAAGCCATACGTTATTTAAAATGGACAGAATATATACATACACATATACATTTGACTAATAGTACTCAACTGGTGCTTCTAACTACGCCTACCCCAATGTACCTGACCTAAGCCTAATACGTCAGCGGGGATAGAAAGTAGCAGTTTAAGTTAAGTTTGTTTTGCCAAGTGACTGACTCAAGAATTCTCTGCAAGGGGTTATTCAGCTCTGTACCTGAGGTTTAGGATGGTTGAGGGATAGTATCTCTCGTCTGAGGTCTCGATATTCCAAGCTGCCTGCGAGGGCTGCTCGGAAGCGCCGGAGCTGGATTTCTTGGCAGGAGAAAGGCAGCGCCTCGTTCTCAGCGCATCAGGAAGGCGGGGCAGCGCCAGTGGGCTTCGCTCTCTGCTGGGCTTCGGCAAGTCTCGCTGCTCCGATCTCGTCACCACCGCGTGTGTTTGCTTAAGGCAATATCGGTAATATTTATACCTGTAAGGTGCCGAGATTGACGTAAGGATGGACATAGATACGTCAATAAGGATGTCATACGAGCTGGTCGTTAGCACATTCTTTTACTGAAGTTCTCGGGGAAATCAAAACAATGGCCGCAGGGTTTTCCCCAGGTTGTCATAGGTTTGATTTGTTTTGAGAACTCCGTATGCCTTATCAGGGGCTGGAGGAATATTGCTTTGCCTAATTAGATGGCAAGCGTTATGACCTAATCAGATAACGCGCTCCTGAGCCGTGGTCTGGCGTAATCAGATAACGGTTTCTGCATCATGGGATGGCTGCTAGTTAACTTGTTAACCAGAATAGGGTCAGGAATAGGGGGGTCGATACAGAACCTATAGGAATACATCACAGGTTAATTAAAACCACAGTTTTCCCAACAGCAAATCACCCCCTTATGTTTTCTCAAATCACATGTTGTATAATTATCCTGTGTCACCCAAAATGTAAACCATTTTAAACTTTAGAGATCCAAAGCATTTTAAACTTTACAAATGCAATGCATGGCCAAGGAACAGTGCTCTCTGACTTAATTCATCTCCCAATTTACTGTTTGCTGGAGTTTTTTTAGGTTAAAGCATTCGCTAAAGACATCTTGGGGACATTCTGAAAGCTTCCCTGGGTATGTATTCCTCCCATTGCTTACCATTGGCTTTGTGGTTTGTAACTCGTATTTGCTTGCTTTCTATTTGCTGGCTTTATTTGCTTTAGGCTATGCAGCATGTTTTACCACTCCCATGGTGTATAGCCTATGCATTGTATTCTTCCACAAATGCTCGCTTTCTGTAAACAGGCCTTTGAAGTCTGTTCTTGTCATGTCAGATGTGCTGTGCATTCAAAGACAGCGTATAAATACCAGGCTCTATGTACCAGGGACCTTGGTGTTAACTTTTCTTTCTCTGATTTTTTGTAATTCTGAAGTGTCGTGGAAACAAGTATTTTAATATGATCAAACCAAATCAATGCACTTGGTGAAGCCATTTCCACGCATTATCGTTAGTGCGCTGTATAGTTTTATCAGAAAAACTGTATGTCTGTGCATATGTAATGGTCATTTCAATTTAAAATGTATTCTCTGTAATGGCACTGCCACCACTCTACTCCATGACACGCTATGACAAGCTACTTACCTCTACACTAAGCCACTCCGGGCCATGCTACTCCTGTCCACTTCACTCTACTCCACTCTAAGCCACTCCACTCTATGCCATTTCACTCTATAACATTTCACTCTATGCCACTTCACTTTACGACACTCTACTCTGTAACACTCCACTCTCCGACCCTCTCTGACACCTTACTCTGCCCTACGCTACTCTATGCTATGCCACTCCGCAACACTTTACTCTACTCTAAGCTATTACACTCTTCTCCACTCTATGACACTCTGCTCCACTCTACTCCACTCTATGCTACTTCACTTTACAACACCGTACCACCTTTGACAGCGAATAGAGCCTCATTAGGTCTTGCCAACAGACAGCTTTTTAACTGTTTTCAAAGACCTATTTGGGACATTACCAACACTAACAGTGTGTTTTGGGTCAGCCCATTTTCTACCGTTGGGTGATTTTCTTGTCAATCTTATTTGCTTGCTTGATATATTAAGCCATTGCTTCCTTTCCTTACTATTCTTGTGTTCGTCCCTCCATAGAAAATAGTTTCTTTAACATTCTTTAGATTGGATTACCTTATCTTCCACTGCTCACATTTACTGAACTATTTCTTAGGTCTCGCCTGAGACCGTGCATGTGCTGTCGCTTGCAATGGGTTTTGATTGCTTACATGGGACTCACAGCAGGCCCTTTGCTCACCATTGTTTGCTTTATCATCACTTTCATATCCTTGCTTCTCCTATTTCTCGTGTGCCATTTAATTTCTTCTTCATTTATTTTTTGCTCCCCTGGAGCTTGGCCCAATTACTGCTCCCTTGTTCCACTATGTGTCCTTCCGCTGCTCGCACTTTTCAGAGGTAAATTTTTTTCTTTTAGTTGCTTGCCCCATTGTCGTTGGTTGTCCTGTTGTGATTGCTTTCTGGTCATTGTTGCGTACCCCGCCCCCACCCACATTGTTACTGTCGGCCTGTGCCTCCCAACTATCTCCTGCATTGTTCCTCTTCCCGACCGTACCAACCCCTCACGTGTTGTGTTGTTTCTCCCTTCCACCCTGTGAAGCTTTTCCCATCCCTCTCTCTTTTTGTGGGGTTGCTTGCCCCCCAACCTTCCTCTCGCTGTCTGTTATGTTACTTGCTGTTTCACGCCATTCTCCCACTGTCCCTTCTATTGCTTGCATCTCCTGCCCATTCCCCACTGTCTGTCTTCTTGCTCCTACTGCCATCATTGACTGGCCTGTTTCTAGTCACCTCCCAACACCCACTCACTGTCCCTCATTTTGCATTCCCCTGCCTCCTTCCTCCCACTGTCCATGTTGGCCGGTCCCGCAAATGTTTTTATTTTACTTAACCTGTGGTGAAAAAAAAACATTGATAAAGCCCAATAGCTCTTTTGATCATGTTGTGCAGAAGCTCGGCTGCTGTGTAGCACGGTTAAAAGTAAAAATAAAAAGTGGTGACCATGTCATAGTCTTTTTTTTTACTTTTAGCTGGAGTGCACAGTAGCCATTCTCCTATGCAACATGGCTAAAAAAAATGACAAAGCCAATAGATTTTGCGTAGGCAAGTAATATTGGCTTTGCCAAAACTTGTTTGAAGGAAGCACCTGTGCACTTGCTAATATGCCCCACAAGAATGTATTTGTATTCATTAGTTTTTGACAAAAAAAATCATTGGCCAATCAGCCTGATGCTGAAGTGAACTCTTTTTAGGCAGCTATGCCTATGTGATCAAGACAAAATGCCATCAACAACAGTGCCAGAACCATGGTTCATGCTGTGGTGGGTGGAAGCAAAATGTGAATGACAGTTGACCAGAACAATGGATGCAGAGAGCTGACCCAAAAATCCTCTAAATATTTATATATGTGTGCATTTTTTTATTGATGTTTGTTTGTAATTATATGAGGCTGATGAGACAGCTAATCCTGTTTCTAGGCCAGGTGTAAAAACTGTAATAGAATTAAGGCACTTAGGGAGAGCATGGAACGGTCCCGATAACATTTGTGTGCTCCACCTGGTGTCCGCAGTCCACAATCATCAGGTGTGATGTCTACGTTGAAGAAGAACATATCATAGACTTTGACAACACGTTCATGCAGTCTTAGGGTTATACATATACTGTTGTCAAAGATGGCCTGTCATTCCTCCATGTTGACTTTGACATTATCCAAAGGGACATGGAATCTTTGAATGTATTAGTAGATTGGGTACAGTATCACATCATCTTCATCCTAAGCTTAGAGGGTACTTTGAATGATGTCAAACAGATCTTAGTGGACGCCAGGCTCTTAACAGCTTTGAGACATACATTGAAATGGTGTCAGCTTGCATGTAAATTGCTGTGGGGCACATGTCTGATAACATAAAGAGGGCAAATGACATCATATCTGTCAATATCAAGGAATCACTTGGGACACTCACTGCTAAGATGAGCAGCCTTGGTTTTGGCATACAGCTCTAGGAAAGGAGTAACCTGAGCACATAAGTTCAACTATCAATCTCACAATGAAGCATTCCATTTGGCTCACATAAGTGCCAGGGCCCACCCATCCATGCTTTCTTTTTCTCACTGCAGGAGTACAGCAATAGTCTCAGTCGAAACCATCCTCAACCTCAACAGGGCAGGTCAGTGAAGGCAGGGAACAGGCGCGGCCGGTACAGGTAGGAGCGCTGGGGTGGGGCGGGGGGAGGGGACAGGAGTTGACATACGACAAGATAGGGAAAATAAAATTAATTTAAAAAAACACTTACCTTGCGTTTGCCGTATCGCCGTAAGTGGTTTTATTTATTTATTTTATTTTCCCTATACTGTCTTATGTTGATTTCCCCTGACCGTCCGCCCCTCCCAATGCTCTTACCTGTACTGGCCGCCCCTGGTATAAAGGTGTAATGTATGTAGAAAATTATGTTGTGGAATAAATTGTTCTGTCAGGTAGTGGTTCCTGATTTGATGCTGGGAGATTATATCCCTTTCTCATGTTAAGAACCCGATGTAGACTGAGTTCCATGCCATACATGTGTCAGGTTTGTTTTCTACCTTTTAAATGAAGACATATTTTAATATGGGATCCCGTTCCCGAGCAAAAGGTAAATGAGTAATCAGAGTTATATCATCAGGAAATTAGTCCAAAAAAGTATCAGTCCAAATCTTGTACGTTAGTGTCCTTCTTTATTTTCTCATTTCTTTATTTTCTCATCATGTTCACAGCCTTAGATGTATTACACATGTTGTCATGAACCATGTGTAATACATCTACGGCTGTGAACATGATGAGAAAATCGAGATTACTCATTTACCTTTTGCTCGGGAACGGGATCTTGTTTTGTATTTGTTCTTTCTGTCCCTAGGTAACAGAGGATTTTTGGATACGTGAGTGGCCGTCTCCTAGCTGTTCCCTCGAGCATCTTTTTAGATATTACTGGTAACCTGACAATAATAATGCGCATGTTGTGACCTAGCCACGTTTTAAAGTCTTATCCTCTTTTAATATGCATGGGAATCAGTTTGACTTGGGTAGAAATGACATAATAAAATTATTTGACCCAAATTTACTAAGACTTTGTGTCACCCTTGCATCTAGAAATTGGAATATCTGGAGTTTGCCAAGCCTTGCAAGGCCTGATTTGTGTAACCTTGCGTTGCTTTGTAAAGAAATATAACACATTGTTGCGTTTATGTTGTGCTATGTTACATTTAAAAAGGAGAGGTGTTTAATGGGTGGAGCATTGGTATTCCCATGCATTCATTCTTGGATTTTGGCGCATGCCCAGATGTACTAAAGCTAAAAACTTGGGAATGCATCAAAGTGCTATGCCTTTCCCAGTGAGTTGTAACAAGGAGAAATGTTCCATATCATTTCTGCTCTCTTCCTTAGTAAATATTCCCCAAAGGGCCACAATTTCATGTTAACATGCATATGTTTTGAGCTGAGATTCTGTAAATAAAGCAAAATAAGTCCACTTTTTCATAAATTCATAAGTAAAAAAGTTTGGTGCGAAGATGTTTCTTTTCACTCTTCAGTCCTGTGAGTTACTGCCATTGTTGGATTCTATGTTCATGTTATCATCCAAGGTGTGGGTTAGTAATCCTAAATCCAAAATATTGACGGGTCACAATATCGTGCCCACTGGCGGTCACTAGTAGGTAGTTATAGTTAGGACCAAGTTACCATAGGAAAATGGCAACATTCTATTCCCAAATTCCCAATAACTTTGGCGCCGGTTGACAAATCTTCGCAAAAGTTTCAAAACTAATTCTTTGTCGATATCAGCTTCTGTGTTGAAAGATTGGGGGTGATTCATCAAGGGGGGACAGAGAAAAAAGGGGTGCCCCAAAATGTGTTTTCTCCATGTTAATTTCCATAGGAAACTTTAGACAATGTTACAGGTCGAACAGGTGAACGGAATTACCCCAAATTTGGCAGGGAGAAGGGTCTTGGTTTAGAAAGCACACTTATGTTTATTTAGTGTAAATTCGTTCAGTAGTTTTTGAGAAATATCGAAATTTACAGATATTTGGGAATTCTACCATCTGATTGGCTGAGGCGTTACGAGCACGAGCTTGCTGCTGATTGGCAGCGAGCGGTGCAAGCGGTTGCAACTAGGAAGTGTTGGGCGCCATTTTGTGATTCCGTTGAAGCGAGTAAGGGGAAAAAAGGGTGAAAAAAGTGGGAAAGAGAAGGGTAGGAGCACTGGATCCTCTGTGGGCTGTTTAGGGTGTGCTATAGAGGGGGTGCGAAGCGAAGTATTCACCCCTACCGGTGTAAAAGTGGTGGGCTACGGAAATTAAGTGAGGTATTGCCTAGAGTCTGATGCTGCTAAGGTGAGCTCCTGCGGGACTCGGGGATTAAAGTATGAGCCCAAATTGTGTGTCTTATGCTGTGAAGTCATGAGCCGTGGCTGCTGCACTACACTTGTGGAAGTAGTGTCAGCATGTGTTTATAACTACTAGGACGAACTACTGACCCGTACTGGTCTTAAAGTTCTGGGGTACAGAAAATATGTGAGGTACTGTCTATAGTCTCATGCTGCTAAGCTGAACTGCTGCCGGACTTGGGGATGAAAGCGTGAGTCCAAACTGTCTGCCATATGCTGTGAAGTCATGTGTTCTGGCCACTGTGCCACATATGTCCAAGTAGTGTCAGCATGTAGTTATACCTTCTTGGATGAACTTTTGTTTCGAACACTGTAGCTTGTGTATAGTGCTTAGGGGGCGTTATAGAGGGAGTGTGAAGGTAAATTCACGCGTATCAAATCAATTCGGTATTTGTGAAGTGCTAACTACTCACTCCTACCGATCTGATGGCGCTGGGGGCGTAAGCTGAGATGCTGACGGATTCGGGGTAAAGCCGTTGAACTACTGACCCCTACCGGTCTGAAAGTGCTGGGTACGGAAATTAAGTGAGGTATTGCCTAGAGTGTCATGCTGTTAAATTGAGCTGCTGCTGGACTCGGGGATGAAACCGTGAGCCTAAAATGTGTGTGCCATGCTGTGAAGTCATGTGCTCTGGGCACTGTGCCACACGTGTTCAGCTTGTATATGGTGCTTAGGTGGTGTTGTATAGGGAGTGAGAAGGTAAATCAATACGGTACTTGTAAAGTGCCAACTACTCACCCGTATGGATGAGTAGAGCCGGGGATCAAAGCAAGAGGTCTGCGCTGCAAAGCAAGATGGTCTTGCAGCTGCACCACAGCTGTGTGGAGAATACATTTGGGCGAGGGTCCGGGAGTTGCCGTTATCTGGCCCTAAAATAGCAGGCTAAAGTTGTAAGTTATAGGGTGGCTCCAAAAAGACCCCTTGTGGTCATTAGTTGGAGCTACATATAAGTGTGGATGCACAGCTTCAAGTTATTCAGGAAAACTTGGTTTCCCTGATCTGTAAAGTGTACTCCATCAGTTCTGTATATAACCGCCATATCAAAACGTATATTGTTGTTGTAGATGGAGCCCATTTTGTGGTCTCTGAGGTATGCCGAGACAGCTTTGTTGACTGAGGACAAAATTGTTTGGACCATTTCCACTTCTGTCTGCATATATTGGAATATCGGATTTTGTTCGGCTATATAAAACTTTATAAATAAAATAAATAAATACAAAGACAGTTTGAGGCAAAAATAACATAATTTGTCTAAAGGTGTCCTTCATGAGCATTTCCAAACCTACCCCAGTCAATGTGCCTAGGTCGTTTCCACCACAGTGCACAATCATGAGGTCAGGGTGTTGGAGATGCAAACAGGTTTTAACCAAAGGCAACAATTGGTGCCACCTCAATCCTCTCTGTCCAAACCATTTAATGTCCACATTTTGTAAACCTAGGTCTAAGTCAATACATCTCTGTTCTGCATACCTCTTGCACCAGAAAACATAGCTATGTCCTACGATCCATACTAGCATTTTGAAGGTATGGCTGAAAGGTATGGAAAGTTGTCTGTAGCTCATGCAGTTCCTTTATAGAATAAGAGATAGGTTTAAAGATGGGGAACTACTTTTTTTGCCATACAAAACGATACGTGATTGGGAGATGAAAAGCATTGTTTTTTAAAAGTAGGGTGGACATTCGTTTTGTGGAAAAGCATCTTTGTGATTGGTTAAGAAAAAGCAGTTTCAACGTGGAGTATATATCATAGGATAACATTTGTTCAACTCAACCACACCTGCTACTTGCATTTGGAAGGCACTGTTCAAACTTAAAACAATCGTGAACTTTTAACCTGCACGTGCCGTTAAATGTTCGAGAAAATGTTGCAAAAAAAACATCGTTAGGTTTAAAAAAAATGGATGAACTTTTAACCTGCACGTGTTGTAGACTGTTCTAGAAAGTGGGTGGATAGAATATGTTGCACTGCTGACTTCTATGTTTTGTTGAATATGAAAAAACCTGTTTATATGGAAAATTAAAAAGAAACTAATAGAGAGAAGTTTTGAAAGCTAGAAGAATAAAGGAACTATTCTAATTTGTTCTTTATTACCTACTGGTGGTCGGCAGTAGGTAGTTATAGAGTTAGGACCGAGTTTCCGTAGGAAGAGCATTCTTTGTTTTGCTTATAACTTTGGCGTCATTTGATGAACCTTCATGAAATTTTGAAAACTAATTCTTTTTTCATATCAGCTCCTATGTTGAAAGTTTGGGGGTGATTTGTCAAGGAGGGCCGAGATAAAAGGGGGTCCCAAAACGTGTTTTCTCCGTGTTAATTTCCATAGGAAAGTTTAGACAAGACTACAGGTCAAACGGGTGAACGGAATTACCCCAAATTTGGCAGGGAGAAGGGTCTTGGTGTGGAAAACACGCTTTTGTTTATTTGGTGTAACTCCGTTCAGTAATTTTTGAGAAATATCAAAATGTATAGATATCGATATTTGGGAGTTCTGCCATCTGATTGGTTGAGGCGTTACGAGCAGGAGCTTGCTGCTTATTGGCTGTGATGGTGTTGCAACTAGGAAGTGTTGGCCGCCATTTTGTGATTTCGTTGAAGCGAGTAAGGGGGAAAAAGGGTGAAAAAAGTAGGAAAGGAGGGTAGGAGCACTGTAAGCTTTGTGGGGGAGTGCGAAGCGAAGTAGTCACTGTTACCGGTCTGAAAGTGCGGTGTTGCTCAGAGTGACATGGTGCTGATATGATATGGTGCTACACTCTGGTATGAAACCGAGAGACTAAACTGTGAATTCGTGAAGTGGGAAGCGAACTACTGACCGCTACTGTGTGTTGATAGTATATTGGAAGCGGGAAGCGAAGTAGTTATGCCTACCAGTGTGAAGACTTGAGAATGAAATTGAGGTGATTGCTGTTGTAGTACTTTATTCGATAAAAACATTTATCATAAAAGTAAAACCAATTTCCAGTACAGACAACACTTAAAAATTCATACACAACAATATATAGATCATAAATACCATAAAAAGACATATATACAGTTTAAAATTAGACAATCCAGAAGGGCCATTAAAAATGGCAGCAGCAGGGACGTAGACAGTTAAGCTAAATTATCTTTTGTAGCCCTCATTCAAGGTCTTCTTTATCTGGTTGGATCGTATCTGCCAGGCTCTCTCCAAGAATTTTGCAACCCCACACACAAGAGCCAGTGATTTTACATCTGATGTGAGAATGTGTAGGGCTTTAAGATGCTGTCTGAAGCCCAGTTCCCTACAGATGGGCCTAAGCCACCGTCTTCTAGCCCCCCTATAGGCTCTACAAGCGAATAATAAATGGGCTAAGGACTCTTTGGGGCATGGGCAACAAGGACATGAAGTGCGGTCATACAGGGAAGATCTCCACTTCTCAGTAAACGAGTTTAATGGTAAGATTCCATACCTAAATTTAAGGAAGAGAGATCTGTCACTAGGTGATTGGATAAAATCCAATAATGGTTAGAATTTTCTGGCAGGCTTTATATTCAAAAACTGGTCTGTTAGAGGTCCACACCTTTGCCCCTCTAATTCCTCCTTCTGTACCCAGTCCCAGGACATTTTTTTAACGACATTTTTTGGTGGGGGCGATTGCGTCCGCCAGAGCTCACCCAATCCTATCTGTGTGACCAACTCCTTCAACTTGGACAGCCATCGGACCTTAGCACAGCCGCCCAAGCTGATGAGTTCGTCAAACACTGCAGCATTGTTCTGCAAATCTGGCGATCTTCTCAAGCGCACCCAAAACAATAATGGGCGCAGGCGGACTATATCCTTGATTGAGCGTCTGCCCAGATCAAGAAAAAGTGGCTTTAGAGGGGATGAGACTGGAAGGGAGAATAGATCTCGGAAAAACTTCTCAGCCCTAACCAGTTCCGGGATATTCTCGAACCCCCAAAGTTCGGAGCCATAAACCGCTGAGGCTAGTGCCTTCCCTTCATGGGTCTACTAGTCGAGCCTTGCTGGTCTCTTCCGAGAGCGCCTGAGACTCTCTTAAGGTTTAGAAGCATTTTTGAAACATGGGAATTCCAGGTCATTTTGTTATTAACTCTTATTCTCAAGTAATCAAATGCCTCGACTACCTCCAAGGGTGCCCCATTAAGTGAGATGTTTAGCCTTTTTGCTTTTTTGGATAAAGACACTGACATTAGCTTTGTTTTGGAGGTGTTGATGGTTAAACCATGCTCATCACAAAACAAGCTGAATCTGTCCAGAAGTTTCTGTAGGCCCATTGGGGTCCTGGACATCAGGAGGGTATCGTCTGCGAAGAGGAGGGTTGGTGTTTTCTCCCTCGCCAGGACTGGGGCGTCGGCCGGGTCCTCCCTCAGATGGTCCACTACCCCATTCACAAAGAGGGAGAACAGGTGATTGCTGTAAAAGGATGGGCTCTGGGCGCTGTAGTATACGTACACAAGTAGTGTTAGTAGGCGTTTATACCATACAGGGAGTGTGCAGGGAACTACTGACCGGTACCGTGTGTTTATACCATACCGGAAGTGGGAAGCGAAGTACTCACGCCTACCGGTGTGAAACCACGGGGATCAAACCGAGCTGGTTGCTGTAAAGTGCTGGGCTCTGGGCGCTGTAGGATACTAGCCGCTGTAGTATAAGTGTGTAAGTAGTGTTAATATGCGTTTATAATATATAGGGAGTGGGAAGCGACTACTCACCCCTACTGGTGTGAAGCCTCGGGGATTAAACCGTGAGCCTAAACTGTGAGCTTATTGCTGTAAAGTGATGTGTTCTGGGCGCGGTAGTATACCTGTGGAAGAAGTGTTAGTTTACGTTTATACAATATAGGGAGTGGGAAGCGAAATACTTACCCCTACCGGTCTCAAGACTCGTGGATGAAACCATGAGCTCATTGCTGTAAAGTCATGTGCTCTGTGTAGTATTCCAATGTAAGTCATAGTAGAATGTTAGTATGTAATTCTACTAGATTCTAAGTATGCAATGTTAGAATGTAGGTCTGTCATGAGGGGAACCTTGCAGAGTTTGTACAGGGTGCTGGAGAAGACGGTTGCCTTGCTGTCTGCTCCTAGTGGTAGTTGTTTCAGGTGACTTGTTTTCTTGTAATAATTCTACTTATTGGATCCACTGCTGTCTGCCTCTTCACTACATAAATTTGTCAACGGGCGGGAGAAGGTAAAAATAAAGCACCACTTACCATTATTTCAAAATTGGTTGCGTTGTGCTGAAGACCCGTTTTATTTGTGTAGCTGTTTCTACTCATGCCAAGGTCATCGGCTCATTGAACTGTCATCCGACTTCTTGTAGGATTTATATTTTGCACTTTCTCTGCTTCTTCACTATATTCTGGTTGCTGTACTACACGTGTGTAAGTAGTGTTAGTATGCGTTTATACTAACAAATGGATCATGGTCCTAGGGAGGGCGACATGTCAGGCGCAGGTCATACAATGTCCCGGGGTGTGGATTCGCGGGACATTTGTGTTTGCTATTAGAGGGCTGGTGCATTCCTCCACCCTGTGATAGCAAATACTTGTTTGACAACTTAAAGAGAGAGGAGGAAAGCCTTGTATCGCTTTAATAAAGGGGATGCGAATGGTAAAAATGGAGATAAAAAAAGCAAAGAAAAAAAAGCGGGGTCTCACCCGTTCTTTTAAATGAGACCCCTGGTGGGTAATGTTCCTTGGCCAATCAAATTATTATATTGCGGGGTCTCTGTAGGACTGGGGATCTTAATGTCACATGTAAATTAGGCGCCGAAGGGCACAGAGATGTTTTGCAGCCTAGGGGAACGCCACCTTCCCGGGTATTGTTTACTAATTGTTCGGGGGTTCGAGGCCAACTGAAGTCCGGGGATCGCCACACTCCGGGGCGTTATTTAAATATGCAGGGTGGGCCTCAGCAGTCCCTGAGCCTCAGTGGTCCTAGGCAGTGCCTTATTTGTTCGGTAATCACACGGACAGTACTTATGGTGTTATAAAGTGATACACTCATAGAACTCTTGCAGTTGTACAATTACCCAGGCCTCATTTGTCTAATAGTCAGTTAGATTATGTTTGGTAGGTGCACTCTAATATTAGATAACTTGAGCCTTAAAATCTCTTATAAACAGATGATTTTCACAATAAATAATAGACAAGTGTTGTCAGAAAAGGAAGACCTATACACTCAGTTATTTATTTGAAAAAAAAGTAACCTTTATTAAAACAAAAATAAATAGAAACGTAGCTTTAATAGAAGAAACAGTATAATAAAAAAACGTGTGTTGGACTCCAGTGGAAGTAGCGTAGGAAACCTGCAAGACAAAAATGAAACATAAGTATGTGTGCTATGTGGAAGAGGTAAAGAAAGGAAGTCCGAATGAAAGGACGATAGTGAGAATGGAAGGGAGGGGGAGTGGGTGGAAGGGAGAAGGGGAGGGAGAGTAAAAAGAAAAGAGGGAGGAGGAGACAGACCGTCGGCCTACTGCACCCAGGCCTTAGTGTTTACCCTCCCGTCACCCCTTTGTCTAGGACGCTATAATCGCGAGAAAGAGTGTGGTTCAGCAAGTCCTTAAAATGAAACACATGATGCCAGAGATTATTGGCAATATTATCAAGGCGCTTTAGCTGATTGCTCCTATGTCTAATGTTAGATTTATCTGACTATGTATATACACATTCGGTACACATTATAGAAGCTTCAATTTGGGTGTATTTAATGTTATACTACCCTCACATTGTGACTTCCAATCAATGGTGCAGTATTCACTGCCGGGGGTGGCATATTTATTATGCAAACATGACAAACATGTGTAAACTTAACCCACCGATAACATACTGGGTTGCTGTGAACAATATTAATGCCTACACATCCCTCCTAAGACGCTGGGTTGCTCATATTAGTGGTGACACAGTTTCAAGAGCGTCTATTTCCCTAGTCGGGCACTGATGCTCATGGAACTTCCACAATAATGAAAGGGGCTTAGTTGCAGTGGATATTATCTCATCTTTTTCACCCTCTATGTGCCAGGCACAGGGTTTATGACTAGTAGGTTTATTAGATAGAAGCAATATACTTTGCAGAGTAAGCGGTTTCTCGATATTGTGGAAGTTCCATGATCTGGGTAAACCGAGTTAGGTAATAGTCAACTGTTTAAACATAAATTATAAGTATTTCGTGAGGATGACTGGACAAAAAACTATTGAACTATGTGCACACAATATATATACAATCTATATGCTTGGATCCGTATAAGTAGTGATAATTAATTGTCCTGAGGAGGGTGGTGCGCACAGCAGGATCCACCGAAACGCGTCGACTTGAATTAATTTGATTGTTTTTAAATGTGTTGTAATATTCTGTCCTATGATATATAAAATGTATAGCTGATACCCTCATAAGGAATATATGCACATTTGATGGGTATTTGTAATGTTTTTAATACTCTTTTTAAAAAAAATAAACATATTTTGATGACATCTACGCCATGGCAACGTGATATACATTTTCAGACTGTAAGTGCTTTTGTGGTTTCACTTGGTATGTGGGGTTCTGAGTGAATGTGATATTGAATGACTATAATCTCCAACTGAGGTCTCCAAAGAATTGTAGAAAAAGTGCAGAAAAATTAGTTATATGATAAACTGGTAGAGAAGAGAATCAAGGGAACTTTCTTGTTTATTGAGAATGCCCAGGGCATCATTGCGGGGTCAGCTACCGCTCCGCCCTTCTTGAGGCAATAAAGGGACTGTCTGAAAAGGGAGAAATAATTTAATGGTGGAAACGTCTGGAGGTAAATGAAGGTTTATTTCCTGCTTGATAGAAAATAGGAGTTGAGTGCATCCTTCGTTTTTGAAGTACGATCTAACAACTGTTAGTGGTAATCGTGGTTCAAAGAGGAGATGGAGTGCTCGAGAATACACAAGGTTAAATAATTATACGTTATGTGAATGTTTATATAGAAAGGAACAGAGCGCATGCTAGAAGCATAATGTGCGCATGTAATGCAGTGGCGGAACCCTATTTGCATGTACACTTAGTAACAGGCTCACTACAGTGTCCTAAAAGCCAACGCCACGTGTCTGTAGGGCAGCGCTGCCCGCTGGCTCAGGCCTACAATATGGTCCAGCAGGTCCTTAAAATGAGACAGTTGTGACTGAATGAGGTCAGAGATCACATCATTGTGCATGGCAACATCACTTTTTCGCACGTGCACACTCAGGGTGATGCACCCCACCCCTCCTGCAGCATCGCGCTCAACAGGTGTCTGTAGGGCAGCGCTGCCCGTAGGCTCAGGCCTACAGTATGGTACAGCAGGTCTTTAAAATGAGACAGATGTAACTGAATGAGGTCAGAGATCACATCATTACACACGGCAACATTGCTTATTTACACGTGCGCACTCTGGCTGATGCATCCCGCCTCTCCCGCAGCACCCCGCTCAAGAGGTGTCTGTAGGGCAGCACTGCCCGCTGGTACAGGAGTACAGTACGGTCCAGCAGGTCTTTAAAATGAGACAGGGATGAGACTGAATGAGGTCAGAGATCACATCATTAGGCACAGCAACATCGTTTGTTCGCACCTGCGCAGCGAGGGTGATGCACCCCACCCATCCCGCCGCACCGCGCTCAATTGGAGGCCCTGTGTGCCCAGGCCACTCTGCTTACCTGCTGTCATTGTTGTGTGAGAAAACACTATGGGCAGCAGTGCTCACAATTCAGATGGAGTGTTGATTGCAGGATAGTGTACACCTCATGGATCCCTTTCATAGACGATGGGCAGTAGGGCTCACAATTTAGAGTCTGTGTTGATTGCCAGGATGGTGTACACCTCATGGATCCATTTTTTTTTATTGCGCATTGTGATATGCAGCCATATCACCTGAGGCAGTGTGGAGGAACTGGGACATGTGGCGTCGTCATTATCCTATTTATAGGTACCCAAAGTGAGCTGGGCTTGCGTACGCCAGGCCAGCGTAGGGGTGTGAATAATTATTCCGGGGACCTGGGCGTTGTTCAGTTCCTGTCTGGCCAGGAAGTGTACTTATGTGTGTTTCTTTTGTAGTTTTGACCTCGCAGAGTGTGCAATTTAGATTAGTATAGCATGTGTCGGGAGGGCGGAAACTATCGTTAATGAGATGGTGATTGAAAAGATTGAATGGTGAATACTACATGTCGTTGTCAAGGTTGTGGATCTGCGCAGACACGCATGTCAATGTTGTGCGGTATTGTTGAAAGTGTTGCTATCGCGAAGCGTACACATGTGAATGTGCTCGGATGGAGGGAGGATCAGTAGTGAGGCTACGTCATACACAGTGATAACACTCATTACAGTCAAGCAATGCATGTCAAATCTGAAAGTCTCACATATAACACACTACTATATTGGTAAAGCCTGACAACAGAGCGTACAGCAAAAGAAATCTACACATTGCTGTTTACTGTTTGTCACATGTGATCTAGGATGTGCACTCTGCCTGTGGCTCCTGATACTTCTTAGAGCCACGAATACCCAGACTGAAAGGGAGCACAATAATGTGCACACACACACACACCCCAGGGGCATCGTGTAACACATATTTGTTTTTGATGGAACGTTTGAGATGCATGTTAATGACACGTGGAAGGCTAATGTACAGAGCATAAATATTGATCAAGATGATCATTGCATGTTGTGTGTAGTATAAGATATGTGTATACAGGAAAACACTTTTCAAAAAAGCTTTGTAGGCAGAAGAGGTGTCTCTCATCAAATGCTATAGAGAGAATGAGTAAAATTGGTGGGGACGTCCAACTGTTACAATGGGAAATGTTATGAACCAATTAAATGCTTTTTTTTAAGGTCACATTGCAACCGCGCACCGAGCGCGCAAGGAGGCCGTACCCGATGTGATTTTTACTAAATATATTTATCATAATATAAGTTTATTACAGTTAGAAATATATAAATGTCTAAAATATTTTAATTATCGCTTGCTCTCATATACTGTTTAACCTCATAGAAGCTATGGAACGTCCAGCTCCAGTGCTGGATGTTCCATTGTGCAGGTGAGGTTCGAACGTTCAACGGCCGACGGCAGCACTACGGAGGTAGTGGTGCCGTCGGCCGTTGAACGTGCGCAGCAATTAAGGGGTTAAAGTTATTTAGATATACTTTTGAGACAAAAAAAGGGAACGGCGTACCCCGCGCGATACTATACGTCTGTGACGTAACAAAGGGCCTGGCAGCGTGTACTCGTCGCATATGCAAAGCACAGTGGGCGTGACCCCATACGTACATGACGTAACATGTGGCTTGGTACTGCGTACCCGTTGGATACCAAAGTAGCACCTGGGGTGATTTCATGTGTATATGATGTTAAATGGGAAGCAGTGACATGAAGTCGTGGGATACGAAATACGCATTGTTTATGAGTTTAGCAATATGGCAGATAGGATTCATGTGGTGATGGAGCTTGGTACACTACCGTTATGGGAGTGCGGTTTTCCCCACCAAAAAAATATATATAGATATTTTTTGGGGAAGATATAAAACATTACATAATTTTTAATGTTAAAAAAAAAGAAGTATAATAGAGTTTCAAAATATTAAAAAAAATATAGGTTTTAGAAACATTAAAATATGAAATTAACATTTAAAAAACCTTAGGAATTCACTGAAAAAACCATAGGTTTCAAGCACGATATAGTTAGAAATTAGCATTTAAAAAACCTTAGAAATTCACTAAAAAAAACATAGGTTTCATGGACGTTATAGTTAGTTGGACATTTGACTCATATAAAACCAGAGAAATTCGCCAGTTATAGTTAGTTGAGTTAACTATAACTTGTGCACCCGCAATGCACTGCTGATGACGTCATATATTACATCACTCATGACATGGTCAGTGACATCACTGATGACATCTCAAATGACATCACTGATAACATCATGCATGTGATAATCTGATGCACATAATGATGCTCTAATATCAACTTTGATACACCCACTCTAAAATGCAGACTACTATTTTTGAAACCATACACACAACAATGCCAGATAATAAATACCACCGACTATTTCCTAGGTCTATACTAACCCTGGGCGTAGTGGGCGTAGTGGGGCTTCGTGGAGCTACGTGAAGTGGGCGAGAAACTACGCCCACCTCCGCACTCCGCGTAGCCCCACTACGCACCGCAGGCCTCCCTCCCGCCCTCCCTGAATACTTTAAATTAAAAGTGGAAAAGAATTAAAAGGCACTTACCTTGCCCGCCGCTGCCCGCCGCTGCCCGCCGCGTCCCCGGGGCTCGCTATCTTCATGGCTTCCGTCTTGTGTATCTAATGCGCATGCGCGGGCGACCGCGCATGCGCATTTCTCGTGAGAAATGCGCATGCGCGGCCGCTCGCGCATGCGCATTAGATACACAAGACGGAAGCCATGAAGATAGCGAGCCCCGGGGACACGGCGGGCAGCGGCGGGCAAGGTAAGTGCCTTTTAATTCTTTTCCGCTTTTAATTTAAAGTATTTAGGGAGGGCGGGAGGGAGGCGGGTGGCGGCCAGCTACGCTCCGTCTGCGGAGCGTGCATAGTGCCGGATTCTACGCCTGCTACGCAAAATGCGTAGAAGCCGGCACTACGCACACTCCGTGCACGGAACGTAGCCGCCCGCCCAGGGTTAGTCTATACACACATCTAGTAACTTATACATACAGTTACTCATCAATACAGTACTGTAATATGTACTCATACACCTATACATACAGCGACACTCTACCACTCATCCATAGAGCTACTCACACACCTAGTCAATCATGCAAAGAATGAATTACATACTCATTTACTCATGTATACAGTTATACACACCAAGGGCCAGATGTAGGTGAGGGACATTTGCCGACTCATAATTACCGAATTTTACCGATTCGGTATTTATGAATCGGTAAATATGAAGGTGGGAGATGTAGGTATTTTTTAAAATAGAAATACCGATTCGGTAACATTCGGTATTTACCGATTCGGTAAATACCGAATCGGTATTTCCTATTGATTCCTATGGGCTGTGAAGCCCATAGGAATCAATGGTAATACCGATTCGGTATTTACCGAATCTGTAAATACCGAATGTTGCAAGGGTGCAGGGGGTGTCACTTTGACACCCTCTAGCACCCGAAGTAAAGGCATGTATGACATGTGGCACACATACATGCCCTTAGGGCATGTCTGTGTGTCACATTGCACAGTGTGCATGCACAGATGTGCATGCACACCTGGATTCGGTATTTTACCACACAATAGGATTGTGTGGTAAAATACCGACTCTTAAGTGCCTGTGACACTCTCAGGAGTGTCACCTACATTTGGAATTACCGAATCGGTAAAAATACCGATTCGGTATTTTACAGAATCGGTAAATTTACCGAATCAGTAAATTTACCGATTCTGTAAAATAATGGCCCCTACATGCCAATTCCTAAACACCGGTCGGTAACGGCCAAAATCGGCCGTTACCGACTGGTATTTGGGCTCTTACATCTGGCCCCAAGTGAGTTATTTATACACACACCACATCACTTATTTATGTAGTATGATACTAACACATATTTACTGTCTTATACAATCACTGATGCAAGCAGACACTCATTCATACACCTACTCCTCAAATAACTTACTCTCACGTTTAGTTATTTATATACTCCAACACTCACATTTACTGCCTTAAAACATAGGTAGTTAATCACACATATACCGCTGAGACATTCATTCACTCACCAACACACCCATACACACACTCACACACCCATATAGATAGCCCTTCACAGATGCACTCTTGAACCCATCCACCCAAGGAATCGCTCACACATCTATGCACAAAGTCACACCCCCATCCACCCACACAGACACTCAGGCACCCATACAGATACTCAGACAACAAATCAATAACCCATATAGACACTCATGTAGCTACTCACCAACCCATGCAGCCGCTAACACACTAACTGAGAGACTAATACAGACTTTCACACAGTTTAGTCACTAACACATGCATTTGAGTGATGTCATGAGTGATGTCACTGACCATGTCATGAGTGATGTAATATGTGACATCATCAGCAGTGCATTGCACGCGCAAGTTATAGTTAATCCAACTAACTATAACGTGGGAATTTCAATGGTTTTATGCGAGTAAAACTTCCAGCTAACTATAACTGGTGTAAAACCTATGGTTTTTTCAGTGAATTTAATATGTTTTTTAAATGCTAATTCCTAACTATAACTGGTGTGAAACCTATGGTTTTTTCAGTGAATTTCAATGGTTATTTAATAGCAAATCTTTATAGGTATAAAAAATAATAAATTTTAAAACGAATTTTATATTGTATAATTATGTCAATTTAAAATAAAAAAAAAATATTTTTAACTTGTGGCACGCCCTGGGGCGCGTACCAGGGAGCATCCCGTTAGCGCAATTCTTGCGAACGAAAACAACATTGTGACATTTCGCGTAGACGCGTGATGCGTCATATGACGCACAGTGTAAGCGCACCTGGAAGCACGCGTGCGCATACGATCGCGGCGCGCCTTGTGGCGCGTACCGGGGAGCGTCCCATTAGCGCTATTCTCGCGAACGGAAACAACATCGTGACGTATCGCGTAGACGCGTGATGCGTCATATGACGCTCAGCGTAAGCGCACCTGGAAGCACGCGTGCGCATATGATCGCGGAACGTCTCGACGCGCTTACGCCAGGTGCCCCGGGGCGCGCCCTGGAGCGCGACTACGGGCGCGCCCCAGGGCGCGTAGCGTAAGCGCGTCGGGTCATGTGACCAGAAAATAACACTTTCTATTGGTGCAGAACAGTTTTGGTTTCCAAATGAGTAAAGCCTGGGTCTTGTGATCTGAAAATAACACTTCTGATTGGTTCAAGACAGGTGTTTTTCCCAAATGAGTAAAGCCTAGATCTTGTGACCTGAAAATAACACTTCTGATTGGTTCAGGACAGTTTTTTTTCCCAAAAGATGAAAAACCCCACCTTTCTTCCTTATTCTGACTTTGTCCTTTGACTGAGGAAGACCTGTTTCATCTATAGAGACAATTCTTTTGTACTTTGAAATGGCTACTGTAGCAGCAACAGCTGGAGCATCTGCACCACCACCACCACCACCACCATCACCAAGAGGACCACCACAACAATACATTGGTGGTGAAGAAGAGGAGGAGGAGGAAGAGGAGGAGGAGGAGGGGAGAAGATGGCTGCCTGAACAAAATACCCCATACAAGCCAAAAGAACACATTGTATGGGAGTTTTTTTCACTCCCAGAGGGCAAGAAAAAAGTGAATGCGGCCAAGGTAACTTGCCTAATCTGTGGCGAACAACTCTCAAGGTGCAATCCAGACAAAAAATATTCATTTGGTAATAATACCATGATTCGACATATGACCCGGAAGCATCCTAACAACTATTCTCAAGCAGAGATCAGGGAACTGGCCAGCCACCTCCCCCAGTGTTCCAGGACCAGCTCCAAAAGAAAGCAACCCACTCCATCGGGACCAGATACAACGGAGACGATGCCTTGTATTCAGCCACGATTTGCAGATTTTAGAATCACATGTATTGCATGTGGCAAGCTCATCGCCTATGGTGAACAGAGCATGAAGCTCGTCGTCCTTGCTGGTGACAATCACAAATGCCCCAAAAAACAGTAATTTTTTCCGTTTCTTGTTTTTTGCTCCTGTTGAGCCATTTACAATTCCCTGTTTTTTGTTTCTCCCCATACAAAATACAATAAAAAAAAACTGTTTTGAAAAGCCAAAAAATGTACAAAATGTTCAAAAAAACATTAAAAAAATATAAAACAACAAAAAGAAGAAAAAAAACAGTTCTTTTTAGAACTACCTTTCATTTATAAAAATAAACCTATATTTTTAATGAATCTCTGTCAATGTTGTTTTTCTTAGGGTACGCGTACCGGGGCGCACCCCCCAAAAAAATAGAATTTTTTTTTTTTATGAAGGAGTTACCATGAGGGAAGAACACAAAGAGAGTAATGTTAAGAGAAAGAGAGCTACAGGATGACCACAGAGGGATTGTTTATTACATAGTAAAAAACAGAGAAGGTGTAATAGGGTGAAAGTGAGAAAAGTAAAATGACTAAAGGAGCGAAAGAAGGGAAAAGAGAGAGGAAGAAGACTAAAGTAGAGATAGTGGGAGAATGTGAGTGGGTGTTGAAAGAAAAAGAAAGGACAGTAAAAAATTGAGAATGAAGGGTAGTGGCGTAACCGGGATAAATGAAGAACGGTGAGTGAGCGTAAGAAAAGACCAGTTAGTGTAAGTAAAGAGGAGTGAAAGAGGGTGAAAAATTGAATTAGGATAAGACATGGGGAGTGACAAAGAGAAAGGACAAAGAGAGTAAAGAAAACAGTACCTGAATGGATTTGAGTGAAACAGCAAAGAAAGATAAGTAATGCAGGATGTGTGACTTATAGGGAGTCAGTGGTTGTAGGTCGGGGTGTGGGTGTGTAAGGTGTGTCTGTGGGTGTGGGTGTGTGGGGTGTTTTGGTGTGGGTGGAGGTGAGGGTGTGTGAAGTATGTGTGAGGAGTGTATGGGTGTGGGGTGTATATGTGTGCGATGTATGTGTGTGTATGGAATGTGTGTGTGTGTGTGTGAGGAGTGTGTGTGTTTTTTTGTGTGTATGAGGTGTGTGTGTGGTGTGTGTGGGGTGTATGTTAGAGGTGTGTGTATGTGTTGAGAGGGGGATGAGGTGTGTGTGTAGGAGAAAGATAAATAATTAAGAAAAAGGTAGGGAACAGAGGGTAAGTGAAGTAAAGAATAGGGATTGAAAGAAGTTGAATATGAGAGGGGAAATAGGGAAATTGGAGTAAACATGGAGAATAAGAATAAGTGTGGTAAGCAATAAAGACACAGGAGTGAGGTTGGTTGAGAAAATATTAGTAAGCTTAAAGCAAAGGGTGATGACAAAGTACATTTGTTTAGTCATACTTACCATATATTAAATGTAACTTTAATTATTTTTTTACTGCACTTTGTATCTGTGAAAGAGAGAAGAAAAAATAAGTTATAATTAGTAAAATGTGTATTTGAAATTAAAATATACAAATGAAGAGGTTAAAAATTATAACAGTGTATCTAGAAATAAAGTAAGAGTGAAGGACACAGAAAGGGAAATAAAGTAAGATAGAAGGATAAAAAGAGAAAAAAAGAAATAGAATGAGAGCAAATTACTAAAAGTAAGGCATATAGATTCACTAACAGAGAGGAAGAGAAGAACAGAAAATGAACTGAAGGTAAGAAAGATACTAAAACAATGAGACTTAGCAAAACTAAATCAGGAAACAGTAGTAAGTAAAAATATAATGACTGAGACGGAAAAGATAAACACAAGTGAACATAACACAAGGAGAGTGAGGCACTGAGGACATAGAAGTAGTGAACGAAAAATAGAGAGAAAAGGTCAAAACTAAGGAGCAAACAAAGATAAGCAGGGAGAGTGGGTGATTTATAGTGATAGAGTGCGATAATATTGCTGAGTGAGTAAAGAGGAATTACTAAAAGAGCAAAGGAGGAAAATACGGAAAAGGGAAGTTAAGCAGAGAGACTGAAAGCTGAAAACGTATGCAAGGGAGAGAGGGGATGCAGACAGTTGAAATGAGAATGAGGGCTTGTGAAAGAAGTGGAGTAAAGGAACGGGGGTTACAGAGAGTGAGAGAAAGACATTATAAGTGAGTAAAAAGAGCTGAAAGAGGATGGAAAAAGGAAACTGAGTGTCAGAGAATGGGAATACAATTTAATTTACACAATCCAAAGTATAGAATAACTTGTACAACATGTTACATAGTTTATTTTTGCTGTTCTCAGAATATATTGAATTTCACTTAAAACAGTGAGTTCAAATTACTCATCATATGACACGGAAAAAAAAACACAATCTAAAAGATTGTGTTTTAAAAAAAAACTTAGATACTGACAAATAACAAATGTACACTAATCTTTGATTGACTTACTTTTCCTGGAGGCCAAATAGTATATCATAGAGGTCCTTTTCTCGTCGCAAAGTACTTTGCTGTTCAGTAAAAAATCAATTTCATCGACTTTCTAGAGGAAAAGCTCCAAGAACATCTTAAATATTTTCATTATTTTCATATATTCCTTTTTTTCAGTCATGACTCTTTACTCATTGCTGTACCTTTCCTTTTGGCCAAATAGTGTCAGATGTATGAGTATATTTTCAAATTAATTCCAAGAAACTCTGAAAATACCTTTTTTCCGACATTCTGAAAGAAAGGCTCTACAACATTTTCACAATATTTAACTATTTGTAAAACCATCTCTGACTCACTCATGTTCATCATTTTCTATAATACTAATATCACTTACTATGAGATCCACTTACAGTACCTATATGACAAGTCAATTTTTTATATTACCTGGATCACTTTTACTCAGAATATATTTTTAAACAGCAAAATAACCTTTATTAACTGCTCCCGTCTTCATAGGCCAATTACCTTTACCTAAATTTTGGTTGTAAAAACACTAGGTATGAATTTTTTAAGCCAAAAGGCAAACGTTGTTTGAAAGTCAAATGAGTGTCGTTACATTGGGTCCAACCTTTACAACTTTTTAAATAGCATGTGTAATGCCCTGATGTTGTAGAAGGACCTTCATGAAAAATAATAGCTGCAGTTGCAAAGGTTCTTCCTGATATCGATAACTATGAAGCCACGAAATGTTTAATAGAAGTTGTCAATTTAGTTCCATCAGGTCTACATCGTTGGAACATTAAAATGACATACTGACCATAATTTTGTAGAAATAATGTGGACAGCATTGTAGACTTACATTGGGGACACACCATATTGTGATCCGCTGCTTTAACTAGATTGTTAAAAGGCACTGATTTGCAGTCTGGTAAAGTCAAATATATAAATCTTTCAGTGTCTATTCTAGTAGTACTTGATAAAGTACAGTTTTCGCAGTCATCCTGCCATTGATAAGAAAGGCTAAAAAGATTTTTTATATCTACACTTTCATCTTCCAATACATCAAACATATACATTAAAAATTCCTGACAATCCTGCTGAATATTCTGTGAAAATTGATTTTGACCAGTACATATGTCTAGAAGATTTCGAATTTCTGAAACACTTTCTATTTTTGCTCTATCACTGGTACATTTCTCAAACACGGAATTCAACAAACAACAGAATCTTTGATCCCGATTTTCAACAATCTGTTCTTGAATATTTTGAAGAAAAAAAACAACATTAACCACTACATTAGCATAGCAGATGACACCAGACCTGTTTTCAAACTGAAATCCAACAACATCTTCAACAGAATCCTTTTTCCTTCTGCTTACAACTACAGTTTTGTCCACTTTTTGTCTTTTTGCTACTACCTCACTGCAATTACTCTCATTTCTTTTTTTTCGGCCTACCACACGTTTTTCAATCTGAGGATATTGAGGCAAATGTGGAGCATACTCTCTTCTTAACCTGTTGTATTCTTTAACACAATGTAGATCTGCACAAATCTTTGTTTCATCACACTCAATCAAGTACAATCCTGATAAAGTTCTGACTCGTGATAATGCCACGTATGCCATACCCTCTTTAAACACAGAACTTCCAATGTTCACCAAAGCGCTATCTACACTTAAACCTTGAGACTTATGAATTGTCACCGCATATGCCAAACAAATAGGAAACTGTTTTCGGCGAACATATAAGTCTTTCACGAGCAAAAATCTAGCTGAACAACGACAAATTTGTTCTATTTCATCAATGCCATCAAATTTAATTTTTAAAATTTCAATTCCATCTCTATTTTTGTAATTCACAAAACCAACAACATGACCCATTGCTCCATTTACCAAACCTCTTTCAACATTTAAATTCCTTCTCAAAATGATACGACAATTTAAACACACATTCAGAGTTTTTTCAAAACCAGCAGTTTTAGATATAGTCTTCTCTAATGAATCCAATTTTGATTTCAAATTTTCAGACAAAATAATTGTTGCTCCCATATGCTCTATTTTATCTGTACCTTCCAGTTTCACTATCTCTTCATTTTCTAACTTTAACATTTTGTTGTTGAACATGCAACATTCTTTCAGAGTTGGCATCAAACATATGCCAGATTTCTTCTCGTTAATTTTCTTAAAAATATTCTCTGGAAGAATGTTTTCATTTGGGTACAAATTTGAAATTAATCGTCCATGTAAAGCTTCTTTCCCTTGCTGACTTACTTTTCCGATTCTTACATCTTGTAAAATATTTTTATAATCTTCATCCTTTGCCTGCCGCATATTTTGAAGCAGTTCTGCATATTTGAAGTTTAACCATATATTAATGTTTCCAATGCTTCCTAGGCACTTCCTGGTATCTTCATGCGTGAGCATTTTGAACACAGGTTGTCCTTTCACTGGAGTCAACTGCAGTAGATCTCCAAAAACAATAATGTGTTTTCCTCCAAATAAGACATCATAGTCTGTTCTAAGAATTTCTTGCATTCTCAAATGCACAAAAGCAAGCATTATATTTGACACCATGCTTACTTCATCAATGATAAGAAGTTTCATTTTCTTCAGGACTCTCGAAACTTCGGAACACGCATCTCCAGATAGCTTGTGATATTGCAATTTGTTATCATGCTCCACTGGCAGCATCAGTAAACGATGTAAAGTAATTCCTTTAATGTTATGAGCTGCCAGCCGAGTTGGAGCGGTAACAACACAAGACAGCGGTGATTCAGTCCTTTTCTGCAGATAAGTTGCAATTGCTTTAATCAGAAAACTTTTTCCAGTTCCCGCTTCTCCACTCACGTACAGTTGGACAGGCTTAAATGATGTACATGAGCACTCTTTTTTCTCATGACTGAATCCATGTTCAATCTGTTCTGTGACTTCGTCATATATCTGTTTCTGCTCAAGGTTTAGTTGTTTCACCAAATCTTCTAAGTTAACTACATCATCTTGAGCTTGTTCTATAGCTCTTTCCATCTCATCCATGGCAGTGGCAGCTTCATTTTGTATAATTGGTCCTCCAAGTGGATCCTGACTCAATGAAGCAGAACTCTGACTGTCTTGAGAACTGTCTCTAGCAATCTCTGCAGCAATTGTGGCTTCTTGCTCTATTTCTTCGTTCAACATTTGCAGATAATTTGGAAAAACAGGGCATTCTATGGTATCCTTGATTGCATTAAAAGAATCTTCGTAACACAGAAAATCTCCAAGTAGTTCCTCTTCTGTACGCCATGGCTTAAAGAGTTGCAAAAGAGCTAAATAGTAAAATTCCCTTTTGTCTGGATTTTCGCAACTCAATTTTCGATGATTAATCAAATGGCCTTTTTTCTGTCTCACTAGACATCCTTCACACCCAATGATAGCATATATTCCATTGTTAATATCTTCTCTGATGGTTCTCTTATAAATATAGTTTTGCAAAACTTCATACAAACAACTGTTCTCAAGATGACTACTTCTATTTGGATAGTATGTATCCAACATGTTTGTCTTCAAAATATCTGTACTTTCTGGTTCTTTCTCCGCCAAATACTCTATTTCTTGTACAGATTTCAAAACTCGGTTTCGTGTTGCAGCAAGACCTAGACTCACCCAAATGATGGTTCTAGATTTGGCATAGAGACTTGCTGACGACAATCGATCAGAACATTCATATGCTCCAATTTCTCGATGCGACAACATCTTCAGACTGTAACTGTATAATCTCTTGCTTAGACTCTTTTCATGTGAAATGTCCTCCCACATTTCCTTCAGTTCTGTCTTTTCTTTTTTTGTGATGTAAGACGTCACATATCGAGCCACAGCAATAGAGTTGTCAGCAACGGACTGAATATCCATGTTAGCATTCCACATGGATAAAATCACTGGGATGTAGTCGTTGATGTACTTGGACTCTTCGTTTCTTTTTAAATTGTATGTATTTTTTGGTGATTTCCTCGTCACAGTATGTCGCAGAGAAGACATCAAATTATTTACTCTTCCTTTAGAAATCACTGGTCATGGAAAGCTGAAACGACATTTTGTGTAGAACTTGTCCTTGTTTCTGAATTTTCTACGACAGTACTTTCCACAACGATGGGATTGAAAGCGTAAAACTTGTTGCCTTAAACTGTTTTCCTCTGTAGTTTTCGGAACAGCACATGTTGAATACTCTTCAATGAAACTCATCACTGTTTCATCCGAATCTGTTCCAAATTTGGGTGCATCTTTAATCCACAACAACATATGTATGTGAGGAGCACCTCTCGCTTGATACTCCTTTCTCCAAAAGAAATCCAAAACCTCTCCAAGGGGAGGATTTTTTTTGTTGGTAATAAAAGACATCATAGCTTCAAATCTATGATTGAAATATCTGCATACATTCACTGGATCCACAGAACAAAGTTCTCCAGGTGTTTTGAATTCTATATTTTGTATATTTGCATTTGCCTCTCGTAGAAATTGAAGTAAGTCGTCCCATGCATACTCGGCACAGCTAAGAGTGAGGAACCATGTAGGAGTTCCTAAGTTTCTTAGCATACATTTCAATTGCCCATGACGACGGTACCAATACTCATTTGTACCACGCTGACATGCCATGAGATTGATTAGATGAGATTCCAAAATATTATCTTGCAGATTCACTTTCTCCATGAAGTCCCTCGCCAAAACCTTTTGCAGATGTGCTCCACTTTTCAGTATATGGTTTACTGCATAAGAAAGCCCAGACAAGTCACTTTCATACAGTAGATGAAACAAATAGGGAATGCATTGACGAAACCTTGGATCTTCAGCATATAATCTTACAGTTCGATATTCAGATGCAGGAATTTGAAGTGGACGATCGTCATATCGTCCACCTCGACCTGTTGGAAATAGCTGTGGAAAACAACGAGCTGCCAAACTTTCTTCCCATACACTAATGGGACTTCCTTTTGCTGCTTTCATTTGAAACAATTCAATTGCATTCCCCATTACTTCTTTGGAATGCAAAGGATGAACAGTATAATGTTCATATGTTTCTTCACTTCTAGACACATCAACTTTTTCAATTTGTCCGCCTGAACAATCACTGTCTTCATCTGCAGCTGTTTCCTCTGCTGCAACACATACATCTTTGTAATACTCATTGTTTTTGACTAAATACAACGTTGCCTTTTTGACTTTCCTAACATCCACTAAATCTTGCCAGATTTTCTTACTCTTTGTCGGAACCCCATTAACTAGAATAACTAAAGGTTCCTCTTCTACTTTTTCTATACCAATTGTATCAATATTTTTTTTAAATCAAGAGGCAAATAAACAACTCTTCCCTTTAATCCTCTCTGCAAATCTGTAGGAGGCAATTTCCCTATCTTAGGCTCCATGCGAACAATTGCCTGAAAAGGGTGGACACATTGAATCAAAATAGACTCATATGTATTTAAATCCATCAATTCACGGGGAATGTCTACCAACTCCAGATTATTATGAACAGCTCTAGCAGGCATTCTGTTTTGATTTAATTTATCATAACAATATTTACAAATACGCTGATCAGAACTCAAATCAAAACAATTCTCCCCCCACAAATAAGTTGCAAAATCCTTCCACTCATAATTATTCATCTTTTCACTTTTTACGTATAAATCAACTAATCTAGTTTGATGCTTATAATGACTTCGTCGACAACACACACAAGTAAAATTCGGCCTTTCACTTGATTTCACCTTAAACCTGGTAATTTCCGGCTCAAACTTTTCTGTACTTGAAATCTGTACACTGTCTTCCACATTACCTTGAATTGCTGTGTCAATTTCTACACTATCCTCTTTTTCACCAAAATAACAAATCTCAATTTCTTCACAAATCTTCTTCACATCTAATTCAGTCCCATGCAAAAGAGCACTGTTTAATTGTTTAAGCTTACGTGCTGGACTTTTTGCATAATACAACATTCTCACTAATTTCCTCATTTTGGTATGATGCACTGCTAACATCCTAAAATGATGAAAAACACTCTGACAGACTTTTCTAGAAAGATAAGCCAGTGAATGCCCTTGCAAACCTGTGTTTTCTCTCACTCTGCAAGGATCTAACAGCCTTATTCATCAACGGGCCGTTTTGCGAGCCCCTAATAGCGATTCATAGCGAATCGCTATTAAGGACTCGCAAAACGGTATTCATGTAGGAATTGCTAAATAAATAGCGATTCCTACACATTCCTTATTTGCGAGTAGCAAATTGCTAATCGCAAATAAGGAATAACTCCCCATTCATTCCTATGGGCCAAAAGGCCCATAGGAATGAATCGGGAGTATTCCTTATTTGCGATTAGCAATTTGCTACTCGCAAATAAGATAGCGATTTAAAGGGTGCCAGGGGTGTCCAAAGGACACCCTGTAGCACCCCTTAAATGCAAATTGAAACTGGTGTTGCGCACACACATGTCCAAAGGACATGTGTGTGTGCAACATGCAACTTAGAAAAATGCTTTTAAAAGCATTTTTCTAAGTTTTTGCTATTTACCGAGAGGTCTGACCTCTCGGTAAATAGCGGCCCGAAATTGCGAATTAGCAATTTAAAAATGGTTGATGAATTGCATTTAAGGAATCTCAAATAGAGATTCCTTAAATGTAATTCCTCGCAATTTAGCGAATTAGCAATTACCGATTTTTGCATTTGGGATGATGAATCCCAAATGCAAAAATTGCGCTTGCAATGGGCCAGATTCTCAGAATCTGGCCCTTTGCGAGCGCAATTCGGCTTGATGAATCAGGCTGTAAGTCTTGCAACAACTTCACTTTCTGCTTTAGACTTTTGTTACTATATGTACGTAACAAATTACAAAACAAATCAATTGATTCCTGTCGCACACTACAAATACGACTACACTTCCAACTGTACACTGGACCCTTAGTACGTCTCCCTAAAACTTCATCAGTTAACACCTCTTCTGCTTCTCTAGGCACAAGTTTCTCTTTTTCAATCGGACAACCGTCTTTCACTTCATACGCTCGACCACTGGTGTCAACTGCATGCACTAAATCATTCTCCTGGAAGTAACTCTCCTCATTAAAAAATGGCTCACAACTTGAACTGTCCATCCATTCTCCTGAAAAAACTTTACAACAATTAGTCCGATTAATTACTCTTTTCCATCTACTGTTTGATTTGAAAACATCAATTGTCTTGTTAAGTGTCCTAATTCTATTGATTATTAAAATAAATAATTTTTTCTTAACTTCAAAAGCCTGATCAACAATCTTCTCTACACTTTTCTTTTTCTTATAAAAAGCAGCTCTCTGTTTACCTTTCCTAATGTTTTTTAACAAATTTAAAACCACCCTATTGCGAAACATTCGTTTACGAATGTCTCTAAACTGATACTGCCTTCTATTCCTATACATATTATTCTCTCCTGCTCCATTTGTAGGATTCTTTGAGGTTCTCTCCTTCCTTTTCAAATTTACTCTCTCATTCTCTTTTTCTACATGCTGTCCAATAATTTTTTGGGAAGTACATATGTTCCGTATAAAAGACTTAGTTCTCTTACCAGGAGCTTGGTTCCTGTTTTTTGAAGTATTTGTTGTGGAAGATGCTGTAATTCCGTTGCTGTTTTTGTTTTTTGGCGGTTATGTTGCTTTCTTCTCCTTTCCCTTGAAGGCATGTTTGCTTACTCTTGAAATCTTGATTTCAATCTGTGCTAAAGAAAAAAATAGCACATTATAGACCACTATTACCAAACAACAAAGCAATGACAAAAAGCAAACGATCTATTCAGGGTTACAGATCAGGTGAGGATTCTCCAGGGGTGCACAAAAGGTGAGGCCTGTATTGAAGAGTACAGTGGAAGACAGCTCTGTCCACAGGTACAAAGAAGATGAGACCTGTGTCTAAGAGTCCAGTAGGGGATAGACTTCATGAAGTCTAGTTCACTGCACTCTTATACACAGGCTTCACCACCTATGCTTCCCAGTAAAGGCCTCTCTCCCACTACAGTCTTGATCATAAACCTCACCTCCTCTGTCCCTCTGGACATGTCTCACCTCATCTGCACAATCTACTTCCTAATCTCAGGTAACACAGGTGACATAATTGTGAAAAGGTCACATTTTTTTATGTAATCATGCACACACTATTTATTCTTTATTAAAAATGTAGAATTCATTGATTAGTCCCAAAATCGATTTTTCAATAACATTTTAGAAACACAGTGCAGGTCCTACTATTTAAACTTTCTAAAAAATTTAAAACTCATTATTTTGCAGCAAAAATATTTTAGTAGTGTAATGAAAAGCTTATACATATGACCTTTTCATTGTTTTTCAAATGTTATTCTAAAAAAAATGTATAAGGCCTAAGCAGGAATACTCATGTGATGAAGCCTGTCCAGGGGAGCACAAAACGTGAGGCTTGTATCCAAGAGTGCATTGGACAGGACTAAACTGGAGTAGTGTGCAAGAAAAAAATGAGCCTCATTTATAAAGCCCTGCGTCAGTTTTGCGGTACTGATGCGTCACTTTTTGTGACGCATTGGCGGCATAAAACATGTGCCTTGTTGCGCCATATTTAAAAAGTGACGCATGTAGGTAAATGCGTCATTTTTTAAACCTTTTGCGCCACATTATACCTCTGTCAAGTGTAATGTACACAGAGGGGTCATTTCTCCGCAAAAAGCCTCGTAATAATGACACAGTGAAATCTATGAGATTTCACTGCGTCACTTTTAGGACACTGTTACGTCAAAATCTTGCACCTGCCTCACAGCAGGGATAAGACTGAGGCAAACGCTTTCACATGGGGCTTTCCCCATGTGATACGATTCTCACACCTAAGCAGGAGTGCAAATGAGATGAAGACTGTCCAGGGGAGCACAAAACGTGAGGCTTGTGTCCAAGAGTGCAGTGGACAGGACTAAACTGGAGTAGTGTGCAAGAAAAAGATGAGCCTCATTTATAAAGCCATGCGTCAGTTTTGCGCTACTGATGCGTTACTTTTTGTGACGCATTGGCGGCATAAAACATGTGCCTTGTTGCACCATATTTAAAAAGTGACGCATGTAGGTAGATGCGTCATTTTTTAAACCTCTGCGCCACATTATACCTCTGTCAAGTGTAATGTACACAGACCGGTCATTTCTCCGCAAAAAGCCTCGTAATAATGACGCAGTGAAATCTATGAGATTTAACCGCGTCACTTTCAGGACACTGTTACGTCAAAATCTTGCACCTGCCTCACAGCAGGGATAAGACTGAGGCAAACGCTTTCACATGGAGCTTTCCCCATGTGATAGGATTCTGACACCTAAGCAGGAGTGCAGATGAGATGAAGACTGTCCAGGGGAGCACAAAAGGTGAGGCTGGTGTCCAAGAGTGCAGTGGACAGGACTAAACTGGAGTAGTGTGCAAAAAAAAAGAACCTCATTTATGAGGCCCTGCGTCAGTTTTGCACTGCTGAAAACATGTACCTTTTTGCGCCATATTTAAAAAGTGACGCATGTAGGTAGATGCATCACTTTTTAAACCTCTGCGCCACATTATACTCAAAAATGTAAAAGCCATTCATTTTCCCCAAAATCGTTTTTGACATCACATTTAGGAAACACAGCACAGGTCCTATGTACAAGCATTCCATGTCATTACTGAAATATCACTATTTTACAAAATACAATTCCTCTATGCAAACAAACTCGATATGCTTCCTACACTGAGTTAACACAGGTAACATCATTGTAAAGAGTCAAATTGACGCCTGTGTCTAAGAGTGCAGTCGGGGATAGGCTTCATGAAGCCTAGTCCACTGCACTCTTAGACACAAGCCTCACCACCTACGCTCCCCAGGAAAGCCCAAACATGTACCTTTTTGCGCCATATTTAAAAAGTGACGCATGTAGGTAGATGCATCACTTTTTAAACCTCTGCGCCACATTATACTCAAAAATGTAAAAGCCGTTCATTTTCCCCAAAATCGTTTTTGACATCACATTTAGGAAACACAGCACAGGTCCTATGTACAAGCATTCCATGTCATTACTGAAACCTCACTATTTTACAAAATACAATTCCTCTATGCAAACAAACTCAATATGCTTCCTACACTGAGTTAACACAGGTAACATCATTGTAAAGAGTCAAATTGACGCCTGTGTCTAAGAGTGCAGTCGGGGATAGGCTTCATGAAGCCTAGTCCACTGCACTCTTAGACACAAGCCTCACCACCTACGCTCCCCGGGAAAGCCCAAACATGTACCTTTTTGTGCCATATTTAAAAAGTGACGCATGTAGGTAGATGCGTCACTTTTTAAAACTCTGCGCCACATTATACTCAAAAATGTAAAAGCCATTCATTTTCCCCAAAATCGTTTTTGACATCACATTTAGGAAACACAGCACAGGTCCTATGTACAAGCATTCCATGTCATTACTGAAACCTCACAATTTTACAAAATACAATTCCTCTATGCAGTAAAAACTTTTTACCAAGCATTACCAAAAAGCATGACACAAAGCAACATTAAAAAACCACAATTTGCTTCCAAATCTTCTCCATAGAGTATACAAGTCTCTATGTATATTAAATGAATCATAACTCACCTTTACAAATGCTCTAGGAGATTCAGAACAGTGTCAGATACACACAACAATATTTCTTTAGCAGAGAAAAAGGTATGTTCTCCAGGCACTGCAACCATTAATGGCACAGAAAACCTGTTTCTACACACATATTGCTCATGGTAAACAATCAAAACTCTTCCCTCTGTATTTTCAAACCAACACCCTTCCCCCCCTCAGCCCTTTCTACCTGTTACCATAGCAACTCCCTCCTCACTGAGCTCTCAGGTTTAAAAGTTTATTCTACAATGTTGCAAAACACCTCAGCAAGGATGATTGACCTGTGAATACACCAGCTTATCTGGTGTAATGTTTCTTTAAATGACTTTTTTTAACCATTCAAATGACTTCTTACACAGAACACAACCATGCACCCTAACTTTCAGTTTTCAACTATCTCAATCTACCAATCATTGCTTGTGATTTCAAGAGCACTGAAACTCCACAGTTTTTTTTTTTGCAAACTCCTACTGTTCCAACTGCCATTTTATTCCTACACTTCATCTAACTGCACCAGAACCTCCTCTACCATGTATTCTGTCTGGATTATTGGACATAGCTATATCCACTGGGCTCAAAGGTATGCAGCTACCAGAAATTTTCACCACCTTGATTTACCAAATGTGAACATTAACTGGATTGGCCAGAGAGGATTGAGATGTCACCAAATGATACCTTTGGTGAAAACCTTTCTGCATTTGCCACACCCTAACCTCATAATTCTGCACTGTGGTGGAAATGACTTAGGCACTTTGATTGGGGTAGGTCTGGAAATGCTTTTAAAGGACACCTTTGAACAATTGATGGCACTTTTTCCTCAAACTGCCTTGGTATTTTCCAATATATGCCAAAGACAGAAATGGAACAGGTCCAACCAATTTTGTCCACAATTTGAGAAAGCACGGAAACATGTGAATAAATCTGTTTCTGCTTACATGAGAGACTATGGAATGGGTTCAATATACAACAACAACTTGCGTTACAACATGCAAGATATCTACAGAGGAGATGGTGTGCACTTCTCAAATGAGGGGAATAGAATATTCCTCCTGAATTTAAGACTGTGCATTGGTACCTACTTGTAGGTACCTAAATCAGCCACAGAACCCAAAAGCCCTTTTCAGGGCTACACTATCTGTGATCACTCCAAATGATTATCTTTTTCTAACTTTTTTCACTATTTTTCACCATAGTACGCTCCCCGGTACGCTTCCCGGTGCGCGTACCAGGCGCTCCCCCATCCCCCCGTCCCCCCCCTCCCAGCAAAAAATATATATATATTTTTTTGGCCTATATGGGCCTCCTAAGACCCCCTCAGAAAACCTAGAGGGTCAGGGAGTGCCTACCATGCCCCCTTATACCCATTCCCAACGTTGTTTGTCCTCCATTTTCTGTCTCAAATCTACCGAAACGCAAAATGGAGGACTCCCGTAGCGCTGCCGGTACGCGTACCGGGGCGCGCACCGGGAAGCGCTCCCAACATTTTTTTAAAGTTAATTTACATAAAAACCACCGGAGACACTTTCACCAAATATAGAATAGGCCATACTACATACCAGTCCCTACCATTTTCCTAAATTTGGTGGAATTCCATTAAGCCATTTAGCCTGTAGACCTCTCTAAATATCCTGAGGTGAATTACTTCACAAAAACACATCTGAAGTGTTAGAATTTACAACCAATTAAAATGTTACTTTCATTTTCTACTATTATTTCATGACATTTGATTGGTTATGTACATGAATATATACCTGTCAAAACGTGAGCAAGGAGCATTGAAAGAGCTTGCTGATAATCCACTTGTTGTGGTGAAACCTGCAGACAAGGGGAGTGGTACTCCTAGACACTGACACATATCGAGCAGAATGTCTACGACAATTGAGTGACATAAGAGCATATCGTAAACTCACACTGGACCCTACTGAGAGACTGACTACAACAATTGGACATATTGTGGAGGAGGCACTTGCGGAGGGGTGGATTACCATCAAAGAGGGATAATACCTCCGTACATCTAATCCTAGAACACCCTATTTTTACCAACTACCCAAAATTCATAAAACCCAGCGCCCTCCCCCCGGACGTCCCATAATATCTGGGATAGGGTCTCTACTTGAGCCCCTGTCGACATTTGTTGACTTTTTCTTGAAGCCAATGGTAAGGGAAATGCCGACCTTTTTAATGGACACCAAGGATGTTCTCAGGTTGTTGCCTGATATTGAATTTGATAGCCAATCAGACATCTTGGTGTCTTTTGACGTTGAAAGCTTATATACGTCAATACCCCAGATAGAGACCTTGGAGGTTATTGAGGCACTACTAGCAACCAGAGAACTCAACTCAATAACACCAGTCAGATTGATCATGACACTTGCCACGCTGGCAATGACGGAGAATTTTTTCCGGTTCGAGGATTCCCTGTACCTGCAGATTAGCAGGACTAGCATGGGCAGCGTTTTTGCCCCTAGTCTCGCTAACCTATACGTGCACCACTTCGAACAGGAGCACGTGTTCGCAGACACCAACCCCATCTTGGGTGTCTGCGAACATGGAAACGCTACATAGACGATATCTTTGTCGTGTGGCGGGGTACAGAGAACCAGTTGATAGAGTTTCACGATTGGCTCAATCAGAGGAATCAATTCCTTAAATTTACCATGGAATATGATGTCCACAGATTGGCGTTTTTGGACTTGTTAATCACTAGTACACCGATTGGCCTAGCTTCTGGATTATATCGCAAGCCCATGGCACGCAATTCCTTACTCAACTACAATAGCTGTCACCCCAAGTCACTGCGTGAAAATTTGCCCTTTGGGCAATTTTTGCGAATACAAAGGAACTGTTCGACAAGATCTGCCTTTGAAATTCATGCAAAAAGTCTAACACATGATTTGGTTGTAAAGGAATACCCTAAGAGGCTCATTCAGCAATCAAAAAAGAGAGCTTCTAATAATAACAGAGCAAGTCTACTGGAAGTTTTGCCCCCTAAACCTAAAACAAATCGCATTACCTGTGTCAGTACCTTCAGTATGCAGTCCAACCAAATCAAAAAGATTATAAATAAACACTGGAGCATTTTGAACACAGGCGATGATACTTTGCCACTCCCACTCTTCGCCTTCAAAAGGGGACAAAATCTAAAGGACAAATTAGTCCATACTAGACCGAAGACTGACATTCCCCGAGCTGTAGGCACCTTGTGGGACATGCCTGCGGTAACTGGACATCATCCATGTGGCCACTGTGCTGCTTGCCCACAAACATCTAGGTCTGTGACCATTGACATCGGCACTGACCAGCCATGGCAACAGCGCAGATTTACAAACTGCAATAGCATGAATTTGATCTATATGATCAATTGTCCATGTAACAAGAAATACGTGGGGATGACTACTCGTAAAATTAAGCTACGGATATCGGAAAATAAGAGCTCGATACGCTGCTGTAGGCAAGCCACTAGACTTACCAACCAGTTCATTCAAGCACACCATCTACCAACAGATTTACGCTGGACGGTGTTAGAACAGCCTTTGATCTCACCCCACATTCAAGATATCAGTAAATTTCTCTTTACACGTGAACAGAGATGGATTTATAAATTACAGACAGACAAGACGGGCTCAATGAAGATATCCCGTGGATGTCGCTGTGATGTCTGTTCATATTCTAAATACGCCATCATAAAGACAACGACATCTGCCATCCTTTTTGGTTTTTGGTTTTTGGATATGATAATCATATCTTTTTATCATTATGTCTATGTTTTGTCGAGCATAAAGAAGTTTTTCATTCTGATAAGCGCGAATTGCCTTGTTGACCAATAAGAGACAGAGGCTTCTGTTTTAGTGGCCGATTGAGAGCCATAACAAATGAGGGATGGAATAATGTATGTCCTTTCAGAAGGAAAGTATCCTCCCGTTAAACTGATTGACCATCTAAATATGTGACAATTCATAAGAAAGCAACATTATTCTGTTACCATCACGCTAGAAGGTAATAGTAGGATTGTTCGGCTTCCCGTAGCGGATTTTGCAATTTTTATTATCAATTTGCAGATTTTGTTTAGTTTATCTCAATTGGAACTATTAATTCACACTTTCCATCCTAAATTACTCGGTGGCTGGAGCGGAGCTCCGAATGTGACAACCCGGTATAAAACAAAGTAATTGCGAACTTATGGCTTTGATGTAGGTCGATTAACTACAATTCCCATACATACCTTACGTTTCTACGCAAGATCACGTGCAATGAGACGCATGCGTGATTGGAGATTAATGGCAGCTTCCTGTCCAGTCGGGTACCTCCCACAGACAGCCTAGACGGATGTCCAGAGTACCGACGGACAGGTAAGCGCCGCTTTTGTACCCTTGCACTTTTGGGAGGGATCGAGAATCAAACAGGACTCGATTTGAGTCTTCTTTATCTCGCCGCGTATTGCTAGTAATATCTTGAGTGGTTTGTTATTCTGACCCTATGGCCTGGCACGAAATACGGAAACTACCTCGCTTGAGGTATGACAAACTTGCGAGTTGAAAGAAAAAAAGATGGCGCAACATCCGTGGGCCGATTATTGCCGGCATCTCGGCGTCTTACCAACACGCTCGGTCATCTGGAGTTTAAACCGAGTAGATAATATAGAATCGGCTCCTACTGACAAATGGCTGCTCTTGGTTTACCCTATGTATATTGATGGGACACGTGAGCAGTTTTGTATTAAGTGTATCGATGGAACACTTTAAGAACATATCACTAATTCTTCTAGTTGAGTTACAACATATGTATATTAAGCAGCGCTTAGTCCTTCCCCTATGTTTACTCCCCTTTTCTTCCCTTTAATAGAGCAGTGCCCCGTTTTACCTGAGCTGTAGCCAGGTGAGGTGGAGTATACATACCCTAACGATTAGGTGAGTGGCAATTACAAACTATTTGCTCGTGCCATAATAGAAATATGGCGTTCACAAGGTTACTGTGTGAGAACTTTTTTGACCAAGAAAATAGTTGGCAAATGTTAAATGATGCATATGTGGCAAATGTATGTTCACTGTCTAAGATATTCTGTGTGTATTCTTTTTTACATATTCGTCCACTGACATTGGGTGATCTTGAATCATCACAACAGGCGAATCTCAGGTGATATTGTTTTCAATTTTTCTTATCACCATTCACTCTATACAGTAGCAAAAATCACGGTCCTGATGAAGCAATAGGAGACCAATTGGCTCCAAATCTAATGCAGAAACATGTCTACCACAAACCAACTCTAGTAGTTATTTGTTAACACTACTATGCACTGTTTTTTAATCTCTGGGAGTGGGTAGGAACTAATAAAATTGTTCTTCCATTCCTACTACCCGATTTTAACACACTTAGCACTCATTATTCTTTTCACATTTTGCACTGTTACTCAGTTTACCTCTTGATGCCAGCAATACACCCTACTGATCTTTGAGACACCAGATAGGACTTGGCTACAACCTGCCTAATCTACTGTGGGTAAAACCACTTCCCTTCATGGCGAAGGATCCCAAATGATGTAGGGCGGTACAGGTTGGTAAACTGATGGGAATATTATTTCACCACTGTATACCTCCAGTAGATTTAGCGGTGGTACCTTGAACATACACAGTCAGTTTTTTAGATAGTTAAAAATAATTTTTGACCCATTGCTATCCTTACTGTTGGTATTCATGAATATATATAAACAAAGAGAGGGAAACACAGCCATTTTGACTACTACTTCCTGAAGTACATTTCAAAAGCATTTCCACTGAGAACTTAAACTTCTTTTTGAAAGGTAAGATGTTATTTTGAAAACGGAAGTATGTTGTGCACTTTAAGTTAATTTGGAAAACATTTTCTGATAGTTATATACTATCCCTCTGTAATAGTTATAGATTGAGATACGCTTCTCTGTTATAGTTATGGATGGAGTTAGGCTTGTCTTGTATAATTATGAATTTACTTAGGCTTCATGATATACACTTTTTTATATTTCTACTTCCAGCCTGATACCATACACTGCCCAAAGATAACTTCACTGTTAAAAAATCAAAACTACCTGTATGAACTTAAACCCAACAGTGCCCTATCTCTACTGATATATTTATTTTGTATGCAAATTACAGCAAGAAAATGGAAGGAGAGAAAAATATTTCCTTTGAAATTGTACTGGAGAGCAACAATGAGCAAGTTATTGAACCCAATGAAGACTTAGAATTCATGGATCAATCACAGGACTATGAATTAGTTCAATGTGTGGAAGCGGTAGATTTGCTAATTCAAAATGAGGACATTTCCGACAATCTGTTAATGGAAGTTATGTTAAATTTGGAAAAAGAATCTGAAAAATAAATTTATATTTAATAATTCTAAACTTGTTTCAGACATTATTCATTTTTATACGTAATTCATAAACTAGTACCAAATTGATTATAATGTAAAGTCAGATTTATAGCATACTGTGCAACTTTTTTATGTTACATAGTAATTTTGCTCATAGGTACTTCCGTTCTCCCAATATATTATCTCCAATGTCTATTTGACATCTCTTTTTCATCTCCTGCCTCCATGTTGTTTCTGCTTTCCTGACAGACTATGATGTGGATTCCATATAGCACAATAACTTCTGTAACAACATGCAAGACATCTACAGAGGAAACGGTGTACATTAAATTTAAGACTCAGCATTGGTACCTACATGTTGGTACTTAAAACACCCAAACAACACAACAACTCTATGCAGAGCTACCCTATCTCTAATCACTTTAAATTATTATTTTCCTGTTTCACTGGGTTTTTCCCATGGTACGCTCCCCGGTACGCTCCCCGGTGCGCGTACCGGGCGCTCCCCCCGCGAAAACCGAAAAAAATTAAACAAAATGTTTTTACCCGAGGGACCCTTTTATGGCCCCCACATCAAACCTAGGGGTCAGGGGGGTCTACCCTGCCCCCTTTTGGTTATTTCCCCCTTTGTTTTTACCACCTCTTGTGTCTCGATCCTACTGAGACACAAGATGGCGGCCGCTCCGGACTGTTTCGAATGTTTACAGACACCCGAGAGCCAATCAGCTTTCCGTGCGCAAGTCGCGTGGCGCGCCCGGAGCGCTCCCCGGTGCACGTACCGGGGCGCGGCTATAGATATATAAATTATTTTTAACCTAAATTACTCAAAATCCTCTGGAGCACATATCTTGAGACATAGCAAAGGCACATCGGGCTACCAGTCTCTACAATTTTGCCAAGTTTGGTGAAAATCCATTCAGCCGTTCGAGCTAAAAGTGCGACCGACCGCCCTATGGAAATTAACATGGGGAAAACACGTTTTGGGACCCCCCTTTTATCTCGGCCCCCGCTTGACGAATCCCCCCCAAACTTTCAGGGAAGGAGCGGAGCGCCGCAAAGCAAAGTTTCAGGCAGATTCCTCCACCGGCGCCAAAGTTATTCCAAATAGAATGTTACGATTTCCCTATGGAAATCAATCCTAACTATAACTACCTACTGGCGACCGCCAGTAGGTAATATATATATATTTATATATATATTTATTCAAGGTACACAAATGTGGAGCTCAGATAATAAATCCGTTTCTCTCTCTCCACAGTTACCTCTTCTATATTTTGTCCCTCGAAAATGTGGTCATGATATTGTGATTCGTTGCTATTTTGATTTTGATATTCCTTTTTACAGTCATCATCCCGAATTACTCTGTCACTTTCTGTGTAGTCATCCACTGACACTGGTTCCATGCTCCTATGGGTGTTACAAGGGCAACAAAGCAAAGTCTTATTACAAACTCTTTTTGGTCTGTATAAAAGCCTAAACAAACAATACACTCCAATAGATAGAGGGTCTCAGGGAGAAAGTTTAAAGACCTGCGTGGATGAATTCCCCAACACAATTACATATCAAACAAATAAACTGCTGGTCTGTTGAGCTAAAAAAAAAAAAGGGCTCTAGAGCACAGACAGTACAAGCATACGACTCCTGCTAAAACAGGTCCTTTAAACCTCTTGGTTTAAAGGACTAAAGGTCGACCTGTTATTTGGACCAGTGCAGTCGACATTTTTTAGACTGCATTTGCTCTGTTTTTAACCTTGACACCAAGAGTTAACTAATTAACTCTTTTTTCTCTTGGTAGCGAATTTTACATCACTCTTGACATCAATATTCATTGCACTGCAACCATCACCCTTTAGATTTCTTATGCTTCGCATCAAACAAATTCTAGGAGATCTGATCATTTGATCGATAAAACATCCCTGAGCTCCTCCCTCACAGTGATGGGGCTGTAGCCTTTGATCGCACTAGGGTTTGCAACCTAGAGGAGATCCCAGATAATGAAGCATGCCACCTCGGTGGGCGATGGGATTCCGTCCTCTTAGTAGGACTTCCCCCATGTTTTAGTAGGAGTCGTATGCTTGTACTGCTCTAGAGCCCTTTTTTTTTATTCGACAGACCCGCGGTTTATTTGTTTGTATAAAAGCCTAACTCCAGACAGCCTAAAGCAGCTGATTCTTGATTTCATAATGCCAAAACGTTTCCCTATCGTACTGCTTGTTTTCCTTAGTGTAGTGTCATATCCTTTATGGGTTTGACCACCAGGATGGTTGTGCGAGATCACCAGCCATGGGCACAATGAATACCCCTAGTCACATATGTCAAGGAGTCGAGAGTGTGTTAAACATGCTAAATAGCAAATGTCATCTATTTAAAAGGTTTAGTGCTCCCATGTGTCTTATGCATATTTAGCCCCAGGCTTTCTCTGCAAACACCACTTCCAAAATATTTGTTGAGCGAGACCTTCTCTTTTTACTGTCCTCAGACTATGCAAGAATGTTGCCATTACTGCATATCTTTCCTGTTCAGCCTTCTCCTGAGTTAATTTTTCAACAATTGCAGCCATATGTGTTTCTGCTGCTTTATTACCACAACTACTGGAACTCACTGAGGCTGCAGTATTTAATTTGTAAAAGAATAAGTGCCGGAGCCCAACGTTTTGCTCAGAAGCCCACAGCCGGCACTATTGAATGTCGAGGGTGCCAAATACCAAACTCCCTGGCTTTGTTTCCACCTCTTGCCTCTTTAATCCTCCACCAGATGCTCCCTGCCCCATTTATCTCACTCTAGCAGGTTTCATTTTCATCCCTGCTTTCTCCTTTTGTAACCGTTTTTCAGTATTTTCTTCCTACTACTTTTGTGTTTCTCTCTCTCTTGCTTTGGATCAAAGCCTGTGAGCCGGCCCCCAAAATTTAGTGTGGCTCAAATTAAGCATTATCTGTGGGTAAATTATATTCTCATTTTTCATGAGCCTCATTATCGCCCATTTTTTTCCTTTGTTTCCGGTTGGCACAAAGATTTAGCACTATTTGCACATACATTAAGTTGCACTTGCATGGTGTGAGGTTCGCAAATTTCAAGCAGTATTATGGGTGTTGGAACCTTGAGGTGCTCCTGCTCAGATATACCCATTTGCACAGTGGCGGCCCCTCCGCTATGGCGGAGGAGTGTTGCCCCACTACTTTCAAGCAGTGGAAGAAGCAAAAACATAAATTGATAACAACTTTTGTTATTATCATTTTATGTTTGGGCGGGGCTGCTCCTCTCTCGGAGCAGGGCAGGGGAGGAGTGGTGCCCACTCTTAAGTGCGCAATGACTGTTTGGTCGACCCTCTCAGGCCGCCCAAACCAGTAATGCGCACTTTCGCCATCCTCCATACAGGCTGCATTGCAGCCTGTATTGAGAACATGCCCACCCCTCCAGCCCCTGGCTACAAGGCGCTCAGATCAATCACAATGCTGCATTGCAGCGTTGTGATTGGGTTAGGGGAGGGAGCCTGGCTGCCTGCTTCCTGGTCCTGAAGTTGGAGGCAGGAGAGCAAAAGCAGAGACGCGGGACCCGGCAGCAAAGTAAATTTTATTTTATTTTTGTTAAGCTCACTCCGCCCTGCAATCGCGACCCCCGCGTGACCTCCCTGCATTTGCCCCCTTCCCTCCCACCCACGAGCCATGACGGCCACCACTGCTTTTGCATGCCTTCTTGGCAGTGCTGGACTGGCCTGTTGGGCAGTCTGGCACTGCCAGATGAGTCAACATGAAAGGTCCAGTGTCTGGTCCATTGTTTTGTAGGTCATGTTAGCCGTGGCAGGACCAAACAAAAAACCCTCACTCTTGCCCTTTCAAGCTGTCCCATCTGTCACTGCCATACTGCTGAAAAGCCAGTCCAATACTGGTTATTGGCATTTTTCAGCAACATAGGCAATTTCTTGTTACAGCGCTAAGTGGTTTCTGACAATGATGAGCTTTTTGGTCCTGTCGTTGGTGCGTGGTAATGTGTGCATTTCATTTTGCTGGCCTTGTTACTTTCTAAAAATGGGGAATGGAAAATGAATCACTTGGAAGTAAGTCAATTAAAAAGATGGGAAAGTTTGTAAACTCCCTGGAGGGCGGAATTTGGATTTTCATACAATTCTATGGATGCACAGCACACACACATCCTTGCTCACCACACCACTATATAGCGTGAAGATCTGGAGGTTTCTCTGCCCAACAAACTAACACAAGCATTTGCAATGCAATAGGTCTCGCATTAGGAAAGTTTGAGCTATTGGTATTGGAAATGACACATTTTTTATTTATGTAATGGTTTTGAAATTAGCTAAATTAATCGGTTTGTCATTTACAATGCAAATAGTTATAACTTTCACAAATGTGACACCTATAGCATTTGTAATGCTATTGTAATGCAATATGTGTTGGATTTACGTGACTTAGATGTATTGATATTACAAATAACATTGGCTTTTCATTTTTTTTAATAATTAATACTTAATTATAGTTAATTAATTTATAATGGCAATAGCTTAAACTTTTGTAAATAACTTGTGAAGATTATTTTCACTGTATTTTATTGTGACGAAAATCCAAGAACAGAAGTGAAATACTAACATATTTTTGTGGCATTTGTAATAAAGCTTGAAATATTGATAGAACATATTTGAACCAGTTGTTGTTGAATGGTTGCACAGATTGATGCTGTGGTGTCTGTTAAAAATGCAGCCCTGGGCAAAGACCATAATTTCTTTCTCTATACTGGACGGTCTCTATAAAACAACTATAAAATCAGTGTCTGATGTTTGCAGAGTCCACTGAAAATAGAAGCTGTCCCCATAATGAAAACCCTTCAATGGCTCCCAGTGAAGACCACAAGCAACTGTGCTTTGCATGACTGAACGATGCTATGCTGCTCTCACCCACCTTCTTGATGTGGCTTCTTAGTATAGTCTTCTGATACATTCCCAATCAAGATGGCTTTTCAGACTGCATTTTCCTCAACTGGCACGGGAATGGCTGTTTCTCAGGAAAGGACCTACATGACATGCCCATCATATCTCAAGAGCACCTCCCCCAATCCCAGCCAACAATCTGAAGGGTGGAAAATGTCCTCGTCACCAACCCATATTGCCAGAAGCCCTAAATAGTCCTTCCACCAATGTGAGACCAACTTTTGTGAGTTGCGAAAGTTGGTTTACACCAATAAAGAATGGTATCTGCTTGCATTAGTCAAATGTTAATGCTTAAAATGCTTTGGGAATAATGTAATCTACCTCTAGACAGAACTGTACTAGCCCTAGAGGGCAGGCAGTCTAAGGTGCTCACAAATGTGACATTCTAGAGAAAGAAAGAAAGAAAGAAAGAAAGAAAGAAAGAAAGAAAGAAAGAAAGAAAGAAAGAAAGAAAGAAAGAAAGAAAGAAAGAAAGAAAGAAAGAAAAGCATTGAAAATGCAATAGGTCTCGCAATAGAAGAGTTTGACATTTTTCGTTTTGCAAATGGATGAGTGGCGTTGCGTGGGTGAGTGGCGTTGCGTGGGTGAGTGGCGTTGCGTGTGTGAGTGGCGTTGCGTGTGTGAGTGGCGTTGCGTGTGTGAGTGGCGTTGCGTGTGTGTGTGGCGTTGCGTGTGTGTGTGGCGTTGCGTGTGTGTGTGGCGTTGCGTGTGTGTGTGGCGTTGCGTGTGTGTGTGGCGTTGCGTGTGTGTGTGGCGTTGCGTGTGTGAGTGGCGTTGCGTGGCTGAGTGGCGTTGCGTGGCTGAGTGGCATTGCGTGGCTGAGTGGCGTTGCGTGGCTGAGTGGCGATGCGTGGGTGAGTGGCGTTGCGTGGGTGAGTGGCGTTGCGTGGGTGAGTGGCGTTGCGTGGGTGAGTGGCGTTGCGTGGTTGAGTGGCGTTGCATGTGTGAGTGGCGTTGCATGTGTGAGTGGCGTTGCATGTGTGAGTGGCGTTGCGTGTGTGAGTGGCGTTGCATGTGTGAGTGGCGTTGCATGTGTGTGTGGCGTTGCGTGTGTGTGGCGTTGCGTGTGTGGCGTTGCGTGTGTGTGTGGCGTTGCGTGTGTGGCGTTGCGTGTGTGTGTGGCGTTGCGTGTGTGAGTGGCGTTGCGTGGCTGAGTGGCGTTGCGTGGCTGAGTGGCGTTGCGTGGGTGAGTGGCGTTGCGTGGGTGAGTGGCGTTGCGTGGTTGAGTGGCGTTGCGTGGTTGAGTGGCGTTGCATGTGTGAGTGGCGTTGCATGTGTGAGTGGCGTTGCATGTGTGAGTGGCGTTGCATGTGTGAGTGGCGTTGCATGTGTGTGTGGCGTTGCGTGTGTGTGTGGCGTTGCGTGGGTGAGTGGCGTTGCGTGTGTGTGTGGCGTTGCGTGTGTGTGTGGCGTTGCGTGTGTGTGTGGCGTTGCGTGTGTGTGTGGCGTTGCGTGTGTGAGTGGCGTTGCGTGTGTGAGTGGCGTTGCGTGGGTGAGTGGCGTTGCGTGGGTGAGTGGCGTTGCGTGGGTGAGTGGCGTTGCGTGGGTGAGTGGCGTTGCGTGGGTGAGTGGCGTTGCGTGTGTGAGTGGCGTTGCGTGTGTGAGTGGCGTTGCGTGTGTGAGTGGCGTTGCGTGTGTGTGTGGCGTTGCGTGTGTGTGTGGCGTTGCGTGTGTGTGTGGCGTTGCGTGTGTGTGTGGCGTTGCGTGTGTGTGTGGCGTTGCGTGTGTGAGTGGCGTTGCGTGTGTGAGTGGCGTTGCGTGTGTGAGTGGCGTTGCGTGTGTGAGTGGCGTTGCGTGTGTGAGTGGCGTTGCGTGTGTGAGTGGCGTTGCGTGTGTGAGTGGCGTTGCGTGTGTGAGTGGCGTTGCGTGTGTGAGTGGCGTTGCGTGTGAGTGGCGTTGCGTGTGTGTGTGGCGTTGCGTGTGTGTGTGGCGTTGCGTGTGTGTGTGGCGTTGCGTGTGTGTGTGGCGTTGCGTGTGTGTGTGGCGTTGCGTGTGTGTGTGGCATTGCGTGTGTGAGTGGCGTTGCGTGTGTGAGTGGCTTTGCGTGTGTGAGTGGCGTTGCGTGTGTGAGTGGCGTTGCGTGTGTGAGTGGCGTTGCGTGTGTGAGTGGCGTTGCGTGGCTGAGTGGCGTTGCGTGGCTGAGTGGCGTTGCGTGGCTGAGTGGCATTGCGTGGCTGAGTGGCGTTGCGTGGCTGAGTGGCGATGCGTGGGTGAGTGGCGTTGCGTGGGTGAGTGGCGTTGCGTGGGTGAGTGGCGTTGCGTGGGTGAGTGGCGTTGCGTGGTTGAGTGGCGTTGCGTGTGTGAGTGGCGTTGCATGTGTGAGTGGCGTTGCATGTGTGAGTGGCGTTGCGTGTGTGAGTGGCGTTGCATGTGTGAGTGGCGTTGCATGTGTGTGTGGCGTTGCGTGTGTGTGGCGTTGCGTGTGTGGCGTTGCGTGTGTGTGTGGCGTTGCGTGTGTGGCGTTGCGTGTGTGTGTGGCGTTGCGTGTGTGAGTGGCGTTGCGTGTGTGAGTGGCGTTGCGTGTGTGAGTGGCGTTGCGTGTGTGAGTGGCGTTGCGTGTGTGAGTGGCGTTGCGTGTGTGAGTGGCGTTGCGTGGCTGAGTGGCGTTGCGTGGCTGAGTGGCGTTGCGTGGGTGAGTGGCGTTGCGTGGGTGAGTGGCGTTGCGTGGTTGAGTGGCGTTGCGTGGTTGAGTGGCGTTGCATGTGTGAGTGGCGTTGCATGTGTGAGTGGCGTTGCATGTGTGAGTGGCGTTGCATGTGTGTGTGGCGTTGCGTGTGTGTGTGGCGTTGCGTGTGTGTGTGGCGTTGCGTGTGTGTGTGGCGTTGCGTGTGTGTGTGGCGTTGCGTGTGTGTGTGGCGTTGCGTGTGTGTGGCGTTGCGTGTGTGAGTGGCGTTGCGTGTGTGAGTGGCGTTGCGTGTGTGAGTGGCGTTGCGTGGGTGAGTGGCGTTGCGTGGGTGAGTGGCGTTGCGTGGGTGAGTGGCGTTGCGTGGGTGAGTGGCGTTGCGTGGGTGAGTGGCGTTGCGTGGGTGAGTGGCGTTGCGTGGGTGAGTGAATGGTTAGCTGTTGCTTATGCGACGTATAGCACTTAATACTAAAGTAGGCAGACCTTCTTAGCCTTTGTGAGAATAATAGCAAAATAAAAATAAAAACCAGATCAAGTCAAGGACGCAAACGGCACCATGCTATTGTTTATTTACTCAGATGATTTGCATAAAAATGTAACTTGTGAGCACGTTTCTCTAACTCTCCAATAATCCCATTACAACACTTTGTACAAATGAGATTGGGACTCATCCTTCCGAAGTCGAGAAAAATGTGCAACGCTGTGTTGTAGTTAATTTTTTTAATTAACAAAATGCAAATAATGTGGAGAGATTTCAAGTGATTCAGGAATGGGCGCCCTTGTAAAGAGAAAGTACGGCCGGCCTGGGCAGTGATAGGGGAGGAGGGAGGAGAAATGCGAGTCACGGCAGCAGCAGCCTTTGATGTGCCTGCCGGCCGGCCGTGAATAATTAGGGGGTGAGAAATGCGCTCGGAGGGCTGCCTTTGATGTGGTAATGCGAGGCAGGCAGGCAGGCGGCTGGTGGCATTGTGCACGCGCTTTTTAGGGCTTGCGCAAGCGCAATGACCTAAAAAGCACATGCACTTGAAGGAATCGCCAGTGGAATCGCCAGTGGTGGATAAACACTGGATAAGCCCCTATAGAGCTTCGCCAGCTATGCGCTGAAGCGCATCAGCAGGCGAGCCCTAAAAAAGCACATGCCCACCGTGCACCCTTCTAATATCACACACATTTTCCGTTTACGTTTCTTTAAAAAATGTGATCTCGTCAGTTAACTTGGTAAAGTTTTTTTTCTCTTTTATACCTCTGCGTGTATCTGATTACCTTATGATTGGAACTAGCAGTCAATTTTACACCACTGTCTCCTGCTGTGCGCCTCGGTGGATAGTGGGAGGCGGTGTAATAATAACAACCAGCTGTTATCCCTGTCAATAGACTATTTTTTAACTCTGTGCAGGTCTATGTCGCTTTTGTTCTTCATTCTTAATTCTGACCTAGTGTCTGTTTCTATTTTAGCATATGTCTTTTATATATATATATATATATATATATATATATATATATATATATATATATATATATATATATATATATATATATATGTTTGCATTTATCTCATCTCTCCTTAGTACTCTATTTCAGTTTTAAATTGTTCCTCTTTCTCATGTTTTTCTTAAAATGGTTCTCTTTCCCCTCACTCTTTGTTTTTGTTCCCCCCCACCCTCCAGCCCCGTCCGCTCCGCTCTTCTCTTCTCTTCTCTTCTCTTCTCTTCTCTTCTCTTCTCTTCTCTTCTCTTCTCTTCTCTTCTCTTCTCTTCTCTTCTCTTCTCTTCTCTTCTCTTCTCTTCTCTTCTCTTCTCTTCTCTTCTCTTCTCCCCCCACACCCAACACCCGCCTTCTCTTCCCTTTGTAACTGTTCTCCATACTCCTCACCACTCTTTTCAAAGTTCTGCGGCTCTTGGTTTAAATTAGTGTGTTTGAAAACCGAGTGATTTTTCGGCATTTCATTGAGTTTATTTTGAGAAGTGCTGACTCGAGTTTCCCATTATAAACCGCCCGGCGTCCTCTGCGGCTGTATGTCTAACTTTGCTCTGCCCTCAAGTACACTGTTGATCTAGTACTGGATGGGGACTGAGGCTCAGGAACACTTACTGGGTCTCTTGCAGCATGTCGATATCTTTAATCCAGGCATTCAAACCAATCTCCTGTGGGTGAAAATTATGCAAAAATGGATTACTGTGAGGAAAAGAAAAATTTTGCAAAAAAATGAGAAAGCAAACAATCAGAAATTACTGACATCCCCGCTGCCTGGTGAGACAGCCAGGCAGAGACCACCACTCTAGTCAGGGCAAGGGAGTTACACGCCAAGATAACCCCTGCTTACCCCCTTGGTAGCATGGCACGAGCAGTCAGGCTTATCCCGGAGGCAATTTGTACAGCGTTTGCGCAACACACACTCACAGCAGCAACGCACTAGGCTCACCACAAAAAGGAACTCCACACAATGTTATATATAAAAATAGCCTTTGTATTATCATAAACACATTAGATCATAATCACACAATTCACACTGTGCCAACTGGCACTGGGCAGTATCTACAGGGGATTATTTACACCTGACCGGGCCACGTGGCCCACTGTCAGAATCAGCACTTAGTAGAACAAGTAGATATAGAACATAAAATAACTATAGCACAAAATAACAATTATAGAACACAACCAGTAACCACTGGTAAAAGGTAGGAACACTACGCAATACTAATCACCTAGGCATAGATCACGCAGGTAAACATAAACCCGCTAGCATACACCATACTAGGCAAAACAACCTCCTACTCATTAAAACACAGTTAGAGGTCTAAAACAGGGTGCATACATACATTACGCATAAATCACATTAGGCATCAGGTAATAACCAACATAAACCCAAATCACCAATCACCTTGTGTAAGAGACACCTTAGGTACTGATTCCAGGCCAAGTGGCCTTTCGTGGGGCTCAAACGCTCAAACGCCCTTGCCCCGAGGGAGACGTGTGGCGCCGCGGCCAGGGCGACTGACGCTGGAATCTGGGGATCAGGGTTCGATCCCCGGCTCCGGCGGCAGGTTAGCCCAGCACCATGTGACTCTGGGCAATAGCTTGCTTAATCTTCCCGACGGCCCCCAGCGCCTACAGACCCTAACGGGTGATTGTGCGCTATACAAATGTGGATTATTATTTGTCCCAAAAGTCAGGGCTGGCTGCTCACGCAGCCAAAAGCAACAACGCAAAAGAACAGGCCTAAATGTGGCAGCTGCCCACTACTTGCTGGGCAGCCTTAAAATGAGCCCTGGCACCACTGAGCGCTCTGAGCCCCTCTCTGGGGCTCTAAACGCAATGTAGCAGCTGCCCTCTGCCAAGTGGGGCAGCTGGTGAAAAAATGGCACTGACCCAATGAATACAGCACTCCTTGTGCCTGGTGAGCCCCCCTCTGGGACTGTCAAGCAAATGGCCCCCAAAACAATTCAAACTCGGACACCACTGTGCCCCGGACCCCTCACTGGGGCCCTATGAATAAATTAGCGGCATCGTTGCAGCTGCCCGCAATGGCAGTGCAGCTGTGGGGTGGAACAGAGCTCTGGGCTCTACTCTGGGGCTCTTGTCAGTAAGGTGCCTCTTCCCCCCTCCCGACGTTGGAGCGGCCCGCTCTCCTGCGGGTCTGCTCAACAACCAAGGCACACAAAGACCAAGAGATGCCCTCACTCACCGGGCTCTCTGCTGAAGGGGGGGTGGCCTGCTCTTCCTCACTGGGCTGCTGGGGACGCTCCTAGTATCTCCAGGCCGGTGCTGGACTTCTTTTGGACGCCATGTGGGGCTCTCTCAACTCCTGAGAGCCCCGGGCAGACCCGCCGACTTCTTTTCTTGGCTGCTCCTCCAGTTGGGGTCCAATCACTCACTGGGATCTTGGGCAGCAGCATGCGGGACTCTCTTCTCCACACGGGAGCCCTGCCAGCCACTGCAGCACTCCTCCGTTACTCACTCAACACCACAGGGCTCTCCCGTGCTCTAGGGGGCCCCTGGTGCAAACGCGGCGATTCCCCTTCGTGTGCAGGAGCGCGGGGTGGGCTACCGTCCTCTTCCTGTTTCTACTTGCGGCCCCGCCCATGTCATCCCAGAGGTTTGCCTGACTGCCTGCTAAGTCCAGGCTGCGGCGGTGAGGCGGCACAATACGGGGTAGGCTCCCGTTTCAATGCACAGTCCCTGGCGGGGTGGACACCCGCTAGGGATATCAGAATCGGCACAAAGTCTCTGGCGGGGTGGGCACCCGCTAGGGATATAAAAATAACGGCACAAAGTCCCTGGTGGGGTGGGCACCCGCTAGGGGTATTTAAAAGCACAATGCGGGGGAAATCCTACACGGGGCAGCTTTGTGCTGCTGGCCCTCCGCAGTCCTCCTGGGGCAGAACACAGCACTCCTCAGAGCAATAAAGCGCTTCCTCAGCAAAGGAAATAAAAGCCTGCTTCAGGAGGAGCAATAAAGCGCTCCCAGGTGATGTAGTCACCAAGTCCAGGCAAAGTCTCGCAGAGTGCGGGAGGGCAAAGGCTGGGCCCAAGGGCCAGCTCACATGGCCCTCCAGCAGGGCGGCTGTCCCCAGAGGCAGTCCTCCTGGCGCCCAGCAGCAGCAGCAGGCCACCCTCAAGTTAGGAGCAAGAGAGAACATTTTTCATGGGGTCACAGCCCCTTCTTATACACAGATTTCCTTTGTCTAAAACTGTAGGAAAGGGGAGAACCAGTTACAACTGGTTCTGGAGCACTTTGTTTTGCTCAGCCCCTCTCCCTATTCACAGGACAAGCTAAGGACATCAGACGCACCACAGGAGGTGGAGCCAGCATTGTGTAGGGAAGGCACAGCCCTATTCGGGTCCCAGGTGCATCTCCTCCCTCCCATCTACATGCAGAGCAGCCAGCCCCTGTGAATCACAAGCCAGACAGGCAATTCACATTCACTGTGCACAGAAATGCCAACTTCTAAAAGTGGCACTTCTCCACTAGACACATTCAATCTGCGCACACCATTGTGCAGCATTTATTCTCACGGGTTCGCACATACCAAACTCGCCCCTGCACTCCTCTCACACCAGGAATTACCATGGACACACATATCCCCCATGCATTCCTATGGGAGGGCAGGCCAATCTCACCGCACGCACTCAGACTGCGCACGCACTTTACTTTGGGACACAGTACTAAAGTACGCAGAAGCCCAAAACAACTAACACCAGGTCACATTTAAAAAGCAAAAAGTTTAGGGGTAACTCTCCCAAAAGGGCCAAGTCCAACAGACACCAATCGCGGAACCCAAACTGCCAGCAAGAATATAGTTAGGCCCTGCATATACCAAACAGTCTAAACAGAGCTTTGAGGAGCTACTCCCCCTTCCCAGACCAATATGTCTTCCGCCACTCTTTCTCCCCCAACCATGCTACACAAAACTGCATAAAAACTCACTGTCCGAACTCCTTCTCCATCATTTCCCCCCTCTCAACCTCCCACTAAAAGCAAAAAAAACTTCAAACATGGACTAATTAGACAACACCTAGAAAAACAGTTCACAGACTTACCACTGTACCTCTAAAGGCCAGCTGAAAACAGATCTCATTTTCCATACGGTAAGACCGTAAAATTGTAACGCCATTCTCAGACCACATCTCCCCATAACCAAAACAACTAACACCCCACAAAGCTGTAAACTGATGACCGCAATCCCCAACCGCCCCAGGCAGAGTGGCAACACCTCTGTGACCATATACCCCAATGGCACAGTCCTGATCCAAGCCAACAACGACAACCTAGATACTGTTGACTCACTCTTGCCCTCGCTACGCAACGCCCCCTCTCACACACACCTCCCCAGCCTAAACAATTCCCCACCCTACGATAAACCAACCCGCCGGATGCTATCACAACCTAATCCCACACCCAACACTTGCAACACCAACCTCACCCTCCTAGACCGTTACCACGCCCTGTCCTCCCTGCACCGATCACGCACTCTCAATACCTCCCTTCTAACACGAACCAGAGGTATGTTACTAGTGAGGCTCATCAACCCCCTGATGACAGACACCTACCCCCCACTCCTCACACTGCCTCCCTCAACAAACAACCAGCGCCTCTAACCCCCAAACAACGACACCAAGCTCACTCTTGCTTCCCACACATAAGAGGAGGTTGCGGGAATCACAACGTAAATCCCCATACCCACCGCCCATGGCTTCCTATAGAGACAACATTGGCACGAAGACCAAAAGACGCTACATCAATGACAAGCTCTCGCCCTCTCGAGAAGATCCCCCCAGAACATCCCCACCCCTCCCACTGGGAAGACGACGCTGCGCCTCATCCTGCTAGAAAACCAACTAAAACTGTAATACGAGGCCTCAGAGAAATCCTAGGGAACCTCTCCTCACCCCAAGGGCCTAGGCAACGCCCTCATCCGACACCCACTATTAACAGTATTAAATGTCAAAAGCCTTGCAAGGCTTCATGGCCCTGTTGGAACACAACCCCACTCCGGAACCCGACTCAAAGACCCAAAAAGACCAAACGCTGAAATGTCCCCAAGCTGAAGCGTTAGATCTTGCCTCTTCGTATGACACATCCTCTACCGTCATTCCAAAGTCACAGATCCAGGTGTTCACTGGATTTGGAAGAGACCGCTCCCCACCCAGATCTTCGAGACCCCCCACCTGCCTCACGAATATTCCCAGAGCCCCCCCAATGAAGAAACTCATAAACGGAGGGACCAACACCAACTGCATGCTCATCAACTGCAGATCAGCCGTCAAACACAACACAGAGCTGGCTGAAACTATCCTTACCCACGACATAGACATCACGTTCCTCACCGAAACATGGCAAAACAAATTCTCCCCTCCAATCATGGACATGCTTGTGCCCCCAGGCTTTACAATCATCAACAAAGACAGAAAAGATCAACGCGGAGGGTTTATAGCAATCATTCACAAGAACACCATCTCCATAACGGAAACAGAAGCCTTCAAATACAACACTTTTGAAAGTCTAACCATCAACATCAAGTCGAGTTATAACCGAACACTATTCTGCTCTACCATCCACCAGGCAACACCACCTCATTCGGAGAGCACCTGTCCAACCTGATAACTCACTGCGCACTCCGGGACGCGGGCAATCTAATTCTAGGTGACCTCAACCTACACTGGAACAAGGAAAACAAGTTGCTGATCCACTCCCTGAACAAACTCCTACACAACAACAACCTCACCCAACATTGCTTAGAGGAAACCCACAACAAATGATCAATCCTGGATGCCATCATTACCCAACCGGACACAGTCATGATCGACCGCACCCTGCCAATCGACTGGTCCGACCACAACATTATCCTATTCTGCATCAACCAAACAATTCCATGCCCTCCCCCCCACACTGGGCAAGAAACATAACTATGATTCCCCCTGACGTCCTGGAGGAAAGGATAAGCTTTCTCCTCTCTGTCTCCTCAGATGATCTCTCCACAACAGACCTCACCTCTCACTGCAACATCACTATGACCTCCATTCTGGACCAGATGGCCCAGACAGATTGTGCTCTTGAGGCGGAAAGCCGAGAGCTTCTTACTTGTTTAACAAATCTCTTTTAAAAAACGTTATTGTCACCTTTACCTGTGTGCACTTGCTTCTTAGCTTCCCTGTTTTCCTGCGCAGCCGAGTTATCGCTGCCGCAGCCCTCACAAGTTTTTCCCGCCGCCAGCTCGGCGAGGACCGAGGCCACGCCCCCTTGCGAGGCCACGCCCCCCGCGCCACCCTTCAAAAGCGCCGATTGCTAGCGCTCGCAGCCCAGACAGATTGTGCTCTTGAGGCGGAAAGCCGAGAGCTTTTTACTTGTTTAACAAATCTCTTTTAAAAAACGTTATTGTCACCTTTACCTGTGTGCACTTGCTTCTTGGCTTCCCTGTTTTCCTGCGCAGCCGAGTTATCGCTGCCGCAGCCCTCACAAGCTTTTCCCGCCGCCAGCTCGGCGAGGACCGAGGCCACGCCCCCCTTGCGAGGCCACGCCCCTGCGCCACCCTTCAAAAGCGCTGATTGCTAGCGCTCGCAGCCCAGACAGATTGTGCTCTTGAGGCGGAAAGCCGAGAGCTTTTTACTTGTTTAACAAATCTCTTTTAAAAAACGTTATTGTCACCTTTACCTGTGTGCACTTGCTTCTTGGCTTCCCTGTTTTCCTGCGCAGCCGAGTTATCGCTGCCGCAGCCCTCACAAGCTTTTCCCGCCGCCAGCTCGGCGAGGACCGAGGCCACGCCCCATTGCGAGGCCACGCCCCCGCGCCACCCTTCAAAAGCGCTGATTGCTAGCGCTCGCAGCCCAGACAGATTGTGCTCTTGAGGCGGAAAGCCGAGAGCTTTTTACTTGTTTAACAAATCTCTTTTAAAAAACGTTATTGTCACCTTTACCTGTGTGCACTTGCTTCTTGGCTTCCCTGTTTTCCTGCGCAGCCGAGTTATCGCTGCCGCAGCCCTCACAAGCTTTTCCAGCCGCCAGCTCGGCGAGGACCGAGGCCACGCCCCCTTGCGAGGCCACACCCCCGCGCCACCCTTCAAAAGCGCTGATTATTGGCGCTCGCAGCCCAGACAGATTGTGCTCTTGAGGCGGAAAGCCGAGAGCTTTTTACTTGTTTAACAAATCTCTTTTAAAAAACGTTATTGTCACCTTTACCTGTGTGCACTTGCTTCTTGGCTTCCCTGTTTTCCTGCGCAGCCGAGTTATCGCTGCCGCAGCCCTCACAAGCTTTTCCCGCCGCCAGCTCGGCGAGGATCGAGGCCACGCCCCCTTGCGAGGCCACGCCCCCCGCACCACCCTTCAAAAGCGCTGATTGCTAGCGCTCGCAGCCCAGACAGATTGTGCTCTTGAGGCGGAAAGCTGAGAGCTTTTTACTTGTTTAACAAATCTCTTTTAAAAAACGTTACTGTCACCTTTACCTGTGTGCACTTGCTTCTTGGCTTCCCTGTTTTCCTGCGCAGTCGAGTTATCGCTGCCGCAGCCCTCACAATCTTTTCCCGCCGCCAGCTCGGCGAGGACCGAGGCCACGCCCCCTTGCGAGGCCACGCCCCCCGCGCCACCCTTCAAAAGCGCTGATTGCTAGCGCTCGCAGCCCAGACAGATTGTACTCTTGAGGCGGAAAGCCGAGAGCTTTTTACTTGTTTAACAAATCTCTTTTAAAAAACGTTATTGTCGCCTTTACTTGTGTGCACTTGCTTCTTGGCTTCCCTGTTTTCCTGCGCAGCCGAGTTATCGCTGCCGCAGCCCTCACAAGCTTTTCCCGCCGCCAGCTCGGCGAGGACCGAGGCCACGCCCCTTGCAAGGCCACGCCCCCCGCGCCACCCTTCAAAAGCGATGATTGCTAGCGCTCGCAGCCCAGACAGATTGTGCTCTTGAGGCGGAAAGCCGAGAGCTTTTTACTTGTTTAACAAATCTCTTTTAAAAAACGTTATTGTCACCTTTACCTGTGTGCACTTGCTTCTTGGCTTCCCTGTTTTCCTGCGCAGCCGAGTTATCGCTGCCGCAGCCCTCACAAGCTTTTCCCGCTGCCAGCTCGGCGAGGACCGAGGCCACGCCCCCTTGCGAGGCCACGCCCCCCGCGCCACCCTTCAAAAGCGCTGATTGCTAGCGCTCGCAGCCCAGACAGATTGTGCTCTTGAGGCGGAAAGACGAGAGCTTTTTACTTGTTTAACAAATCTCTTTTAAAAAACGTTATTGTCACCTTTACCTGTGTGCACTTGCTTCTTGGCTTCCCTGTTTTCCTGCGCAGCCGAGTTATCGCTGCCGCAGCCCTCACAAGCTTTTCCCGCCGCCAGCTCGGCGAGGACCGAGGCCACGCCCCCTTGCGAGGCCACGCCCCCGCGCCACCCTTTAAAAGCGCTGATTGCTAGCGCTCGCAGCCCAGACAGATTGTGCTCTTGAGGCGGAAAGCCGAGAGCTTTTTACTTGTTTAACAAATCATCACTATTAAAAAACGTTATTGTCACCTTTACCTGTGTGCGCTTGCTTCTTGGCTTCCCTGTTTTCCCGCGCAGCCGAGTTATCGCTGCCGCAGCCCTCACAAGCTTTTCCCGCCGCCAGCTCGGCGAGGACCGAGGCCACGCCCCCTTGCGAGGCCACGCCCCCCGCGCCACCCTTCAAAAGCGCTGATTGCTAGCGCTCGCAGCCCAGACAGATTGTGCTCTTGAGGTGGAAAGCCGAGAGCTTTTTACTTGTTTAACAAATCTCTTTTAAAAAACGTTATTGTCACCTTTACCTGTGTGCACTTGCTTCTTGGCTTCCCTGTTTTCCTGCGCAGCCGAGTTATCGCTGCCGCAGCCCTCACAAGCTTTTCCCGCCGCCAGCTCGGCGAGGACCGAGGCCACGCCCCCTTGCGAGGCCACGCCCCCCGCGCCACCCTTCCACGCCCTATAAATAATGTGCATCTCTCGGACGCGCAGCGGACGAGCGCAGCGGGCGCGCCATCTGCGCGCCAAAGGCGAGACCGTCTGCACCCGTCCGCGCCAGTACGGGCCCTAGGGCACGCCACGCCGACCATCATATTTCGTATTCCCCTAAATCCCTTAGAGACTTGCAACACCCCACCACCTCCCCACCCCCAACGGATATCCGCCGTATACGCACTGCCGGTATCATGCACCCCGACCGACACCACCCTAGTAGTAGCACCCTTCCAGTCACACCAAATACGAACAACACGACCATTAGAGTGTTATACCTAAACACCCGCTCTCTGGTCAAACACTCTGAGGATATCTTCATTCTGCTATCAAACACCAACCCGGATATGCTCCTGCTCACGGAAACGTGGCTAACTTCTGAGTCTCTCCCTGATATTTTGGCTGCCCTCCCCCCTGACTACTACATCCTTCATGCCGACTGCCCCGGGGGCGGGGTGGCAGCCATCATATCCAAACGTCTGAACTCTGTCTCTTCCTATTCCCTCTCCATTCCGAAGGTGGACAATCTACTTATCAGTGTGCAAACTGATACCGGTACCCTTACCCTTCTACTCTTGTACCGGCCTCCCCATCCTATGCCATCTTTTTCCACTATTCTGAGTGAACAACTGTCCAGCCGTCTAACATCGCATTCCAGTTTCACCCTTCTTGGCGACCTAAACTACTGGTTTAGCGATGTCAACGCTGGCTCCCATGCCACAGAGCTCTTCGAGACTCTCAACAGCCTGAATCTTACCCAACAGGTTATCCAACCCACTCACAACAAAGGCCATATCTTGGACCAGATCTGGACCTGCAATCTGGCCCTATCTACACCAGACGTCTCTCCCTACGTCTGGTCCGACTACAGCCTAGTTGACACCTCCATCACTGTCGCCGGTCAGATCCCCGCTCCCTTGATGGCTGGTGGCTCCTCACGGAAATGGAATACATACGACTCCCAGGGCTTTCTTACTGCCCTGGCTGACACCCGTCCATCCTTCCTCCCCTCTAATGATATCGACGGATTGGAACACAATCTTGGTTCCTGGCTCGAATCGGCCAGTGACATCTTCGCCCCCCTGGTCAAATTCCCCGGCACTAGGCACTGCAATTCCCACAGGTGGTTTTCTGGTGATCTTAAGCTTCTAAAATTAAAAACTCGGCAGTCAGAACGCACCTGGAGACATGACTACTCCGACCTAGCCCGACAGTCCTACTTGGCTGCGCGTAAAGAATATAGAGCCGCCATCAGACTAGCCAAAATGGAACACTTCTCTAACAGGATTTCGTCGGCAGCTGATAAATCCAAAGAGGTGTTCAGAGTCATGGACGAACTCACTACTGACGACAGGACTCTCCCAGCCCAGACCCCCACTCAGGAGGCTTGTGTTATATCCCTGTTTCAGTATTCTTCATCTTCATGACCATCTTATATATATAATGTTTATCTTAAGCTTTGTTATTAATATACTTCTCCTTTAAGCCTTTTGTACATGTCATTGTTGCTTAGCGATGCTAGAATGTTTAGGCTCTTGTGGCTCACTTGAGACTGGAGCTTGATAGAGAGACACTCTGGCAGTTAGAGAGCTGCACTTGTTTTAAGAATAAATCTTCTTAAACTATTGGACTGGATCTGTCTTCTTTGGATGCAACATAAACTTGGCGACGAGGTGGTCAAGTCAGCCCTCTTTGAACCCACATCTAAATCTAAAACTTCAATTTTCATCAACATCATCTTCATCAACTGCCAGACTACAGTGCCCTCTTTAAACCTTCTTCATTCATGAAACTTCAATCAACATTATTGAATTCAAGACTCAACCAACATATCTCTTCAAGATAAGTTACCTTTTTACCTATTTGAAAACTTTCCTGCAGTTTCTGCTTTGATATCTACGTTTTTAAAATTTAGAAATTCACGACTCACTAAACTTTGAACTGTCCTTAAACCTTGACTTGACTTCATAATCTATCTTCAACCTGAAGCCTTGTTTTTCATATTTTCACCAAAAACGTCAACTTTATTCAGAACAATTTTAAAATATCAACACTTTGTCTAATATGGAAGAAAAATAAGAAACCTGAGATTTGTGTACTACACTGAGACATTCGCTGGCTGTTTTGTTCATATACTGCACAGCACAGACACAGGCAGCCCTTCGCTGTTTTGCTCGTTTGTCTCTCAGACTCTTCTTGCTACGTCAGCGGTTTGATTGCTTCAACCTGTACTTTGAATTCGTTCAGGCAGTAAACAAAAAGTATACTTTTTACTGCATTTATGCCAACGTTTCCGATTATTATTGTCGCATTGTTTCAACTTTTGACAGTTAAAAGTAAATTTTTAAGGCTCGCGCTGAATTTTCTCCACACCGGCAAACCTAGCATCTTTCAAAATATTAACTGAAACTGAGGCTTACCGGATCAGAACCTTGATGAACTTCACAGCGCGACTTCAGAGCGCAGCCATTCTTCACTGCTGACGTCCTGAGACTCCATTACGAGGCTCCGTCTTTGTTTCCACTGGCTTGTCATCCGCACGACGTTAATACGTCAACACGTTACCAAGTCACACGACGTATCCACCATCTTAGTAATCTCCTAGCAACCAGCTTCAACTAAACAACGCACTTTATTCCATACGCTCCGTGCACTCGCTGATGTGCACAGCTGATTCATCTCAACGATTGCCGAGACTCTCCTTTTACAGAACACCTGCTAATGCCTGAAACCACATTTTATCACCCTTTTTGTCTTCGTTGCCTTCACGCTGATAGGCACAGCACTACACAGGACTAATCATCCTTGCCTCCACGCTGATAGGCACAGCAACTCCAACTAATACTTACCAACTTACATGATTGCCTAGACGCTGATAGGCACAGCTAAGTCAAATTTCATTTTATAATTGTTCATTATTTCTGCGTATTACATTTTCTTATTCTCTCATTTAATTTCTTAATTCTCTTATTTAAATTGCTTTATTATGGCTATGCAAACAGCTATTCTTCCTTCCCCTTTTCTCCCAGAACCAGGTTCCACTCCCAAAATAAAATGGACTCAATGGTTCAAATCTTTCGACAGTTACATAATAGCCATTGATGGCACTAAGTTCCCTCCTATACGTAAAAATGCCATGTTGTACAATGCATTAGGCGCAGAGGGTCAGAGGATCTTTGATCACCAACCTAAAATTATACGCCCACCCTCTGATGATTGGAATGTATACACGGAAGCAATACTCAGGTTAGAAAACCATTTTATTGATGAACCGAGTATTATTGTTGAAAGGCACAAATTTTACACTCGGAAACAAGGGAACATGAGAGTATTGATACCTTTTTAGCAGAATTGAGAATCTTAGCAGCTTCCTGTGAATTTGAAGGCCCTATTGACCAATATTTAAGAGATCAACTAGTTGTCAATTGCCATTCTAACGAAGTCCAAAAAAGAATCCTCTGTTGTAGAAATCCTTCAATTACTGAAACTTTAGAAATTGCAAGAGGTATAGAGCGATCAGTCTCAGCGTCCAAAGAACTAGGTAATAACAAACCTTCCATATCAGAGACAGTTAATAAAATTTCTCAACAAAGTTCACAACCTTCTTCACAACGTGAAAAAGATAAAACGCTTAATAAGACTGAATGGAAAAAAACCTGATAAATCTCTTCAATGCTATAGATGTGGTTCAAAATCTCATCTTGCCAACTCACCAACTTGTCCAGCTTTAAAAAAACAATGTACTAATTGCAAGAAAATTGGTCACTTTAATTCGGTTTGTAAGTTTAAAGCCAAAACCATATATGTATTATCAGATAATCCCACCACTGAAGTGAATTTAGTATCCAAACACAAATCCATTAACAAAATTTTACTGTCTGTTGAAATGATTAATTCACAAGAAGATGCAGATGGTGGTGATCCTGTGTGTGATATTATCATAGGAAAAGTTTCCCTCGAAGTTACAGTAGATTCTGGCTCTCCGGTTACTATTATTCCTGATGTATTCTTCTTTAAAGAATGGGTTGGGATTGATTTATTACCAACTGATATACACACTGTTGCCTTCAATGATATTGAAATTAAAATGATGGGATATTTTTTAGATAATATCACCTTTGAGGATAGAACCATTGATACAAAAATCTATGTTTCTAAGAAAGGATATAAAATCTTAGGTTGGAAGGACCAAGGGAAATTTAAAATGGTTTTGAGACCAGGTACTGATAATCCTATTTCCCTAGACCGTTCTGAAAACATAAATGCTATTAATATTGAACATCCTTCATTAGACACTATAATTGATAAACATCAGGGTGTTTTTTCTGATAAGTTGGGTTCAGTCATAGGATATGAACATAAGATTATCCTGAAACCTGATGCAATTCCTGTAATTCACAAGGTCAGACATGTTCCATTAAGCATCAGGGATAGACTTAAAACTCATCTTGATCAATTATGTAATGAAGGTGTGATTGAGCAAATTAATTCATCATTGTGGATTTCTCCAATTGTCGTTGCTCTTAAAAAGAATTGTGATGAGATCAGGCTCTGCATTGACCTTAGGTTATTAAATAAAAATATTCAGATTGATTGCTTTCCTTTGCCTCGCATCCAGGACATGCTTGCACAACTCAAAGGTACAAAGGTATTTTCTACGATTGATTTGAGAGCGGCATATCACCAGATCCAGCTGAATGATGAGTCTAAGGATCTCACTGCTTTCAACACTCCATTTGGTCCTTTTAGATTTCTTAGACTACCGTTTGGCCTAGCTTCAGCGGCCTCAGTCTTTCAAAAACTAATGTCACAACTGTTTGATAATGTAAAGGATGTTTTAGCTTACCAAGACGATATCCTTATATCCACGAATACTGTTCAGGAACATCTAGCTAAGTTAGATCAGGTCCTAGACATTTTGAACAAACATGGAATGACTGTAAAGAAACAGAAATGTAAATTTTTACTTGACAAGGTGGAGTATTTAGGTCATGTCATATCTCAGGAAGGCATTAGTCCCAAACAAGACTTACTTAAAGCTATTTGTGAATGTGCTCAGCCATCCAATAAGGATCAATTGAGATCATTTTTAGGATTGAGCGAATTCTATTCAAGATTTGTACAGAATTTCGCTCTGATCAGTGAACCTCTAAGATTGTTAACCAAAAACAAAGTTAAATTTGTCTGGGCTGATGAACAAAGTTCTGCATTTGAGAAGTTAAAAGATTTGATCATTTCTGCTCCAGCACTGAAACCGTTCAATGAGGCTTTCTCATCTTACATTACTGTTGATGCAAGTAACATGGGTCTAGGGGCCCGATGTAGGTAGCCCTTTACCGATCGGAATCGGCCGAAAATACCGATTTTCGGCCGTTTCCGATCGGTAAAGGGCCATGGAGATGTAGGGGCACATTTTCGGTAATTTTACCGATTCGTTATCATTACCGAATAGGTAACTTTACCGAGTCGGTAATATTTACCGATTCGGTAATGATAACGATTCGGTAAAATTACCGAAAATGTGATGTAGGTAGCCTATGTTCCGGCAGCACATGGCTTACAGAATCGGTATTTTACCATGGAATACAAATCCATGGTAAAAAACCGATTCCTGTGTACATGCACATCTGTGCATGTACACATGTGCCATGTGACAGACAGACGTGCCCTTAGGGCATGTCTGTGTGCCACATTGCACATATGGCCGTTTTGGGGGTGCTAGAGGGTGTCAAAGTGACACCCCCTGCACCCTTGTGAATTCCTTAAATACCGATTGGGTAAATACCGAATCAGTAATGCCTAATCATTCCTATGGGCTTCAAAGCCCATAGGAAAGAATGGGCATTACCGATTCGGTATTTACCCAATCGGTAATTAATGAATTGTTAAGGATTCGGTAACGAATCCAGATGTTGGGACCTACATCCCATTTACCGATTTTAAAATACCGAATCGGTAAGATTCGGTATTTCAAAATCGGTAATTGGGATTTACCTACATCGGGCCCTAGGTGCTATACTTAGTCAGTTAGACAATGGAAATGAAAATATAATTGCTTTTGCTTCTAGACAACTTTCGCCCTCAGAAAAAAATTATAGTACTATAGAAAAGGAAGCTCTTGCTTGTGTCTGGGGTGTCAAACACTTTTCCACTTATGTATGGGGCAAAGAGTTTATACTTGTCTCTGATCATAAACCCCTTATTTTCATATGGAATGATAAAGGGTTGAGAAATGCAAGTCCTAGATTAGTTCACTTATTTTCTAAGCTATATGACTCTAATTTTTCAATGAGACATATCCCGGGAGGAAAGAATTTTAAGGCAGACTTTTTATCAAGATGTCCTGTGAATTCTTCGGAGGTTGAATCCATCCTTGATGATAAGGAAGTGGTAATAAGTTTAATAGATGGATTAAAGTTAACTGAAGGAGTCATTTCCAAGTCAGAATGGCTACAAGCCTCTAATGGTGACAACTCCCAAATTCTCTTAAAGAAATGGATTTCAGATGGCTGGCCGAGAGAAAGTCAGATTGATAAAAACATGATTCCTTTTGCTAAAATTAAGGACGAAATGAGCCTTGAAGAAAATCTGATTATGAGAGGATCTTTACTTGTTCCCCCTACATCTATCAGAAACAAAGTAATAACTTTAGCTCATAAGGGACACGGAGGAATTACCAGTACAAAGAAAAGACTAAGACTACATTACTGGTGGCCAGGCATGGATGTTTCGGTTGAAACGTTATTGAATAACTGTACTGAATGTTCTCATGCTGAAAAGTCTTTACGCACAATCAATTCACCTTTGTCTCCTGTGAAATTTCCAGAAAATCCCTGGGTAAAATTAGGTATAGATTTTTAGGACCAATCGGTGGTTTGAACCAAGGTTACAGGTTTATTTTACCTGTTGTGGATTATCACTCTAAATGGGTATCTTTTAAATTTATGAAGGATCCCAATACAGAAAATGTGATTTGTTTCTTGTCCAAATTATTTAGGTCAGAAGGAATTCCTGGTTTTATTGTCACAGACAATGGTGTGCAGTTTGTTTCACACAAAATGAGAGATTTTTTGAACAATTATGGAGTTAAACATCTAACCACTGCCTTGTACAGTCCACAAGGCAATGGTTTAGTGGAAAGGGTGAACCGCATTTTAAAAGACTCTGTTCAACTTGCCATCTCTTCTGGACAAATTGTACAAGACGTTGTCAGTGACAGAGTGTGGTCGTATAATAACACTCCTCACTCTACCATGGGCATTACTCCATTTGCTATGTTACGTGGTAGAGAATCCTTTAATGAATTGTCCCCTCAATGGGTGGTTACCAAAACCAAATCTGGTGGAACCTCCCCTGACCTGAATGCAGTAAAGGACAGAGTTGAGAATTCTCAGATTCGGTCAAAGGTCAGATATGATGACAGTAAACACGTAAAGAATCTATGTTTTTCTGTTGGAGACAAAGTCAGAATAAAGAGACCAGGTAAAGTCAGAGGATCTAGATTTTATCCTGAAACTACCATTGTCAGAGTTGGTAAACACTCTGTCATGGTCTCAGGTGGCAAATGGTGGAGCAACAGACGCATTGCTAAGGTTGTTGGTAATAATTCTCCAACCCTCTCTGAAACTGATAGGTTGCTACACCCCGGTGATGAGTCTCACAATTCTGTTTCCAATGTTCCTTTTTCTTCTCCTTGTGATGGTTTTTCTGTAAATAATGATGTTCCTGATGATATTTTGGACGGTCCTGGGATTGTTTCTGACCCTTCCATTAGAGTCGGTTCCAGACTAAGGACCACTCCAAAGTATCTTGAGGACTATGTGACTTAACTTTTTGTTTTACAGGTGAGGAGGTGTGTTATATCCCTGTTTCAGTATTCTTCATCTTCATGACCATCTTATATATATAATGTTTATCTTAAGCTTTGTTATTAATATACTTCTCCTTTAAGCCTTTTGTACATGTCATTGTTGCTTAGCGATGCTAGAATGTTTAGGCTCTTGTGGCTCACTTGAGACTGGAGCTTGATAGAGAGACACTCTGGCAGTTAGAGAGCTGCACTTGTTTTAAGAATAAATCTTCTTAAACTATTGGACTGGATCTGTCTTCTTTGGATGCAACAGCTTGTGACACCCTCAACTCGTTTTTCTTAGACAAAATCACAAAAATCAAAAACTCTATTCCCCCCTCTCCCCAGTCACTCCCACCGGTCCCTTGCCCCAACAATCCCTCAACTTTCTCCTCCTTTTCGCTCCTTGACCCTACCTCTTTGGCAGAGTTAGCAACCCGGGTAAAATCTGGCTCCCCGAACGACTGCTGCCCGCCATCAGTCCTGCGGAGTATATGCCTGCATTTACCAGACTGTATCCTACCTTTACTCAACGGGGCACTCAGCAGCGGCACCGTTCCAACCTCCTTCAAGGAGGCTATTTTAGTGCCCCTCCTCAAAAAACCTGGAGCCGACCCCGCGGAGCCCTCGAACTACCGCCCCAACTCCCTCCTCCCGTACTTCTCAAAATTGATGGAGGCCCACGTCACTCGGTGCCTGTCAAACTTCATCGAATCTTCCCATCATCTTGAGCCCAATCAAGCCGGCTTCAGACCTGCCCACTCCACTGAGCACGTCATCTTGGCAGTCCTGGACACACTCAGGAGCAACGCGGACGCAGGCTCTCCCCAAGCCCTCGTCCTCCTGGATCTTTCAGCCGCGTTCGACACGGTGGACCATGACATCCTTCTCCACCGTGTCGAGCAGGCCGGCATCCGGGGCGCCGCGCTAGACTGGGTCAAGTCATTCCTCACCAGGAGAACACAGGCGGTCCGCCTGGGGCCCTACACCGCCACCAAGGCACCCACGCACTGTGGAGTCCCCCAGGGCTCCTCCCTTTCGCCGCTCCTGTTCAATTTATACCTCCGGCCCCTGATCAAATCCCTTCAAAAATGGGATATTGTCACCTTCAATTACGCTGACGACCTGCAGATCATCCTCCCGCTCGACTCACCTCATGCCATTAACACCTTTCACGCAGTTATGATTCACATCCAAGGTTGGATGAACCAGAACCAGCTGAAACTGAACCCCGGGAAGACTGAGCTCCTCCTCCCGGGACTCAGTCACGCTCACTGGGGCCCGCAGTTCTGGCCGTCTGAGCTAGGCCCTCCCCCAATCCCGGCAAAAACTGTAAAGAGCCTGGGTGTGATCATCGATGCTGAGCTCTCTCTCAGATCACAGGTGGGAGCAGTAATATCCTCCTGCATGTACCAGCTCCAGAAGATCCGCAAAGTCCGCCACCTACTTCCCCCCGCTGCACTTACCCAAGTTGTGATCTCAGTTGTGCTCTCCCGCCTAGATTTTTCTAACTCAATCTACCATGGCCTCCCATCATCCCTGACCCACCGCCTGCAGGTTGTCCAAAACCAAGCGGCCCGCTTAATCCTCAACATCCCCAGATGGCAATCTGCCAAACCCCTGCTCCATAGCCTTCATTGGCTCCCTATTGCCCAAAGGGCAGCCTTTAAGGTGGCATGCCTTACCTTCAAGACCCTTCATGGCTCTGGCCCTGGGTTTGTAACATCTCTCATCCGCCCCTACTGCCCTCAGCGTGACCTCCGCTCGGCCCACCGTCACCTACTTGCCACTCCCAAAATCAAAACTAAGAAATTCGGCGGTCGCCGTTTCTCTCACCTAGCCCCTGCACTTTGGAACCCCCTCCCTCTCTCCATCAAATCCTCTTCCTCTCTTTTGAACTTCAGGAAAGTACTTAAAACCCACCTCTTTCCTTCCCTTTGTTAAAAAACCCTGCTACTTGTCTCCCCCTCACTCATTCTGTCTCTCAGCGCCAGGAAGCCTCGGCGCCAGTGCGCTCTATAAATGGCACCTAAGATAAGATGAGATAAGATTAAAACAAAAAAGAGCCAGGAAAACTCCCTCTAGATCCTGGTTCAACACAGACATAAACGCTGACACAAGACAACTTAGAGCCACAGAAAGACGCTGGCGGATCAATCCGTACACAATCCTCCTCGACCAACTCAAATCTGTATGCAGGAAGTGCAAAAACCACATCAAGTGCGAAAAAACCTCCTTCTTTTGCGACGCTCTTGAGAACGCAAAAAACAGGCCCAAAGAACTCTTCACCCTCATCAGGCAACAAACTTCCAAGCCACCTTCATCCTTAACACAGGCCTCTAAAGTCCTGTGGGAGAACTACGCCAACTTCTTCAAAGATAAAATCACCAAGATTAAGCTCTCCCAGGATGTCAATGGCAGCCCCCCGTCAAGAGCCCGGCTGCAGGGTCAGAAGATACCACAGCAAAGCACACCCCCAACCAATGGAAATCCTTCAACCTCATCTCCAAAACACAGATAGTCAAACTGATCTCCACCTCTAAACCTGCATCTCACGACCTGGTTCCTATACCTGCCCAACTGGCCAAAAAGCTCAAACTCTCCCTAGCACGCCCTAGACCAAAATCTTAAACAGCTCCTTGAGTACCGGAGTCATACCTGACTGCCTCAAAGTTGGCCAAGTCATGCCATTACTATAAAAAATGGGCCTAGACACCACTGATCTGAACAACTACAGATCTGTCTCCAATCTCCCTCTCCTTGCCAAAAACCCTGGAAAGATGTTTTCTCCTTCAATTGACTCAACACATGCACAGCATCAACCTTCTGGACCCAAACCAAACGGGTTTCAGAAACGTTTGCAGCACTGAGACAGCGATCCTTAATGTCATAGATGACATACAGAAGTCTCTCGATACAGATCAATGCTGCCTACTCATACTCCTTGACCTATCGGCAGCCTTCGACACTGTGGACCACAAACTACTCATTAAACTACTCCAAGAAAGGTTGGGAGCCGAAGAGGTGGTCTCACTCTGGTTTGCTTACTTTCTCCAGAACGACACCCAAAGAATCAAAATCTAAAACTTCTCTTTGGACCTTCACCCAGTCAGCAGAGGTGTACCCCAAGGATCAGTTCTCTCCCCGCAACTTTTCAACACCTACATGGAACCCCTCACCACCATATTAAAAAAATCCAACATGCCCTTCCACCTCTATGATGACTACACCCAGGTCTACCTCTCAACCTCCTCTATTGATGACATTCGGAGACTTAATGACACTCTAACGGAAGTACAACACTGGCTTTCTCTAAATCACCCAAAACTCAACCAAGACAAAACGGAAATCCTCCTCATTTCCAACAAAAAGGATAACCCCCAAGTCCCAGTATGGCTAAAAGCAATCGATGCTCTGAAAGGCAATCTCACCTTGGCTGACTCAGTAAAATCGCTGGGAATCACCCTGGACCCAAAAGTAGACATGGTCAAACACATCGAAAACACCGCAAAGAGCACTTTCCTTAACCTGAAACTACTAAACAAAATAAAATCCTTCATCCCGCCCAACGACCTCAAACAAGCTACTCAAGCTCTGGTGCTATCTAGATTAGACTACGGGAATGTAACCCTCACAGGCACAGCAAAATCACACTTAGCGCCCCTTAGATCAACCCTTAACGTAGCAGCAAGAATGGTCACAGGAATCAAGAAATTCGAACACATCTCGCCCACACTCAGTGAGCTAAAATGGCTCCCAGTGGAAATGCGTGCCAACTTCAGAACTGCCTGCCTCACGCACAGAGCCCTGCACACAGGGAAACCGGCCTACCTGGCCTCCAAACTCAGTAAGGCTGGTCAGACAAGGAGCCTCAGGAGTACCAATACTCTACTCCTCATTCCTCCGAAAGCCCGCAAACAAAAAAAAACATCCCGATCCTTCTCTGGAGATGGGCCCATAATCTGGAACTCCATCCCAGTCCATATCAGGACCATCCCCTCCTTTCCAAAATTTAAAAGGCAGGTTAAAGACCTCTTCCTCAATCGTTCTCTTCCGAAGGGATAGCTGCTGCCTAAACGCACAATGCTTGCACTCTGCAGCACACAGACATTTTGACATTAAGTCCTGACCCCTTCACATCCCCCTGCCCTGGAAGGAGGCACGGCTCGAGTCTACGTGAACTCCACCACGAGAATATGTTGACTTCCTTGCTGCTACTGATGCACTACGCGCACAGACTTCAGTTACATAATGAATCATCTTGATTACTATTGCTATACCATATGATTTCACTGTTTCCAAACTGTTGTAAAGCGCTCCGATACCTTTGGGTCTGGCCAGCGCTATATAAAACTAACTAACTAAATAAATAAATCATATGCAATCTATAAAAATCAAAAGAGCAAAGTTATTACCAAGACTCCCAAAGAAAAACAATATGTACAAATCATGACATAAGTTAAGAGAGAGAACCTATATTTCTGGAAAGAAGCTCCAGTGAAAGTAATTTAGACTTCTTTTTATTGATGTTATTCCAAAGCTGTCACTCGCTTTTGACCATTTCAGGAAGTAACAGGAAATCAAATACTACATTACATGAAATTAGTACATGTGGCATATACATAGGGCCACTGCAATCAGTACTTCATTTGTAAAAAAATAAATAAGTGAAAGACCCCTCATCAGGAGGTCACTTCCGCCTGCACTGTCTATTGCCAGTGTCAGCGCTGCCAACTACATAACAACACAACTACTAACCATCACACTCCTACAGTTGTGATATTTCGCACTACCCCAGGCCCCCAAAATTATAAGAATGGCGTTGGCAGCAGGTATTACTAATTTTTAACGCATGTTGAATTAATAAACAATTGTTGTTATGCTCATCTCTAAATTAGACAAGCAGTGCCACCATGTGGCAGAGTGTCATAAGTGTGGGCGTTGAAAATTAAGTGCCATTGCCGAGCACCTCAAACGACCAGCTCAAATTAAGCACTGACTGCAATTATGCGATTCTGCAGCCACCTCATTTTCTGCATTATTGGGTATTTGCAGCATTTGCCACATAATCCATGGAAAGCTTCCTAATTTGCAGATTTCAGAAAAAAGGTTTCTAGCTCAAATGGATCAAAGTTCCATAAAAAGCACTGTACACTGGTATAACGAAACCTGAGGGGGCTCCCATGCAAGGTACGTAGAGGGCCCCCTCCAAACTCAATCAGGAGCTCTCCAGCCAGAGTACTCTGCTGAGGGGGCCCCCTGGAGTTAAGGGACCCCCCCCCAAGAACCACAGGCACTGGCACAGTAACGTGGATCTGCACAATGGCAGACCCTTGGAAAAGTTTAACCTATGACCTTTCAGCTGCTGATCCCTGTATTCGGGTATGAAGATGGTATTGAGTTGAAACTTCACCTAGACAGTACTAATAAGCACTGAAATACCAAAAGAACACAATAATACTGTGACAGATGGTCCTGCATTGAACTAAATTTGTCAATGCTGCTACATGATTTGGCCCTTTTTCTGCATAATTCCAGTGGCCCTGCATATACATATTGAGAACAGGCGATACAACAGATTAACCAAATGCTTTCACCAAATGGGTGTGTGTAATTTGAATTGTGATTAATTTGGTTGAAGAAGCCCATTTTGGCGCCCATCAGTTATGCACAATGGCTTTTCGCCAACATATTGTATGCGAAATGATACCACACAACTAATGTCACCATGAGTCCAAAATACTCATCAGCTTTGTCAATTTGTCGGTCAAAATCCAGCGACTCACAGTAGCTAATGAGGGCTTAAACAGCCCAGGTCAAAATCTTCAAAAACACTTCTTATGCACTGAATTCTGATATCTGGTTGACGTGAACATGTGAAAAGGCTTTTATATGTTGTATTCAAAATGTGCATTATTAATAGTGTACAGAGCAATTAATCCGCACTCAACTTCACGGGTATACTAACATGAAGCTAATGCAGTTGAAACGAAGTTGCTACAACTTTTTAAAGTGTGTTTTCCTGGAGTTTGTTAATAATGCCTCAATTAGGGCTCAACTCCATCTTTCACATTTCTTTTTATGTTTCTACTGCACATAGTGAAGCAAGATGTGGATTTGTTTTTTTCTGAATAACACTTGTCTAAGAAAGCCTGCTAGAGGGCCTGCTGTAAAATATTTCATGAACCTCCCGCTTCAAGTGGTGCTACATTCATTCGCAATGGTTCACTGCTGTTTATGTAACTAATTTGTTCTGACATCTCCGGACAACATTAGGTCAAAGGGGCCCAATCATTATTCATGTAGTAGGTTAGTGCTAAGCGGTTATGGGTATGTGACCGTTCTACAAATCTGCAATTTTATATGTGGAAAATTAATTTTTTTGCTCACACCACAGTGACTTTACAATCCAGCAGCTTTTCTATGGAGAATATGGCTTTATAAGCCCTTGAATTTTGGGGAAGAGCCAGATGTTTTTGGGTCTCTACTAGGGTTGATGCGCAATTTCTTACTGATTTTGTTGCACATTTGAGATTTAACTTGTTATTGATTTTGCCTATTATTCTTCGTTGTTCCTTGTACTGAGAGCCTGCATGGCAAGGATTTTATGCATTTAAATGAGATTTGCTGCATCTGCACTTTATTGTTTCTTTATTGTACCCTTTTACATTTTATAATAAACCCAGAACCAATAATACACTGTCCAGTAAGAAGTTAAGAAAAGGCTTATGATCTAGAAGACCCAATGGTAGTGTGTTGCACATTTGGGCCTGAACTTAGAAGGATTGTCCCTCTCGTTTTTGGGGAACTTTCATATTCCCTTACTTTTGCTACTCAGTTTATTCATGGAGATATTTCAATTGATTTTCGCTGACAGATGTTTGGGTCTAAACCGATGCAGGCATTTATATACAATGCCTAAGATATTAAACAAAATATGTTTCAGTGCAGCAATCCATGAGATAGGATTTCTTCTTGCCTGATCAAAGATAGATCGAACGGCTACATTCAAGTCCTTTTGGATCTTGTCCGCAAGGATCTTAGATGTACAGGCCATCGCAGTAGTGCACCAAAATCCGTTTGGCCCAGGCCCCCAAAATCCTAAAGATTTCCCTGTAAGTACCAAAAAGTATCTATTCTATTTAGGATTCATTTTGCTGCAGAACGATAATATTCATCCAGGGTCTTATAGCACCTAGTCGTTGCTCCAAATCTGCACAGTGGTGATATCCTGGGAGAGGCTGGTGTAGATATGGATCGCTTCTAAAGAGTGTAGCAGAACTTGGCAGACTTTGACAAGGTCAAGCGTGGCTGGAGGTAGATCCTAAGTAAGATGGGGGACACATCTGAGTCATGTGAAACACCCTAATAAAACCTATTAGCTTCTAACAAGAATGGTCCTAAATTCTCCTGTTGTATTCAATGAGCCTAAATACATTGAAATCATGAGACTGTTTTCACTGATGAACAAAGAGGTTGGATGGTTAAGTGATGGTTTGCGCTAAGTGGTGATGAGGAAGTCCCTAAATATACAATCCAGCAAGCTCCAAGGATAAGGAGATGGCCATCCACCATCCACTAACAAAACGTGTATTATCGAAACAATACCGTTTCTACAAACAATTCACAATATATCCTGAGCTAAATATACATAATAAATACAGTCAAATGCAAATTTTCAGGTTTCTTTGTTTCTTCTTTTATTCACAGAATTTGATCTTCCAACACACAGTCTAGCCGCCAACACGTGTTTCGTCTGTTGTGGTTCTTACCACAGACTTCTTCAGGGCATTAGTTAAGTTACAGTTGTATTCACTCCTTGGAAAATATAACCAAATAAGCGGAGTTGTATTTCTTTCAAAAGTCAAATCGTGTTCCGGTCAGAGTTCGATTTTCAAATCTGTATTCATTCACCCATCTCCAATATCATGGAAATGATGCAATAAGTTCAGTGGTCGAGTACGAGCCAGCAGCGTATGCACGAGAAAATAGCGTTTTTCTCATGCATACGCTGCTGGCTCAGACGAAACACGTGTTGGCGGCTAGACTGTGTTTTGGAAGATCAAATTCTGTGAATAAAAGAAGAAACAAAGAAACCTGAAATTTTGCATTTGACTGTATTTATTATGTATATTTAGCTCAGGATATATTGTGAATTGTTTTCACTGATGCCCCAACTCAGTGGACTTATGCTCCAAAAGGTCCATCACATCCACCATGCAAGAACATCTCATAAGCACATTGTATACAAAGTCATTACCTTCATTGGGTCACATTGGCATGTGAAAAAGTCTTGTGTATCACACCATGTTGAGCACATGATACAGTTTCCACTGTAGTGAGGATGAGGCAGGAAAAGATGATGTAATAAGGAAGCTCATTCTCCAGAAGATGGAGTAGATGAATGAGTACAGTAGTAAGACTCAAGAAAGGCCAGTTAGGTGGCTGATCCAGAGGCCAGATTGTTGGTGCCAAGTACATCATGACGAGAATATTTGAGAGGCTGGGAGGGGGGTGGGACCTGTTAGAGATGCAATATACGGTAGCAGAGAAAGCTGAGAAGTGCAACGTAACTCGGACACTACCAGAAAAGGAAAAGGAAAGGACCCTAAAAAGCAGGAACTGCAAGCACAATTCAGAATCTAAACATTTGTACTATCTGAGACTCCAACAGAGTGTGGGGCTTGTACACATGATGTTGGAACTAAGCAGAAATGGATGATTACTAGATAAGGCTTGAACGATGCAATGTCAATCATTGGGAGAGGTATGGCGTAGCGGCCAGATCGGCTGACTCTGGAGCACAGAGCTTGGGGTTTGATTCCTGGCGCCATCAGCAGCTCAGCTCAGCATTATGCGACTCTGGGCAATAGCTCACTTAATCTCCCAGACGGCCCCCAAGGCCTTGAAACCCTTAAGGGGGGGATATGTTCACACTTTACATAATTGGATTTCATTTAATTTCAATCATCCACCAGAAATAAACATAGACATGTTGCATGAAGGTCAGATAGAAGTTGTATGCATGATCCAAAGACTCCAGCCAGAGGTATGCTTGCCCTACATTGATAGAGATACCCCTGCATGTGCGGACAGTTGCAGTGTGTGGCATCCAACATTAGCTGCCACACACAATTGCAACCATGGATTGGGTTTTGGCCCAGTGAGGGTGACGCCACCGCTGAAATGTGTCTTGTCCTTTTGTTTACAAGAGTTTGCAGACTCACAAAGCACATAAAATATGACAGTGGAAACAACAGTAGCATGCGCCACATCTTTGCCACATTTGGTTGCCAAACTGAATGTCACAGACAATATACTACAGTTTGGTAGAAACAACTTCTATGGGATTGGAGTAAAACAGGACTGCACAGTATTGTATCTATTAGCCATAAATGGGAACGAGTGATGTAATGACGGTGGCCCAGAAGGGAAACATCTAGAACAACGAGGCTGGAGCCATGAGTTCCGGTAGCCCGCTAGCGTAACTACTCTTGCCCGATCAACGACTTCGGCTTAACCACACACATGCGTGATTAAGGCAAATGCGCTGTTCGGAATGGGCGGGGAAAGAGGAGCTACAAGAAGCAGACACGGAAAGGTAAGTGGGGCTGGGGTCGGGTCTGGGGGGGTTGGTTTGTGGTCAGTTTATGGGTTGGTGGGGTTTTGAGATAGTTTTAAGGGATGGTGGGGCGTTCAGGTAGTTGTATGGGGTGGTGTGGGTTCGGGCAGTTTTAGGGGCTGGTGAGGGTTTGTTTTCAGGGGTGGGGGGTTCGGGTAGTTTTAGACAATGGTGGGGGTTCGGGGTTGTTTTCAGAGATGGGGGTTCAGGGTAGTTTTTAAGGGTCGGGTTTCGGGTAGTTTACAGGGGTGGAGGGTGGTTCAGGGTAGTTTTCAGGGGTGGGGTTAGGGGAAGTTTTTAGGGGTGGGGTTTGGGGTAGTTTTTAGGTTTGGATGGGGTTCGGGTAGTTTTCAGGGGTCATGGGGGTTCGGAGTAGTTTTCAGGGATGGGGTTCAGGGTAGTTTTCATGGGTGGGGGTCAGGGTAGTTTTCAGGGGTGTTGGGGGGGTTCGGGAATGATTTCCGGGGTGCAGGGAGGTTCGGGATAGTTTTGGGGGGGTTTGGTATTTTTTGGGGGTTGTTTTTAGTGGTCAGTAGGGGGGTTGTTTTTACTGATTAGGGGAGGGCAGGGTCGTTTTTAGGGCTCAGGATGAGGGGAAGGGGGCTGGTAACCTTAGCCACGCATACCCCTTTTACCATGCATGTCTTTACCGCAAAAAATCTTGTTAAAGGCATGTGTGGTATAGCAATGCGTGGTTAAGATGCGGTAGTTGTACAGCCAGCTTTGTTTAGGTATGCAGGGTTGAGGAACTCGTTGTTCCGACATACAACCGGACCAGAAGGGACACTTGAAAGAGAATGCCAAATCAAACAGAAGCCAGTCGATCCTTTTGACGACTTGCCATCATGTAGAAGCAACCAACAGGATCCCACCAAGACCTGAGGTGAAGGCTGGTAAGGAAACTATGAGCTGGTTTTCACAGATTGGTTGAAAGAGACCATAAGGTTGTCTTGACTTTTTGGCTTAATGTTGCATAAATATTGTTATTCTTTTGTTTAAATACTCAACTTACTCCTTTTGTAGATGGTCTAATTAAAGTTGTGCTTGAGATGCAATGTTAGATCCTGGATTCGTTTTGACGAGGGCTTGACGGTGCGGACTGCCAGAAATCATACTTTGAGATGATATACTGTGGAAAGGACGTAATAAATATCAAATTGGGTCACTACAATTGCCTTGGCCTTCCTATTTTCTTGTGTAGCTTTGGCTGTCTTGCAATCCTCATGTAATTAAAAAAATCATTAAAAAAATACAAACATATAAGTATACATCCACAGCGGGGATTTCAGTCTCTTCATTCATTGGCCTGTTCAGCTGTCATTCACGTTTCTCTAGAAAAGAAGTGCTCTTCAGCGCCATTGATGAGGACCAATCCTATACTTTGAGTGTGCTACTTTCTTTCCATGTTTTAAACGTTTTAATTTTCTTTAGGCACACTTATTAGTTTAAAGTTTGTCTTCAGGTTACAGAAGTTCAAAGCCAACAGTGCCTTTTCATTGTGGCAGTTAGATTAACATGTTCAGAGATATACATTAAAACAAAACAAGGAGTTTTGTCCCTTTTGGCAGTACACCTGCCTGATAGGAAGCATCCATGCTGTTCTATTAAAATGATATGTAATGGCTATTTTTTTGCAATTATTTTTTTAATAATACAAGTTTACTGGAAGAATAGGTCTGCCACGTTTAAGCAGAAGCATTTTTTCCCTTTTTTGCGGCATGTACGTGTAATAAAATAATTGTTTTATAATTGTGTTTAAATTATTGATGATCTCTGTCAACGTTTAAGTCGATATAGTTTGCCTTGGACTTGTCAGTGAATGGACATTAAATTGTTTCCATGATTCTGTTTTTAGTCCTTTGCGTTCAGGGATTGGCGTTGTGCTGACTGTCAGACTTGGAAACATGTTCACATAGGGTGGACTCGTGACCAGAAACTCCTGTTTCTGCAGAGAGAGTCAAGCAATGCACCACAGTCAATGGATTTGTGTTGGCCACGCTCCCAGAGAAGAGAAATTACTCCACCACCCACGGAAACTATTTAGCTAGAAATAAAAATACTTAGGAAAGTGGCTTTGCAGTGGTTGCTGCTTTAGCAAGTTTTGTGACAGTTGTAGCGGCAGCCCTCCAGGGGCCCATCTGTAAGTGGTCGGGAGAGTGAGACACGGTGAGGAAGGAGGAGAGCCTGGCTGGACGGGGGGGGGGGGGGGGGGGGTAGAGGCAGAAGCACTAGCAGCAGATTGCCTGAGCAGAGCAGGGCTTGGCCTTTTCCTCTTTGCCCTCTGTTTTCTCCTTCCTTCCCCTCTCCCCTTGTTCTCTCCGCCCTCTCGCTCACCCTGTTCCTTCCTCCCTGTACACATTCTGTCCTTTCGGTCCCTTGTGAAATTCAATCCACAGTTACTGACAGAGATCTTAAGATTCTCCCTTTAAAGTATGAGTAGCTCACCCAGCCCATTTTTTTTATTTTTAGTGCTTGTACGCCTGAATTTCTAAAGAGTTGATTTTACAAGAACTGTCTTTCTCTCTCTCTCTCTCTCTCTCTCTCTCTCTCTTACTATTTGAAGAATCCAACTCTCTCTTTCTATCTTCACTGCATCATCTAGGACTGTCTGCAATGCTTAATTTGTAAATAAATATGTGCCAGGGCTCTCATCAAGAGGCCACTGCATTTGTGCCACACTTTGCCCCTGCCAAGCTGCCTGTGATAACAACACAACTACTAATCATCACACTTCTACAAGTGTGACAATTCTGTCTATTCCAGGCCCCCAAAGTTATAAGAATGGCTTGGGGGCAGGTAATAGTCATTTTATATGTGTATTGAATTCATAAATGACTGTTGTTGTGGTCATCTAAGACAGCACCACCTTGTGGCAGATCTTCACAAGTGCCGGTGTTTACAATTAAGTGCCTGGCCGAGCACCGGAAACCACTGGCTCAAATTAAGCACTGCCTTCTCACCTTCTCTTCCTCTTTCCATCTCTTCTAATAGTGTTTTTTTTTTAATTCTGTGCCCTTCTATTGCCTTCATTTTCTTTGACTGTGCCCCGTCGTCCTATTATGCTTCCCTCCAAGATGATATTGTCGCCTCTTGCCTCCATTCATTTTTCAAATTTTAACCCTTCTGTGCGGGGCATATTCCCCCGCTGCGCTCATTTATGAGAGGAGTGAGTTGCGTTTGCACCACGCAGTGTGGTACATGCTTGATGCAAACCTCTAAGTCAGATATTTTAAGCCACCCAATGCCACTTTGCGTGGTTCTGAGTGGCTTCAAAACCTGGAGTACTGTAAAGCAGCGCTTTGTTTTGCATTACTCTGCCCTTGGTAGGCGCTCCAAGGGCGCTGCGTGGGTTTTCCAATGTAACTCCATTGATATTGATGCATCCCCTGATTTACAAGAACTTGTAAACCTGGGGATGCACCAAAAACGTACAACGTCCTCTTTCTGTGTGCTACATTTTGCAGCACACGGAGAAAGAGAAATATGCCACCTAGGATTGTTTTTGTGCAGGAAGGTGCCCCTTCCTGCACAAAAACAATCCCGCAGGCAACACAGGCACCCATGCCCCATGGTGCAAGGGTTCCTGCATTGGTGCTAGGCTGCTAAAAGAGCGCCAAACGCAAGGGAACGGACAGTAATGCACCACATTGCCTTAAATACGGCACATTCCTACCCTTTCCTTGTCACTTAGTGCAGCACAGCAAAGTGACTTGCTGTGCTGCACTGTGTGACTTCCTCGTAAATCCGACCCTGGTTCTTTGTCTGCAGGCCCATGAAGGGCTTTTGGTCCACCAGTCATTTACCTGGTGGGCTGGAGCCCCTGGAGGCCACTTTTTGGGCAGGTGGGCACACCTGGGGCCTCTGTCACTTTCACCAGCTTCTCAAGGTTAACTGCAGCAGGCATAGTGAGGCTTCAAAAGAGAGAGAACGAGAGGGAGAGAGAAGTTAGAGAGAAAGCGATGAGAGAAGGAGACGAGAGAGAAAGGCTGAGAGAATGGATGGATGGAACGAGAGAGATTGGGAGAGGAGATGAAGGGAGCGGGAGTGGTTTGAACATTTTTGGGCTGCCTTAAGTTCCCCAGTCAAACCCAGTTTGTCTGTATGGCATGGAGTCAAATGCTAACCCTTTTCACCTTTGTATTTGCAGAAACCTTCTTTCCAGGCCCCTTGAACCTCAACCCTCTGTTTCCATCTTTCTCTGCTCTCATTTTCTCATCTGTTTTCAATCACAATTGTTCCTGTTTAACAAGCATTGTCCTTGTTTTTTCTTTGCGTGTCTCTGAGAGTTGAAATAAACCAAGACTACAACTCACAGAATGCCTTATAATTCTAGAGGAATATCCAGAATTGGAAATTAATGTTCCTGATGACATGGAGTCAGATGGTAATTTTGGCCAAGAGCCTTATTGCAATCAAAGAATAAAGCCCCACAGCGACCAGATTGAAAGGAAAAAACAGACTGCAGATGGCGCTTCACATGTTTGGGGCCTGGTGCCAATATTCCTGCTTAACTAATGATAGCTGCTACCATGTACTTAATTGTTAGGTCTCACCTGCGACAACGTACGTGCCTACTTGCGTAGTCGCTTTTGTTTTTGCGAGATATCGTATACAATCAAGGGCCTTGCATCCAGCCTATTGCTTACCAATGGTTAGCTTAATAGTCACTTTCATTTCCTTGCTTCTTATGGGTGAGTGTTTGCGTGCTTCACTTCTACTTAGTGTATTTCTCTCTTCGCATGGACCAAGTATGGATTTATTCAGTTTCCTTCTACTAATGTTGCTCGTATTGAGGTACTTCTTTTTTATTTTGCTGCCCCTTCATTGCTGCCCCCTCCAAACCTCTGCTTTGCTGCTTGCCCCTTTTCCCACACCCCCTACCTCATCGCTGCTTGCCCCCTTCTTGCTTGCCCCTCCATCCATCGCTGCTTGCTCTGTCATTGTCCCACTGTCCCTGTGGTTGTATGACTGATCCACACATTCTTTTACGATCCATGCCACAAGGACCCACTCCTGAGCCTCATTAGGCCTTCGGCACCCCATTCCCAAGGGCCTTATGTATTTGAAAGGGGAGAGGCCATATGGCCCCACTCCCTGAGCAGAACCATTTTTGGCCCTGGGGACACCATCCCCTCAGACTCAATGTGTTAATTAAGGGGAGGGGGCCGTGCACCCTCTCCCCAAGCCTATTTTGCACCTGGAGAACCCCATCCCTCTCTTTAATATAGAGGGGGCCCCAGTGCCCACCGATGGCATCCACAAACAACCCCTTCTCCCCTTATGGAATGTGGCACCCTGGGTGACAACCACTGGGCTTATAATTAAAAAATGTGGCCCAGGCTGGTATGGCGCAACAACTGCCAATTTATTTTACATTTTGGCCCTAGGAGGGTTACCCGTGTGTCCCCTCATGGGGCCTAGGGGGCAAGGTATCTCTACCCTGCCTATCCTATGTTTTTTTTCTTTCTTTTACCTCAGGGAAGGGGACTAAGGGCTAGATGAGGGTAAATCAGATTTACCGATTCATAAATACCGAATTTTACCGATTCGGTATTCATGAATCGGTAAATCTGATGTAGGTAATTATTCGGTAACAAATACCGAATCGGTAGGATTCGGTATTTACTGTTTCGGTAATTACCGAATCGGTATTTGCCATTGATTCCTATGGGCCATGAAGCCCATAGGAATCAATGGCAAATACCGATTCGGTAATTACCGAATCGGTAAAAATACTGAATTGCCAAGGGGGACAAGGTGTCACTTTGACACCCTGTTGCACCCCTGTTTCTGGCTTGTGTGCCATGTGACACACAGACATGCCCTTAGGGCATGTCTGTGTGCCACATGGCACAGGTGTGCATGTACACAGGAATTCGTTATTTACCATGCAATAGTATTACATGGTAAATAACGAATTCTTAGGGGCCTTTGGCACTGTTTACTGTGCCACCTACATATTGATTTACAGAATCGGTAAATTTACCGATTCGGTATTTTACAGATTCTGTAAATTTACCGAATCGGTAAATTTACCGATTCTGTAAATCAATGGCCCCCTACATTACAAAACTCAAATACTGGTCAGTAACGCCCGAAATCGGCCATTACCGACCGGTATTTTCCGTCCTACATCTGGCCCTAAGTCCCCAAGTTCTAAAATAGCTGCCAGCAATATTTTCCTCATGTTTCTGGCAGCCAATCAGAGCACTCCCAGGAGTCTGATTCCCATGGAAGCATGATTGCTCAAGGGGGGAAAAGCTCCTGTGCCAATCAGAGCACACTAATTTTAAACTGGCGCCCCATAAGAGTCTCTCATGTCTCTCGCAGACCCAACTCTCCAGATATACATTAATTTTTAAACCTTCATTTCTCACAAAGTACTGAACGGATTTACACCAAATCACATAAAGCACAATCTGTGGACCAAGATCTAGCGTCCTGACGAAGTTGGTGTAATTCTGTTCAGCAGTTTTTGCTGTAGCCCTGCCAAACAAGTCTATGGAAAATGCACGGGGATTTTACTTTTTGGGTATATATATATATATATATATATATATATATATATATATATATATATATATATTACCTACTGGCGATAGCCAGTAGGTATATATAGTTAGGATTGTTTTCCATAGGGAAATCGCAACATTCTATTGGGAATAACTTTGGCGCCGGTTGAGGAATCTTCCTGAAATGTTCCTTAACTTTGCCTCGCGGCGCTCCGGTCCTTCCCTGAAAGTTTGGGGAGGATTCGTTAAGCGGGGCCGAGATAAAAGGGGGGTCCCAAAACGTGTTTTCCCCATGTTAATTTTCATAGGGCGGTTGGACTCACTTTTAGCCCGAACGGCTGAATGGTTTTCCACCAAACTTGGCAAAATTGTAGGGACTGGTAGCCCGATGTGCCTTTGCTATGTCTCAAGATATGTGCTCCAGTGGTTTTTACGAAAATTAACTTTGAAAAATATATATTGGGCTACATTGGGCTATATATATGTTAGAGCCCAAATGTAGCCCAATGTAGCCCAAAGATGGCCACCAGAGACAAAAAAAAACAAATGTAGCCCAAATATCAGCCAGATGTAGCCCAACTATAGCCCAATGACAGAATGTCCCAGAGTGTTCTAAAGAACAACTAGAGCGCTAACAGTCTTACTTATGACAAAAGTATGGCACACCTGAAGTCATCTTGATTGGAATAAAGTGTTAACACTTAAAACATTTAATTTGCAAAGGAACAAAATGAGGGGGTTCATTTTGCCATAGAAATTATGATTAGTGCTGAAGAAAGAAAAATTAGGGCACATTTTGAGTGACTTCTCCATAGGGAAATCGCAACATTCTATTGGGAATAACTTTGGCGCCGGTTGAGGAATCTTCCTGAAATTTTCCTTAACTTTGCCTCGCGGCGCTCCAGTCCTCCCCTGAAAGTTTGGGGGGATTCGTCAAGCGGGGGCCGAGATAAAAGGGGGGTCCCAAAACGTGTTTTCCCCATGTTAATTTCCCTAGGGCGGTTGGACTCACTTTTAGCCCGAACGGCTGAATGGTTTTCCACCAAACCTGGCAAAATTGTAGGGACTGGTAGCCCGATGTGCCTTTGCTATGTCTCAAGATATGTGCTCCAGTGGTTTTTACGAAAATTAACTTTGGAAAATATATATTGGGCTACATTGGGCTATATATATGTTAGAGCCCAAATGTAGCCCAATGTAGCCCAATGTAGCGTAATGTAGCCCAAAGATGGCCACCAGAGACAAAAAAAAACAAATGTAGCCCAAATATCAGCCAGATGTAGCCCAACTATAGCCCAATGACAGAATGTCCCAGAGTGTTCTAAAGAACAACTAGAGCGCTAACAGTCTTACTTATGACAAAAGTATGGCACACCTGAAGTCATCTTGATTGGAATAAAGTGTTAACACTTAAAACATTTAATTTGCAAAGGAACAAAATGAGGGGGTTCATTTTGCCATAGAAATTATGATTAGTGCTGTAGAAAGAAAAATTAGGGCACATTTTGAGTGACTTCTCAAATCCTCTTATATTTCATTAAAAAAATTCTGATATGCAGTCTCCCAAGATGGCCACCAGAGACAAAAGAGCCTGTGCTTAAAAACTCTGTTAGCAAAGCAGGCATTTGAGATTTAAAAAACGTTTTAATATATAAAAACGTTATCCGCTAATAGAATTAGCATTTAAAAAACCTTGCGAATTCAATGAAAAAACCATAGGTTTCAGGCCTTATATAGTTAGGAATTAGCATTTAAAAAACCTTGCGAATTCACTGAAAAAACCATAGGTTTCAGGCCTTATATAGTTAGGAATTAGCATTTAAAAAACCTTTGAAATTCACTGAAAAAAACCATAGGTTTCAGGCCTTATATAGTTAGGAATTAGCATTTAATAAAACCTTGCGAATTCACTGAAAAAAACATAGGTTTCAGGCCTTATATAGTTAGGAATTAGCATTTAAAAAACCTTTGAAATTCACTGAAAAAACCATAGGTTTCAGGAGTTATATAGTTATGAATTAGCTTTAAAAAAAACTTTGAAATTCACTCAAAAAACTATAAGTTTTAGTGGTGTTATAGTTAGCTGGACATTTTACTCATACAAAACCATTGAAATTGCTCCTATATAGTTAGTTGTACTAACTATATTTCGCGCACCCGCAATCCACTGCTGATGATGTCACATATTAGATCATTCATGACATGGTCAGTGACATCACTGATGACATCTCAAATGACATCACTGATGACATCACTGATGACATCATCCACGTGACAATCACATACACCTTTTCATACACTATTACAATTTTTCATCACTCTTTGTAAAATACAGAGTATCATATTTAAATCCATTGTCACAGCAATACAAGTATCTAAAAATCCACTCAGTGATTCATAGATGTATACACACATCTAATCACTTACCTATGGATTCACTCATACCTGCTGTCAATGAACAATAGAACACTATCAAAAATACTTATACATCTATATCGACATTAAACAACAGCACGCATCCTATTCACATATGAAGTCATCCTACTCACTTATGCAAACAATGGATCATACTTACATATTTACTTAGCAAAACACTTATGCAAACACCACTTTTTCTATTAATTTAGATAGTAAGTCATACTTAGTGAATTATAAAATCATTATTACAAGTATACAGTTATCCATACAGTCACTCACACAATCATTGTGTCTTATGTATACTTATTTATATACAACAACTGACACATACACTGCCTTTTATTTTTCTAGTTTGTTGGACCTGTACCATTGAGAAATATATTTGCTCATCACCACACCCATAAAGATATTCACTCTACCCAAACAACTGTTAGAACATGTAGTTTTAACTTCATATATCTACTGAATCAACTATTCACACATCTTTGGACAGTCACACACCCCCCACCGAACCACACACACTTTCACACTCCCATACAAATACTCAGTTAACTAATCAATAACTAATATAGACTTTCACATAGCTAGTAACCAACTGTAGAATCAGTTTACACAACAACTGACAAAGTGATACAGATATTCACACAGTTTAGTCACTATCCACTATATTTAGTGAGACATTATAAATTGGTCAAGTAAACAGTCAATTACACTGCTACTAAATCCTCCAGCCAAATATTTATTTATATATATCCACTTATTCTTCAATGCAAATTCCTATATATATAATGCATATTTAAATAACGAAGCAAACCACATTCACTGGATGATGTCATCAGTGATGTCATCAGTGATGTCATTTGAGATGTCATCAGTGATGTCACTGACCATGTCATGAATGATCTAATATGTGACATCATCAGCAGTGGATTGCGGGTGCGCGAAATATAGTTAGTACAACTAACTATATAGGAGCAATTTCAATGGTTTTGTATGAGTAAAATGTCCAGCTAACTATAACACCACTAAAACTTAGTTTTTTGAGTGAATTTCAAAGGTTTTTTAAAAGCTAATTCCTAACTATATAACTCCTGAAACCTATGGTTTTTTCAGTGAATATATATATATATATATATACACACACACACACACACACACAGACACGCGCACACACACACACACACACTTTGCCTGATTTATACTTACCTGATGTTGTAAAGGCATGCATGGTAAAGGTATATTTGTGGCAAAGTCTTGTGCTGTAAAGCCAATGTGTGGTAAAGGCATTGCGTGGTAACCGATGTGTGGTAATGGCAATGAATGGTTCCAAACGCGTGTTAAATGCTGTTTCCCGTCCCTGCATGTTGACTGAAATTTTTTGTTTTGATATAAAACTGTCAACAAGACTCGGGTTACTTTTGTTGATGGCTCTTTGTTCGTCTCTCTCTGTGCACATATGCCTGCTTTCTTTGTTTTCGTATGTGCACATGAATTTGTGAATGCGTCTGCTCATGTACATCTGTGTAAATGTATCACTATGCATTGTGTGTGACAGTGCATTTTCCCAAATAACTTTCCTGTGCATACCATTATGCGCGGATGCTTATACGTATGTATGTATGTGCACAACTCTTCCTTTGTATATGAGGGTATTTATTTATTTATTTTAAAAGTTTCATAGAGCGCGAACATGACCCTTGCGGGCATCAGAGCGCTGTGCATAGAGGCAAAAGCATGAATACGTTTAGTAAATTAGAGGTTAGCTAAGTAATACCACACAGAGTAAAGAATAGAGCACAATAAGGTGGGATAAAAGTCAAATTAGTCAACACTCAGGAAAAGCCATTTGCTCTGTTTCTTGAAGGCAGCAGTGGAAGGATTGATACTAATCTCAATAGGAAGCGTGTTCCACATTCTAGGAGCAAGGCCAGAGAAAGCACATTTATACGTACTTTTCTTTTTGAATTTGGGAGGTTTCAAGAGTAGAGTGGACGTGCTTCTTAAGTTCTGACCCAAACCCGAAAGAACAAGCTTGTTCGCCAGATAGGCCGGATTGTTGTACTGCAAGGCTTTATGCATGTGGCAAGCTATTTTAAAATGAATCCTCGCTTCCATAGACAACCAGTTAAAATGAAGCAGGCCTAGTGCAATCCGACCGTGTTTTTTGGAGCCAGTGATGAGCCTGGCCGATGTGTTGAGCGTGGCTCTGAGAGGGGCCAAGCTCGCTTTAGGAAACCCCGCAAGGGTCACCAGACCATATTAAAGTCGTGAGAGCCCCAGGGATTGTACTGCAGGCTTAATTTTCTTAAGGTTGTTAAGATGAAAGTTGGCACCCCTAATAGTGGCACTGATGTTAGCTTGCATATTCCGGAATTTGTCCAAGGTAATGCTTAATGATTTAGCAGAATCAACCAAGTGAGGGGTGCAGTTAAGGGCTGTGAGTTATTTTAGCCAGTCAAGTGTCGGAGCAGAGTGCTTGTGTGGGGCAATCAGCAGGAATTCCGTTTTGAGGGCGTTCAACAAAAGATGGTTCTGTGCTAGCAATTGTTGAGTTTGCGAGAGAGCCTCATTTAGAATTTTAATGTCATCTACAGAGGAGATCTTCAAATAAAGTTGTGTGTCATATGCGTACATGTGGTAGTGAATGTTAGCATGGTTCAGAATGACAGTAAGAGGTTCCATAAAAAGGTTGAAGAGCGTAGGCGAGAGTGCGGATCCTTGCAGAATGCTAATCCTGACCGGGGTACTGGATGCAAGGGACTGGTCGAGTTTAATCCTTTGTGCACGGTTATGTAAGAAAGAGGTAAACCAGTTTAGGACCGGACCTGTGAGACCCATCTTAAGTTGAAGAAGATTAATTAAGTTTTCATGTTTGATGGTGTTGAATGCAGAAGACAGGTCCAGAAGGATCAAAAGACAAGGGACATTTTGATCAAGGGATTTCAGGGTGTCATCCACAATGTGAGTTATTGCAGTTTCAGTACTTAGCCCTGCTCTGAAACCAGATTGAAAGAGGTCAAGTAGTTGAAATTTCTCTATATGGTTGCAGAGCTGCTTGTGGGCGCATTTCTCGAGAAGTTTGGCAAGGGTCATGATGCTGGTGATAGGTCCGAAATTGTTGAGATCAGATAAATCCGAGTTGGGCTTTTTAGGGATAGGAGTGACTTGCCCCATTTTGAGGCAGTCAGGGATGCTCCCTGCAGGAGAGATTCATGAATGATCTTCGACCAAAGAGGTAGAATGGCCGAGTTAAGGTCTTTAAAGAATTTCTCAGGTAGTGGAGCACTGAGTTGATTGGCCGGTTTTAGAGTTGCCATCACGTGTAGTAGTTCTGTGAGATCTGGCAGGATAAAAGGAATTCCAAGAGACGTCATTTCTGGGAGAGCAACCAGGAAGTATGAAGACTGCCGAGGGCACCACAAGCTCAGCTGAAGAAGTGATGTAGATTAGCGGTAGCACCATTGGAGAGACAGGTTGCCGCTCCGTTTCAATTTTCCTAGATTTATCAGAGAAGTACACTGTGAATGTAGTCCTCTGTGCAAGTACGCCTGTCATAGTGACTGCAAAACTGAGATACCGCTTGTGAGTGTGCCTCTGTGTGCCCTATTGGTGATACATGTGATGTGCCTATACCTCTGTATTTCCATGTCACTTTCTGCCAACATGTGCTTGCAGTGTGAGTATGGGACAGCCAAACCCTCAGCAGTCACAACTAGTCCTTGTGATAACGTGGATTTCCTGCCCAGACACAGGTCATCTCTCATGGACACTTTTCACTGCCTAGGCTATTTCCCTTGAATAATGTGTTACAGAACCAACGGTACCTTCATTTGTGAGTCCTGCACTTCGTTATTTTCTTACACTTTTAGTTACTTTGCCTTATTTTAAGTCTGTTTCATTATAATTTAAAAAGTATTGCTATTAAGCTGGAATCAGTTCCACGCACAAGATGTCCAGGACTGTGAAAAATGTGACAAGTGTATGTAGGTTTCATCTTTTCATAGGTGCAAGAAAGACACTGATTATCACTGAATAAAGCTTACATAGTACTTCATGGTCAACCGACCCTGGGAGTGCTTCGACTACAGGAGAAACCGTCCCACTGAGATAAAAAAGCGGCCCACAAACTGCTAAAACAAGCACTGGCAAAGCCAATAGTCTCGTCTATGCCAGAGCAATTGGCTTCGTCAATGTCTTATAGCATTTTTGTATAGCAGCACGGCTGAAAGTTATGAATAAATAGCACTGTGCTCCATTGTAGCGCTATGAAAAAAGCGCTACAACACGATGAGCACAGGCCGCGAAATACTGTTTTTTTTCTTTCAGTCATGCTGCACAGCAGCCGTGCTTTTCTGCAACATGGATAAAAGACATTGACAAAGCCGATAGCTCTCGCATAGGCGAGACCTATTGGCTTTGCCAATGCTTGTTATTTTCACTTTCTTTCGGTGTTTAACCTCGTTAATGACCATCGTCGATTAACTCCAGTTCCCTTTCCAATGTCACGCCACATCTCTGTTTTTCCCCTTCTTTTCCCGTTTGCTTCATTGCTGTTGTTCATCTTTCTTCACTGCCCCCGCCCCCTCCCTCCTCTGTTGCACACCACTGTCCCGAGTCAGAAAACCACACGTGCTGGTCTCGAGTGTTGTTACAGTGACTCGATACTCTGCGTTTGCCTTACAGCCTGTCATGCTCAGATAATGCGCACAGCCTCAAAGCCCAGGGTGGGGGGTCGGAGACTGCAGATTTGCTTCATAACTTGCGCAAACAACCCTCTGGCAGGACACTGCCTGCTCCTGGCCACCCCATTCTCTTACACACACAATCTTCGTCCATTGGGTGACTCAGTGGGCCTGGGTTACATTGCTTGATTTGAAATAAGTTGTCAGACATTTCTGGAAAATGTTATGCCTGTGTGGTGTTTCTGTAGCTTGAACCTAGATGCAGCACCACCCCATCTCTCTGGGGCCTGCCGAGCTGATTGCCAGGGCCGGTTTCGGTTCCCAGTCTGGCCCTCAAGTGGGGCATTCTTTTCTGGCACATCCGGCTCAGATAGTGGGCCAGAAGTTGCCAGGAAGACCTTCAAATTCAATGGCTGGTTGGACACGCAGCGGGAGTGCCTAAGTCATGCCCGTCTGCAGCCGTCCACGTCTGACCGGGGCCAGGGCCCAGGAACCCTGTCGCCTTTCAACCAGACATAGAGTCTCTGGTAAAGTCTCGCACTGCAGCGCTTCAGTATTTGCTGCAGCCTTCTCCTAACATGACCTGCCAGGTCATTGACCTAGGGGCGGCATTATGAACCTGCAAATCCTGCAGTTTTGCCTGCTCTACTCACGATAATTTTGGGGACGCTCATGTGGCTCAGCGCGGCAGTAATCTCCATATGCGGTGGTTGCGATGCCGCCGGCTTGGCAGCGTTCTCCCATCTGCCGAAGCAGCGGCCTAGTGGTCCGACCACCAAGGTCGTAATGAGGTCCTTAGTAAATCTCATGGGAGCTCTGAGACCTGGACTTTAAAAACAAAGAAGTAGGGCCTGGTAACTACCCTCTCTTACATTGGGTGCGATAGGGACTAGCCTTACATACACCAGTGGGCAGATTTACAAGGCCCTTGCGGCACTTTTGCGTCACTTTTTCCATGTTAAAAGTGACGCAAAAGTGGCGCAAGGGGCTTGTAAATCTGCCCCCAGGTACCTAAGGAATGTCACAGATTGCACAGTGTCCCCTAGATACTCATGTAAAATTATGCAAAGTCAGGAAACATACTTGCACAAAGTCACCCAAGGGGCACATGGACTCGAGCCCAGTCAAGTAGCAGGCCAAAGCTTTGCTCAGAGTCACACTGAGGCCAGAGAACATTAGCCAGACTCTCATACAAGTCCACAGTAGCGGGGCAGCATCCTACAAGGGCCCATGAGAGTGCTACACAATTTCCAGGAGGGGTGTAGTTTCATCGGGGTATTTGGGGTGTCCCACCCCCTAATAAATTCATTCTCATTTTTAAAGTCGGGTCGTGGGAGCCAAGTTGGTCCTGCCAGTGTGTCAGGTTTTATTTCGGATAAGCAGCAGGATGCAGGTTTCTTCTCAACTGTGCATGCATGGAGTGCCAATGAAAACTTCCCAGGGTTACTAAACAAGGAAGCACACTGCTTGGCCTGAGTTTATAGCACTGTTGTGTTTATCTACCATTGCACATTCTCACTGCACCAAACAGCCAACAAGCAGGTCCGCAGGTGTCTGGCTATCTGCATGCCGAAGGTGAGAGCCTGCAAATAGACCCTGAAGAAAGTGGTACATGTATTGAATATCATTTTATGAATATCTATTCACAAGTATATTGTGACCAAAACATTAATGGCCTCATTTACTATATTTTGACGCATGGCGGTTCAGTAGGCCTTCCTGCTGCGCTGCCATGCGCCAAAATAAAAGGGTAGGAATGACTCTTATCTACAAGATACGGCACATTTCTGTCCTTCTCCCCTGTGCCGGTGCACTAACAGCAGCTGTGCAGCAAGTCAGACACCTTGCACAGTTTTGGCCAATTTGGTTACAGGGGGCAGGCACCCGGTAACAAAAATGGCCCCCCAGGGGCACAAAACTGGCCCCCACCCTAGCGACCCAATGGGAAAATGCCGCAGGTGGTCCATTTTTTTCCAAACTGCAGTGAGAATGTGCGCGTACTCACACTGCTCTCTTCACACTAGTGGAGAAGCTACAGCATGATGTCAAGTCAGGTGAGCGTTGTAGGAGAAGGGAAATCCTTTAAAGAGTCATTTTCTCTGTGGATTTCCCTTCGCTTTTTGAAACTCAGGAGCAGCAACATTGTCGTGGTGTCACCAGGTCTTTAAGTGGAAGTTTTTTCAATAATATATACAAGCTATAGTTGCTGTTTATTAATCTTATGCAACTAACAACGATTGACAAAGCCAATAGTTCTGCCTTGTTGTAGGTATGATGTTACTTGTATCATATATCTGGGTGCAATGACAGAAACAGCTAAATACAAGTCGGGCAGCACACTATGCTAAGCACATATTTTTTGCTTAAGTGTTTTTAAGCCACGCCCTTAATTACACTGGCCACGCCCCTTTGAGAGACCCCCCCCAGTTTTGTCATCCCACTTAAAGCCCTGACGTCTATTATTTGAGTTTGATCATTTCCAACTAGATTTTCAATCGTGGATTGACTATGATCAGAAAGTCTGTGGTATGCTAGGTATCTATACAGATCCCATTGGTCACTACTAAATACACTTCAAATTGATTTTTGTGATTAATGTGGGTCGGCTGTGCTCTTTTAAAACAATATATGTTTACTATGGCTTCGACCATTCACCGGTTCACTGTCACGGGAGTCCCTTCCCATACTCTTTCCCATCTGGAAGCCATTGCTGAGCCGCGCGCTCACACTCTCTCTCAAATTAGCAGACGGCCGCGCCCTGCCATGTTATCTGTCTAGGGTTGATTACACGGGCGGACAGGCAGTGCCCAGTTCCGAGTCCCCGAGCTGCAGTCGGACGATGCTGCAGATGGGACCGCTCTCTGCTCCCCAGGCTGCTGGATTATAGGGGCGAACCCCTCCCCTTTCATCTGCCAGCAGGTTTCAATCACGCATTCCTAGTGTGTGCAAAGCCTTCAAATTGTAACCTTCAGAAAGCCTCCGTAATTCAAAGCACATGGCGCGAGGGCCTCCCAGACTAAGCATGGCCCCGCCTAGGTGCCTCATCTGATAGGAATCTGCCTGGTGAAAAGTGGGGGACCCGGCTCAAACGAGTCAAGTCAGCACGTCTCTTCAATGGCGCCTTTCTTCTCCATGGCCCTGGCTGTGGGGTTTGAGAAAGGCCTTCAGGTGGCTGGGGCTGAAAGGTGAGGTAGAGTTCTTGGTATGAGGCAGATTTACAAACCCCTTGCGCCACTTTTGCGTCACTTTTAACATGGGAAAAGTGACGCAAAAGTGGCTCAAGGGGCTTCTAAATCTGCCCCTATGAGAATAGCGTTAGAGGTCAGGTGGAGCAATTAATATTGAGCATAATAAGGGACCTAAGAGTAGGTAGGGTGGGATCTAGTTATGGTGGAGTACTAGAGAACTAAGGGGCATATCAGCAACAACCGGCGATAATTATCGCTAAGCGCACTTAGCGCTAGGATAATCATCGCTGGCTATCGCTGGTTTATATCGCCGAGATAGCGTGCTATCAGCAACGCTTATCTCGATTGCGATAAAAAACCCAGCAATAATTGTAAAAAAGTGCGATTATCGCTGGAAATTCAGCGATAAACGCACAGGGACAGGGGTTACCTTGTTGATAGGGCTGGCTGGTTTCAGCCCTATAATCCACCACCCATTGGCTAACATTGTTTAGTCAAAGGAAAGGCAGGAGTAAAGAAACATGCGATGAGCACAGTTAGCGCTCCTTTTATCATCGCTGCACAGGTTAGGAAAAGTAACGCAAAAGTGGCTCAAGGGGCTTGTAAATCTGCCCCTATGAGACTAGCGTCAGAGGTCAGGTCGAGCAATTAATATTGAGCATAATAAGGGACTTTAGAGTAGGTAGGGTCGGATCTAGTTATGGTGGAGTACTAGAGAACTAAGGGGCATATCAGCAACAACCGGCGATAATTATCGCTAAGCGCACTTAGCGGTAGGATAATCATCGCCGGCTATCGCTGGTTTATATCGCCGAGATAGCGTGCTATCAGCAACGCTTATCTCAATTGCGATAAATAAACCAGCGATAATTTCAAAAAGGTGCGATTATCGCTGGAAATCCAGCAATAAACGCACAGGGACAGGGGTTACCTTGTTGATAGGGCTGGGTGGTCTCAGCCCTATAATCCACCACCCATTGGCTAACATTGTTTAGTCAAAGGAAAAGCAGGCGTAAAGAAACCTGCGATGAGCGTGGTTAGCGCTCCTTTGATCATCGCTGCACAGGTTAGTGTGCAGGTTGATAATAGGAGTAATGTCGCTTAGCGACATTTTCCTGGAAATATCTGTGTGTTACGCCCACTTTGCATCTCATTAGAGATGCAAAGCTGGGCGTTGATGTAACGGGCGCTAAGTCAGCAAAACACGCAATAGCGTGTCTTTGCTGATAAGGCGATAACATTATCGCCGCTTTTTCCCCGAAAACGGACGTAAAAGTGGCGATTATTTTATTGTGCCGCCTTGATTATATGCCCCCATGGAGGGGTCATGTGGAGGGTTTTACACTTGTGGCATCCAGGCTTGGACTAAAGTAATGAAGAGATCTTATAGTAGAGGAATCTTTGTAAACTCTGGCTAGAGGGAAGGCGTGAATGCCAGTACAGTGGAGTATTAGTGTGAGTGGACCATAGCTAGAATACATCTTATAATGGCGGATTGTTGGGAGCTTTGGCCACAAGTGAGGAGGAAGTGTTGCTCTCGGTGTTGTAATAGGGCATTTACCCTGTAGACAGGGGTCTACATGTTTATGTTATGCGATGCTTTGATGTTTGGGCTGGAGGTGAGATGTTGTTTGTGATGCTACATGAAGTGGGGTTGGCTTTAACTGAAGTGCAGGTACTATAGGTATAAATCTCATGCAACACTGTGACACCTGAATTGATGGATGTGTTGTTATGGAGCTATATTATAGCAATAGGAGTCATATAGAACCTGGAAAATGCAAGGCATCAATAAAAAAAGCCCCCAGAATGTCTGATGTCTTACCCACGACCCCCTCAGTTCCTACACTGTATTTAGAGGTGGGGGATTACTGGATTTCTGTCATCGGAGACTAAGTTTGAGCCACTTCTGCCACCACATGCTCTGCCATCCATCCCGCCCTGGACCTCTGGCTCACAGTGGTGGTGGTTGGGGCAACAGCCACTGGATTTTCCTCCCCAGGACCGACATGGAGGACATTGCTAAACCTCCTGCTTCATCAGGGTAATTTTTTTCTACAACAATTTCGCAATTTGGGAATTTCTTTCATGAAAACAGAAAAAGAACATGGTACCCACTCGGTACTCAGCACTCCGCTCCACCTTCGGGACATCCACCACGATGGCGGATTCATGGAAGGCACGGTGATCCCTGTAAGACAGGCAGGGATCTGTCAATACAGCAGACGATGCTCCATCAGAGGGCAGAGGTCTGGGTCTTCGGTGACCTGGCAGTTCGCTGCCAGTCTCTAAAGGACCTCCCGCCATAGCAGATGAGGTGAATGTGTTCTTTTCAGGCAGTGTTAGAGTCATGATTAGGAGTTGAGGCCATGCTACGATATTAGAAGTTTCATATAATGTTGTATGAGGGTACCAGAGATAGCGGGGTGGTGGAGGCCTTGGCCTGAAGGAACATTACTAGGTGGATGGAGCTGGAGGCGAGATGAGCCAGTTATGGAGGAGCTCACAGCTTGGGCTGAATGTGAACTGGGAACCTCATTTACAACAAAATTACGAATCGACATGCCACAAGTATTTTTCTGCACAGAGCTGCATCATTTTAAAAGCATAGGGATGTGTCATATTACCAACAATATGATGCATTTGTTTGTTTTTCCCTGCACTGGCGCACAATTGGCTAACATGTGCCAGCGTTGCGGGGATGACTGGTTTTGTACAGGAAGGGACACATTCCTGCAAAAAAACAATCATTGATGGCATTTTCTCCTTTCTATGTGTGCTACAGAATGCAGCACGCATAGAAAGAGGTTAAACATTAGAGGAAATAAAAGTATTTCTCATCATTGCGCCACTCCTACCATTCCACTTCCCCTGGGGAGGCCTACGATTCTGACGCATTCCCAACTTTATAAAACTTTGTAAATCTGGGAATGAGTCTGGTTCCATGGATGTTCCGTGGGAACACCCACAGCAGCACCCATGGAATGTCCCTTCCACGCAGAGTAATGCGTGAAAGGGACCCATATTTACAAGGCCATGAAAAGTCATGCAGGGTGACTTTACGTGGGCTTGTAAATATGGGCAGGCACACTGCTCTTCAGGTGCGTCAATAAGTGACACAGCAGCAACGCAATGGACTTGTAAATGAAGTCCTGGGTGTCTTAATCATGGAAAAGTTTCATAAACTTGGGATAGATTAGGTGGCCCACTTCACTAGGCACAGCCCCGGAACCCACGCACGCAACCTGGGGGTCATCCTCGACTCCACCCTCTCCATGACCATGCAAGTCAACGGCGTCTCCGTGTCCTGCTTTAACACCCTCCGAATGCTCCACAGAATCTTCAAATGGATCCCTATTGACACGAGAAAGACCGTCACCCAGGCCCTCGTCACCAGCCGACCCGACTACGGGAACGCCCTCTACTCAGGAACTACCAACAAGCTCCTGAGACGACTGCAACGAGTCCAGAACGCCTCAGCTCGACTGATCCTCGACGTCCCCCGTCGCAGCCACATCACACCCCACCTGAGAGGCCTGCACTACAGCCAACCTCGCCCTCGCCACAGTCCCTCGCATCCGGAAACCCACAGCCGGCGGAAGATCCTTCCCCTACCTCGCCACCAAGACCTGGAACACCGTTCCAACCAACCTACGACAGACTCAGGACCTACTGGCCTTCAGAAGACTCCTCAAGACCTGGCTCTTCGATCAGTAGCGGCACATACCACCCCCCCCCCCCGCCCCCCAGCGCCTGAGACCCTAATGGGTATGTAGCGCGCTTTAGAAATGTAATGATTGATTGATTGATTGATTGACTGGGTGAATCTTTTGTGGGCATGGTCTAGAGGTGAAGGGAGGCTTTCATTCATTCATTCTGGTGCATTGTCTGGAGCCTGGCGCAATAGAGAGATGGAAATCCTATTTTGTTGGATGGTAGAGGGCTTAGCCTGGAGCTTCCAGTGAATTTGGATGCTTTACGGTGGAGAGTTGGAGAACTTCAGCTCAAAGTAAGGTGGAGATATTGCTTTGGTAAAGTCTTAGGGGAGCTGGACTGGGCATGAGGTAAAGGTCGTGTTAGTATCCTGTTCTAGAATTCTTGGACTGGAGTTGAGATGGAGGGTTTATTAGTGTCCACTGATGGAAGGTGTGAGTGGAAGTGAGGCACGGGCCTTGGAATGGATGTGTGCTGGTGGTCTTGATCGGTAGGCTAGGTGGAACCATTGATATGCTGGAATGTTATGAGAGGCCCTGGTATTTTTAAAGTTGTTAAATGAGCTACAGGTGGGGTGGAGGTCTTTTTCTAGGTGGATGTTATAAGCCTTATTAGAAAATATTCTAAAATTGTATTCTAGAAAAACGGAGTTAATCCCATTTGGCTTCAACCAGTCTTTCTGGACTACATGTTGGTGGCCTTCCTCGTTAGACACCCTCCCCTGTCCAGTTCAGAAAGTAAAAAATCTCAGGGTGAGCTTTGATGAACAAATTTGCTGCTCAGATTAAATACACCAGATTACATCTTCTTGTTTTCACCTTCGTAGGGTACTGAGCAAGGTGTTTTCTTTTATATTGGTGCATTTGCAGAAGTCGGTCATTGTTGCACTAGTTCTATCAAGAATTAACTATTGCAATGCCCTATACTGGGGCATACGGGAAAAGTTGCAGCTAAAACTTCAGTCACTTCAGAACGCGGCTGCTCGTTTGATCCTCAGGATTCCTACGTTTAATTTAATTTCTAAGGGCATTTGTGACCTTCATTGGCTGCCAGTGACTGAACGGGTTAAATTTAAAGCCCTTTGTATAGTTAACAAGGCCTTGTACAGTGGAGGTTCTGCATATTTTCGGAAGTCTTTTTCCTGGCATGTGCCTAACCATAATATTAGATCTGGCACTGCAAAAGTAGTAACAGTCCCTAAAATCAAGAAAGCGAGATGGGGAGGGAGAACCTTTTCTTTCTTGCGCTATAGGATGTGGAAGCACTTTGTCTTGAGATCCCAATCCAATATATCATCCTTATAAAAAAACTGTTAAAGACATGGCTTTTCTCCACTCACTCCCAGTAGATTGGCTGTTTTTCGTCTTTCTAGCGCTAAGGCGCCTTGGCAAATGCACGCTTTATAAAAACAAGCATTTGCAATGCAATAGGTCTCACATTTACGGAGTTTAAGCTATTGGCATTGTAAATGACCGTGCCTTTCATTTTTGTTTTTAAAACATTAATAAAAGGCATTGTTAATTACAGTGCCAATAGCTTAAACTCCGTAACTGCGAAACCTATTGCATTGCAAATGCTTGTTCTTGTACTGCGGCCAGTCCTCTCCTTTACGCCACTTTGCAATAGAGGGAGCTGCCGCCTTGACTGTGTATGTCATATTATGTTCTCAACTTAATGTGCAGACTGACAAGCATAGGATGAGAAAGCCAAGCCTTGCTCCGTGGTTTATGCTGATATGGCACATCCTGCGGCTGAGCACCCCCCGTCAGTGGTGCAGAACGCAGCAGCACTTCTGATCTGGCCAGGAAAGTCCAACAAACATTGGGCACAACAAGTGGGCCCAATGCAGGGTAAAGACAGAGCCCCCCAAAGGCAGGCACTGCTGGTATCTGCCATCCACCTCTTCATACCAACCTTCATGTGCTGATCCCAGCCCTTTCCCCAGACAGGGCTGCTCAGTATTCGCTTTACTTGTGGCTCCGTGCTAGGGCATTTCATGACCTGGGCACTATCAAAGGCCGGGGCATTCATGGGCAGGAGCCCCTACACCCAACAGGAAGGCTGTAAACGGGCTGACAGCATCTAATGGGCCACGGGCTGGAAACGCACTGCGGGGTGGTCCCATGGCTCGAGGGTGCACCTTCCTTGTCCTCCAAACCTCAGCCAGGGGTGGGTGAAGGCTGAATCTGCGAGAGAGGGGGCGGGCACACGCTGAGTGGAAGTCCATGGGTTAGGCCGGGTGTGGGTCCGAGCTCCATGTTTAGGCTCCAGAGAGTGATGAATTGGCCCAGTTCCGTCCCTCTGGAGCCCCGCAGGGGGCTGGGGGCCAGGCTGGAAGACTCCCCGCCCTGCCCTGTACCATCATCTCCATCCACAGACCCTAAGGGCTGCCTGTTCCCTGCGGAGGGCAGTGACAGGGGCATCTCTGCCTGTGTCCACCTCTCTGACTGTGCCCACCTCTCTGCCTGTTCCTCACCTCCTGCCTGTGCCCCACCTCTCTGCTTGTGCCCCACCTCCTGCCTGTGCTCCACCTCTCTGCCTGTGCCCACCTCTCTGCTTGTGCCCACCTCTTTGCATATGCCCACCTCTCTGCCTGTGCCCCACCTCCTGCCTGTGCCCACCTCTCTGCCTGTGCCCCACCTCCTGCCACCCCCTGGCAGCGCAGATGCCCTCGTCCGATGTGCTCGAGTAGGCAGATGGTTTGGAAGCTGGCGAGACCTAAAGAGGGTGCCCTGTTCTTTGCCTGTCTTGGGTGGAATATAAGTTTGCTTATCAAGAGTAAATGAAAATGCACTAAAACACTAATGTATACAGCAAAGCGCCATATCACAAACGTCTTTGAAAATCCATCAACACTACCTTGCTGTGCATAGAGAAATATCTCTATTTTATTATACAATCAAGTTATATGCATTCATAAAATAATACAGTTGTATTAAAACATATTTCACACACTCCCCCATTGTTAATACATCTTTTAGATCCTAAGATACATACAAAAAATATGTTTCATAATTAATCAAATAAATTAAGACCAAGTTTTCAAAGAATTTAAAAACCACACATGAAAACAAATGATGTGAAACCATTGATTGAGGAAGATACTGTCAGGGGCCCCGGGCCCTACTATGAGGACCACCAGGGAAGGCGAGGCGGGGGCGTAGAGCTCACCTTGGGATGGGGGGTGGATGTGTCAGTACACCCCCCAGGGCAGACCCAGATCGGGGGTGGGCCGTGTCTGATCGAGGGCATTCACACACCCCTGCACCTCAGAAGAAGGAATACAGAGGGGCGGGGGGCAGCCAGGGCGGCACGCGCCCCAGAAGGTGGAAACCAAGTTGTGCACGCGTTCTGCTGAAACGCCGGTGAGCCGTGCACGCACGCCATGCGCTGACGACATCCCAAACTGAGCATGCGTGCTGGTTGCCAGGGACATGTGTGGGGCCTGAAGCGCGCAGCAAGAAGTGTCCCGGGCTCCTGTGAGCTGAGGGAGCCCCTCTTGTTGCAGCCGGAGTGAAGACAGAAGTCCGGCGGGAGACATGAAAAGCCAGCCGCAGAGCAGCGCAGTCACCTGGTGAGTGGGATTGAATGGGAGGCATGCAGCACATTGCATGGCTTGCTAGGACGGAAGGGGGACAGGAGATGGGAACATCGCGGGACTGTACGTGCGTGTTCGCGCGCGTTCACATTTCCAGTCCGTCTGCGCGTGCCCATCTCCTGTCTCCCTTGAGAGGCAAGTCAGCGACAATAGGTCTCGCTGGCGACAGCGCTTCGCGCTGCATCGCCAGGTGCGAGACCTAAAAATGGGGAATATAAGACATAAAGGGCCCGATATAGGTCACCAAATACCGGTCGGTAACGGCCGAATTCGGGTCGGCCGTTACCGACCGGTATTTGGTGATTGAGAAGTAGGGGCCATTATTTTACATAATCGGTAAATTTACCGAATCGGTAAATGTACCGATTCTGTAAAATACCGAATCGGTAATTATACCGATTCGGTAAATTCCAGATGTAGGTAGCACTGTTTACAGTGCTACAGGCCTTCAGAATTCGGTATTTTATCACCCAATACAATTGGGTGGTAAAATACCGAATTCAGGTGTACATGCACATCTGTGCATGTACACCTGTGCCGTGTGACACACAGACATGCCCTTAGGGCATGTATGTGTGCCACATGGCACACAAGCCGGTAATTGGGGTGCTACAGGGTGTCAAAGTGACACCCCGTTCACCATTGCAGGATTCGGTATTTACCGATTCGGTAAATACCGATTCGGTATTTCCCATTGATTCCTATGGGCTTCAAGGCCCATAGGAATCAATAGGAAATACCGATTCGGTATTTACCGAATCGGTAAATACCGAATATTACAGAATCGGTAATTTTAAAATAAGAATTACCTACATCTGCCCCCTTCCTATTTACCTACTCTTAAATACCGAATCGGTATGATTCGGTATTTAAGAGTAGGTAAATAGGAATTACCTACATCGGGCCCAAAGTGTGAGTAGATGATACATAGGCATTTCTCAAATACCTACTTATGTATCAGGAGAGAGAAAGTGAGTTTATTCTGTCTTTTAAGAAAACCTTAAAGTCTCATTCATAAATACAACATATAGGAAAATTGATAAATACATGAATGATGGTTTAAAGGGTCTATGTTGAAGAGAAAAAAACGGATTCTGAATAAACACCTCTCCTCTGTCTCATCTTCTCATTAATTGTATCTCAGCATTTTGCCATGTTTATTTGAACATTTTAATGTCTCCATCTCTAACTTTCATCAACTGTTTCTTAACCTTTCATCTCAGTAGCATATCACCTGAATCTCAACAAATCATCACCTCTAAGCCAATCTCTTATCACCGGTAGCTCAACATATCTTAATATTTGTTACTAGTAACTCAACATCTAACCCTTTTATCTAGTTGCCACATCTCTTGCCACCTGTATCTCAATATCCCATCACTTGTATCTCAATGTCCCATCACTTGTATTTCAATGTCCCATCACTTGTATATCAATGTCCCATCACCTGTATCTCAATGTTCCATCACATATATCTCATTGTCCTATCACTTGTATCTCAATGTCCCATCACCTAAATCTCTATGTCCCATCACCTGTATCTCAATGTTCCATCACATATATCTCAATGTCTTATCACTTGTATCTCAATGTCCCAGCACTTGTATCTCAATGTCCCATCACTTGTATCTCAATGACCCATCACCTGTATATCAATGTCCCATCACCTGTATCTCAACGTTCTATCACCTGTATCTCAATGTCTTTTCACTTGTATCTCAATATCTCATTACTTGCATCTCAGCACCTTCCTACAATCCCAACACTCCATCATCTGATTTCTAGCCTCTTGCCCCATAATTATATCTTACACTCTCATCACCTACATCTCAACTACTTATTGCCAGCATTTCATCACATGTATCTTATTATCTCATCATTTGTATTATCCCATCTACCTTATCTCAACACTTCTATCTCAATATATGATTACCTGCAGCTCAGTGTTCTTGTATTCGTATATCATTGCCTCATCACTTACATTTCAACCTGTCACCACCTGAATCTCACTTTAAATGGCTTAATGTGTCATCTCCTGTAGTTAACTGCCAAAGTAACTGTAACTTGTCATTCGCTCTATCTCAACCTCTCATCACCCTTACTCCTTCCACTCATTGTATGCATCTGATCATCCAAACATCTGTCTCGTCGTAGCAGATGTATCACTACCTATCATCACTTGAATTTTTATCTTATCTTATATCTATCCCAGTCTTACCACCTCTACTTGAATATGTTTTACCCACTGTCTCAAGATATCATCACCCCATCACATCACAGTTTTATTTGAACATATTATCACCCCCTATTAACACCTCATCAGCTGCATTTCACTGTGTCACTGCATTCACATCATCATCCCTTCACCTATGTCCTAAAGCCTCATCACCTGTACCCGTGTGTATCATTGCATCCATCCTATCAGGTGTCCCAAAACCTCATCACTTGTATCTTTATGTATCATTGCATCTATGCCATCATCCCATCACCTGTGTCCTCATCAACTGCATCTCAATGTATCATTGCATCTGTGCCATCATCCCATCACCTGTGTCCTCATCAACTGCATCTCAATGTGTCATTGCATCCGTGCCATCATCCCATCACCTGTGTCCTCAGCAACTGCTTCTCAATGTATCATTGCATCCATACCATCATCCCATCACCTGTGTCCTCATCAACTGCATCTCATTTCATTTCATTTCATTTCATAAGGCTTTATTTGGAACAAAGGACATGTCCATAAAAGCACACATATGATAAATACAAAACAAATGACAGTTACAGTAAAATTACTTTTACAGTTGGACAATCAATGTTTAAAAGAAAGCATAATATACAGGCGGGGACAGAATAAATAATTAAAAACTCATGCTTTTCCTGGCACTAATAGCTTTAAGCAGGAAAGTAGCAGTATAAAAACAAACATCAGGATGGTGCAGATTAAAAAGCAATTTCATAGAATCATGTACTGTTCTAACACCAAACTTGACGAAAATAGGTTTTAAAAAAGTTTTACGAAAATTCCCATACAATTGACACAGCAGAAGAAAGTGCATAGTGCTTTGTGCAGAAGTGTTGTCACACGGACAAGGACCAGCAGGGTGCTTGTTCAGGGAAGGGAAAGCAACTAGATTATGCACAATCCCCATCCTTAACCTTGTTAAAACAAACTGATGGGAAACTCTGGTCACTTGGATCAAATACGATTGGTAGCCCGCTATTTCATTCATGCTGCTGTAAAACACACAGGCGAATAACTTGCCTTCATTACAAGCCCGCCTCTCTGATTTGTAGTTAAAAAAGATGTTCTTCATTTCAGACTTAGAAAGGTCTGAAGCCCCATATCGATCAGTGATTATATTAAGGCCATAAAACTCCTGAAAGCTGTTGATGATATATTTAATCCATGGAATCTTTAAATGGTAATCAACAGTGAGACAATCATTAATAATAGCTCTAGTTAAATATGTCTCTTCTTTCAGCCAAATGGAGCGCCACAACAATAGAGGTCTCAGAAGAATCAAATCATTTAAATATTGGATTCCGAGTTCTCTATGGACTAAGTCGTTAGAGGCAGATTTTGGCAGGCACAAAAGTCTTTTTAGGAAGACGTTCTCCTCCACCTGGAGGCTCCCAGCTGGGGCCAGACCCCAAACCCCTGCCCCATAAAGGGCAACGGAGAGACATCTGGACTGAAAAATCTTAAGCATGTCTTTTATCCGTTTGTTCCCTAGTTTGGTGGCAAACGTAAACACCCCATTGGCACTCCTCATCATCTTAGTCCTGACATTCTTATGCTCAATGGCCCAACTACAATTCTTTGAAAAAGTGATCCCAAGTTAGCAGAAATTGTCGACTTTTTGGACCGTTTGGCCTTCTATATAATAAGATTGGGGCTTACTCAGCCCTGGCCCACACTCCATAACATAGGTTTTAGTTTTATTAATCACAAGTTTTCTACTCTTGATAAACTGTGAAAACCCATCCATCAAGCGTTGAAGGCCTATCGGGGTCCTAGACAGCAGCATGGCATCGTCCGCGTAGAGCAATACGGGGACGTTAAAATCATTTACTCTCGGGGCATCTGCCACTACTGTCTGTAAAACCGAGTCCACCTCATTGATGAAAAGGGTGAAAAGCAGGGGGGCTAAAACACACCCCTGCCTTATACCCCTCCCGATCTTAAATTTGGTGGTACACTCCCCGTTAGAGCCATATCGAACGCTAGTACGTAACTTAACATAGAGTCGTGCCAAAAAAAAGACGATACCCTCGGGTGCCCCCATTTCAATCAATTTAGCCCAGAGAATTGCGCGGTCCACCATATCAAAAGCGCTGCTTAAATCTGCGAAGCAGAGGTAAATAGGGCCCTTCTTGGCCTGGGTATATTTCCCGATCAAAAGTTCGAGATTTAAGCATTGCTCGATTGTCCCGCGCCCTTTTCTGAACCCAAACTGACAGTTAACCAGGATCCCGTTGGTTTCTGCCCATTCTTCCAGTCTGACCAGAAGTACCCGGCTCATAATTTTCACCGAGGAGTCCAGTAGGGAAATTGGACGATAATTTTTCAAATCCCCCCGGTCGCCTTTTTTGAAGATGGGAATGATAATTGATTCTTCCCAGGCTGGGAGTATTCCATGACAAACCGCTGCGTTAAAAACTTTAACCAGCAGTGGGCCCCATACCTCAGGGGCTGTCTTATAAACGTCAATTGGCACCCCATCAGTTCCTTGAGCCTTTCCCCCCTTACTAGCGCTGATATTGTCCATAACCTCGGTAATAGTGATGTTCAAAGGGACAGTGGGCCAACCATCCCTATTATTACCCAAGGATTTATCAGAGTCAAAGATATTAGAGAAGTGGGAAATCCATGTTTCCATATTAACCATAGATGTTAATTCTGGTACCTTCTCATCTTTGAGAAACGGGCAATTAACAGTAGCCCAAAATAGTTTACAATTTTTTGATTCTGCAGCCAGGGTCAATATATCCCAGGCCTCAAGCCGTAACTCCGCCTTCCTTCGCTTTAGTATTATCTTATAATCTATTCTAAGCTGGGACACCTGACTCCTAACTCTAGGTTTGGCTGCCAGAGCCTCTTTGAGCTCTTTAAGCGCGATAGTACATGCATGGTCAAACCATCCCCTTCGTTGGTTGGGCTTAGACCCAGCTGTTTTAGTAAATTTATTGTCAATGATGGAATTAATTCTAGTAAAATATCCAATAAAATCAACAGTGACGTCAGCATGCTCAAGGATCGCAGTGATTTCTAATAAGCAGCTATTTATAATTAAATCAGACGTCAATTCCGCTTTATCCCCTTTCCATCTTAACCTAGTACCGTTCGGTCTATGGGGTTCAATGTTAACAATAATACCCGAATCCGGTACAGGTTTTTCTTTCCAGAGCGTGGCTTCAATTGTTATACAGTTGTGGTCGCTAAGCATGATATCCACGACCCTAGTGACCAAACTCCAGGGGATAAGGTTAGAAGACATACATATAAAATCTATAACAGTATTTGCCCCCCTACCTGTAAAAGTGGGCATACTCTCCCCAAAATCATTCTTCTCATTCTCCAATATTTCCATATCATGTGCTGCTAACAGATTATTCAAAGATTCCCCGTACATGTTATGTGGAAAATGGAGATCAGCGTCCCCAACACGATTGGTAACCCCACACGTACTTTGGCGGGAGAGGGGGCAGACAGCAATGTTAAAATCCCCTGCCAAAATAAATTCAAAAATAACATTCGAACCATCTATAATATCAGCCAGTGCACTCTCTAAGGCATTAACCACCAAGTGCCTGGTGCCGTCGAAAATGTTATTATAAAAATTGATTAGAAGGATATTTCTTCCCTCATCTTGTGACAACCATAAAATTTGAAGAGTGAGCCCCCACTGAAACATGTTTTTTAACGATTATAGGGATTTTAACAGAGATCAAAACCAAAAGCCCTCCCTTGGCTCTACCGGAGGTTGATGCCGTAGCAGGCAATTGGTAAGACACGAAACCATTATAACTGGTAACATTTTTGCACCAAGTTTCCTAGAGGCAAATAATATCAAATAAACCAACAAATTATTTCCATCCCAAGCAGTCCTCTTTAGACAATAAACCCGCAACGTTCCAACTGGCGATAAAACAGCTGGGAGGCCCAGTGGATGTTTGCAAGGTTTCGACACTAGTGATAGTTGGACTAGTACATTGATTGCCCAAGATATCATTAGAATTAGGGAGAGTTACACTTAAACTTTCAGCTACATAGAGACCCTCAGTACACCCAACAGGTTCACCCACTGCACCGCATATCGTACGGCAATCATAATGCTCACTTACAGTGACTGGGAGTCCTATAACATTTCCATCTAACTCTCCACCACAGGGTACAGTATTTACTTCAGGCAACAAGGAGACCTGGTCAGAGTTTAGTCAATCGTTAGAATCTAAACCACTCAGGGGTTGGTAACAATTAGATGTTACCAGCTCAAAACCACTGGACAAACCAGCAGCACAGCCTCTTCTCCCCCCAAAGTCATGTGTGGGCTGGACAAATAAATGTCTGTAAAAATACCCCAAAGGTCTAAGTGAAATTCCCTGATCATTCGATGGGCGGGAAGTAGCTCTAATCAAAGAGGTGATGGCAAGATGTGGATTTTAAAAATTAACTATTACACAGTCGCCACTAATATTTTTATGTGATTTCCCTATCCAATTAGTTCTAGTGGTGATTAGAATCTGATCGGACAGAGCTACTGGGAAACCACACTCTCGATTCAGCCAACCCGCTGTTTTATTCTTCAGGGATTCATGTGTTTCCAGATTGCCATAAGGCCCTGACTCCCTGACTGGTGGAACGTTAGTCAGAACTGCCACATACGGGGCACAATCTGGGGGTAAGTCGGGTTGCGAATAACCATGTCGCCTAGTCTTCTCTTTAGGTGGCCCTGGATTATCCACTGGAGCTATGGCAATAGGGGTCTTTAAACACACCACAGGCATAGGGTTGGATACAGCTTCAGTGACTGGACGTGATCCCTCTTCTGGAATCTTTGTGCTCTCCATTGTAGAACCAATAAACCTTGAGCTAACTTCAGGGCTAACATTAGACTCAGTATGTAAACTCAAAAGGGCTCCCAACCTCAATACCTCCCCCAAGATGGTGTCAAGTTTGTCCATTAGGGGTTTGATAATTTTATCAAGCTTTGCATCGATGATGCTAATCAAAAGCTCTAGCTGTTCAGAGTCTAGTTCAATATGGGGATTATTAATAACAGCTGCAGGGTCACTTATAACTCTGTCAGGTGGTGGCTCCGATCTTTTTTTATTATGTTTCCCCCCCCGTTTTGGAATATTTGTCCTACCGATATTCCTCCCAGATCTTAGTACCCTCTGGGCTCTTGGAGCAGGGGAGTCAGATATTATTGTATCAAGAGGGGACTCGGGCGTGACCAGATTAGGCTCTAGTACTATAGGAGTAGCCGTAATTGGAAGTAGAGGGAACTCAGAGTTGCAACTGACATCGACTAAGGAAGTCAACAGGGATATAGGTGACTTGGGTGAGTTAGGTAAAGATACAGAGGGGGTCCCACGCCCCAATGAAAGTCGACATTTGTTGTTGATTTTATCTACTACTTTAACAAGATAATTATCGAGAGTAGCTAGGGCTGGACGGGTGTTTACGTTGTTGCATTTAGACATGATAAACTCTCACAAGATACTCACAACAAATATTAAAATCCGAGAAGCCTTAATGAACGAAAGGGAGAAATTCCCTTATACAGTTAAAATATTAAACAGGGGACAGAGAACACGGCTAAGGGAGTGCAAAAACAGTCTCGTTTACCAAAGGCAAAGCCGTCTACCTTAAATGTCCAGAGCTTGTCCCAGAACCAGAGTCCGTGGCACTGCCCTGTCTCGGCCTGCCTCGGACGGCCACAGACGGCCCGCCCTTTGCCCGGGCTTAGCCCGGCGCCGCCCGCGCGCGTCCCGTGGTGTGGGAGGCGTTCGGTCGTCTTATGGCGCCTCCGGGCGCGTGGTGATGCGTCACGCCCTCCCTAGGGCTGCTGAGAGCAGTAGTCCGCTGGCCGGGACTACTGTGTGCGCTGGGCGGTGGGGCGGTGAGGAGCGAGCAAAGCAATCGCCTGGTGCCGTTTCCCTCAAGGCGGCGTCAGGCTCCAGGCTCCGGAAAGTGTCCCCTGCATCTCAACGTGTCATTGCATCCTTACCATCATCCCATCACCTGTGTCCCCATCAACTGCATCTCAATGTATCACTGCATCCGTGCCATCATCCCATCACCAGTGTCCTCATCAACTGCTTCTCAATGTATCATTGCATCCTTACCATCATCCCATCACCTGTGGCCTCATCAACTGCTTCTCAATGTATCATTGCATCCTTACCATCATCCCATCACCTGTGTCCTCATCAACTGCATCTCAACGTGTCATTGCATCCTTACCATCATCCCATCACCTGTGGCCTCATCAACTGCATCTCAATGTATAATTGCATCCGTGCCATCATCCCATCACCTGTGTCCTCATCAACTGCATCTCAATGTATCACTGCATCCGTGCCATCATCCCATCACCAGTGTCCTCATCAACTGCTTCTCAATGTATCATTGCATCCTTGCCATCATCCCATCACCTGTGTCCTCATCAACTGCATCTCAACGTGTCATTGCATCCTTACCATCATCCCATCACCTGTGTCCCCATCAACTGCATCTCAATGTATCACTGCATCCGTGCCATCATCCCATCACCAGTGTCCTCATCAACTGCTTCTCAATGTATCATTGCATCCTTGCCATCATCCCATCACCTGTGTCCTCATCAACTGCATCTCAACGTGTCATTGCATCCATACCATCATCCCATTACCTGTGTCCTCATCAACTGCATCTCAACGTGTCATTGCATCCTTACCATCATCCCATCACCTGTGGCCTCATCAACTGCATCTCAATGTATAATTGCATCCGTGCCATCATCCCATCACCTGTGTCCTCATCAACTGCATCTCAATGTATCACTGCATCCGTGCCATCATCCCATCACCAGTGTCCTCATCAACTGCTTCTCAATGTATCATTGCATCCTTGCCATCATCCCATCACCTGTGTCCTCATCAACTGCATCTCAACGTGTCATTGCATCCTTACCATCATCCCATCACCTGTGTCCCCATCAACTGCATCTCAATGTATCACTGCATCCGTGCCATCATCCCATCACCAGTGTCCTCATCAACTGCATCTCAACGTGTCATTGCATCCTTACCATCATCCCATCACCTGTGGCCTCATCAACTGCATCTCAACGTGTCATTGCATCCTTACCATCATCCCATCACCTGTGGCCTCATCAACTGCATCTCAATGTATAATTGCATCCGTGCCATCATCCCATCACCTGTGGCCTCATCAACTGCTTCTCAATGTATCATTGCATCCTTACCATCATCCCATCACCTGTGTCCTCATCAACTGCATCTCAACGTGTCATTGCATCCTTACCATCATCCCATCACCTGTGGCCTCATCAACTGCATCTCAATGTATAATTGCATCCGTGCCATCATCCCATCACCTGTGTCCTCATCAACTGCATCTCAATGTGTCACTGCATCTGCACCATCATCCCATCACCTTTATTATGAGCCCTGATTACCTGTACCTCTATGTTTCATTACATACATTTTATCACCTGGATCCCAATATCTCATCACCCGTCCCTCAATGTATCATTGCATTCACACCTTCATCCCATCCCCTGTGTCCTTATCAACTGCATCTCAGTGTATCATTGCAACCTTGCCATCATCACATCACTTGTATGCCAAGGCCTCATCACCTGTATCTCAATAGATTCCTGTGTCGGACCATTAATTAGTATCTCCTCCCTGTGTGGCAGTTGGTCCTTTGTCAGAAACAGTTGGTATTCGATCCGGATGTCCTCCAGGATGGAGGGGTGAGTGGTTTTAAGGGAAATCCTCCCCTTACAAGACACCACATATGCACCTTGCATTTTGATGGCTAGGAGAGAAGTAAATATACAGAGATCAGAGCTGGCAGATAAGGTTTATTGTTGAGTGGTGCTCCTTGGTAAAGGCTGTCTAGACTCACCCATATGTGTGAACATAGGCTTGCTGTTAGACACATGGACAGTGGTGGTGCCAGCCAACACGGTTAAGAAGGTAACATACTCTTAAAAGAAAAGAAATAGCAAACGTGTAGGTCATTCATTGGTGCATTGGTGATTTATGCAGAGATTGCCACTTCTTCGCAGCTCAGTGGGGTAAGGGATTGCATGGTGACTATGCAAGGTTTTTGTCTTTGAATTGCTACACCACTATCATACTACAAGAGCACTCCCCGAGCTTAGAAGCTATTTCAAACACCATGCTTTCAGGATGTTTCACATGTCTCAGTGTAGGTTTAGTGCCAGAATATAGCATTCAGAATATTTTCATAAATAGTTTGTCCTAAATATCACTAACAAAAAAAATTCCCGCTGGAAATAATTTTGGAAACACTACCCCCAATGAAACAATATTTTTGCAAACACTATTCCAGGAAATTATTTTTTATCCGATTATTTATTTTGTGTATGGTATTTAGACATGCAGTCCTCTGAACGTGTACATTCGGCTCAGTACATGTGAAAGTCCTCCACAATTGGTTAATGTTCCTATGGCTCATGTCTTATTTTTCTCTCTATTTTAAGACTATGTTATAGGTTATCTGTTGGTCATGCGTTTGTGTTACACAGAATACTTGGCCATTATGATGGAAGTCACATGGGAGTCATCAATATCATCAAATATCTTTATTTCACCCGAAGCCATAAACAATACAATAAAATCCAACAATACAATATACAATAAATAAATAACATATTAAAGCAACTTGGTACAATGAGACGTCTAAAATTTAACAGCAAGAATATAGAGGGACAATGCATAAAATAGTACGGTCTGGTCAATACAAATTATACAACATCCATAGGTACGTAACCATGATTTGCTAATAAAAGAGCCCGCAGACACCACCCCATATAGCGCAAATTAGCCCTATGATGTCTTATCCAACGCATGGTTCCCAGGAGCTTTGCTACCCCGTAGACAAACAAAGGGCAAGTATCCGCTTTCAATAGCCTCATGGCATCAAGGTGACTAGTGAGTGGTACCCAGTTGTCTAGAAATTGGTGCCAGCCATGCTGAACGGGGTTGGACATAGACATGTGGGAGTCATATCTAGCCTTGCAAACTATGCTAGAACATAATACAGGTCATTTTCAGAGAGTGCTCGTATTCCACACACTATGCTACGATCATCCATCTGACAGAATCCTTCCTAGGCTTAGGGTACACTGTCTCCTACACCATCCTGCAATCACCTTACAAAATCATCCTAGAGGTCATTTTGTCACACAATGCTATGTTCATATCATGGAATTACTTCAGATTCTGAAACTCTCTGATCTACACCACACCACAACCATGTTACAGATTACCTGATGTACCACCATACACACACATGCTAGAATCACGAAAGAGAATCCTATTTGATACTGGAGCACAGTCTACAATACCATGCGAAGACCATGTTATGGAATAGTTCTTGCTCTTGGGGTCTAGTATTTCACATAGTGCTAGGGTCATAGAGCGGATTAATTCTTGATCTTTTGCTGTTGTCGTGCTAGGGCCCAGAGTCCATGATGTTTGCTTACTATCACATACACTATGCTTGGACCATGCTGGGGAATCCCTGGGATCATGATATTATCATAAACACTACGGGTTGACCATGTTGCAGAACCAATTAGGATAGGCTAACTCCATGTTAAGGAATCCTTGATGGTGGGGCACTATCCACACCTACCATACAACACTCTGGAGTTACCATTACTGGGGTACTATTGAACACCCCACATGAGTATTGTGTTACATAATCCATGGTGTTCTTAAGCTATTTAGCATGTGATGTCAGGGTCATTTTATGATATCATTGGTGTTGGGGTTCTGCCAGACACACAATTAGAGGATCACGTTAATGGAATCCTTCCTCATATCGTGCTATCCGACAGCCCGCTTGAGGATCACATGACTGTACCCATGATGTTGAGTTGCTATTGAAGGATATTAGGATCATTGTGTGCATCCTTGAAAGTTGAGGTGCTACCAAACATTCCACATTATTGAACCACTCTTAATGTCGGGGTACGTTATGTGTGGCTCAGCTCTTATACCAATTTGTGTTGTCACTGCACACTCAAATTGTGAAGGAAAACATGCAGCATCCCACACAAGCACATGCTCAATATTGAGTGTTTTCTTCTTGTTGGTACCTTTTCTAAAAGGGTTGTTGTTGGTATTATGGGAATTGGTGAAAAGACAAGACTACCATAACTCATACTATGTTGTGATCATGCATTTCTAGTCTCACTTTGAGCTTTAAGGGGCAATGCTTAAGTTATAGTCACCACTAGTTGCCTACTTATGGAAAACAAGCATTTACAATGCAATAGGTCTCGCAGCATTAAAGTTTGAGTTATTGGCATTGTGTATGACAATGACAATAGTTATAACTTTTGCAAATATGACACCTATAGCATTTGTAATGCAATATGTGTTATATTTACGCGACTTAGATGTACTGATATTACAAATAACAATGGCTTTTAATTTTTTTTAATAATTAATACTTAAATAAAAGTCATTGTAATTGAGTCGGTGGAAGGGTGAAGTGGGCGGGGCAGCACGTTGAAGTGGAGAGAAAGGAGGGTGAAGTTGGGAGAGAGGAAGGTGAGACAGAGAAAAAAGGGTGAGGTGTGGAGAGTAGAAAAGATAAAGCCCATAGGAACCAGGCCTGGGTACAGGGAGGTGCATCCTACATGAGGGACTTCGAGAGAGGACTGGCTTTTGAACAGAAACATCTTTGCATCTCCCTGGAATCACCTAATCCAGGCACTACTTTGATAGGGAGATAGTGCTCCTAAACTTACCTGAAAGACTACTGGGCCATGGGTTTCTGCAACAGTCCAGGTTGGGGGGCGTGGTGGTTGGGGAGTGAGGGTTTTCAGCATAGACATACAGTGGTCCAGGGCTGCAGGCCGCTCCTCCTACCACTCAGTGCACCCCCCATGCCATGCAATCTGACGTGTTCGGTGTTTCTCACCTTAAACGACTGCAGTCAGTAACAGAGCAGTCGCTCACAATTCAGGCAGGGGTTTTTCTTTTTGTCGGTAGGCGGCACAACATCTAGGTAACCCTGGGCGTAGTTCGCGAAGTTACGCGAACTTCACGTAGCTTTACGCGAGCTGCGTAGTAGCATGTTCGCACTGTGGAAGATGGGTTATCAATGATTGCACAGTGCAGACAAGCATCCGGCACTGTGCAATCATTGAAAACGGCATCTTGCACAGTGCGAGCTGTAGTTTTCTGCCGCTCGAGTAGATTTTTACTCGAGCGGCAGCTTTCTCAACCCGGACTGGTAGTTTCTCATCGTGAATGGTCGCGAGCATGCCTGACCACTTGCAATGAGAAACCTGACCTCCCCGCGTTGAGAGTCTCGCCAGGATGTCATTTTGCTTGCTCGCGGTCGCGAACATGACGTTGAGGAACGCGAACAAGCAAAAAATGACCGCTACGCTGCGCTACGCGTGTTCGCACAGTGCTACGTGCAGCTCGCGTAGTGCGAAGTTGCGCAAACTTCGCAAACTACACGAGCGTAGCGTAGTGCTTCGCCCAGGGTTACATCTAGGACACACGTGAGACCTCAGAGATCGACCCGCCAGCTCCTACCTTGACCGTCTGCTGCGCTAGCCCCTCTTCCAGAGCTCCGCTGCAGTTTTTTAAGCAGCCAGTGTCCTGACCCTCATGAGCGCCGGGGCTGGCCGTCTCCACACAGCCCGAGGTCATCTAGTCACTCGTGCTGCCTCTGCTTAAGGTGTTGATTTCTCCCCTGGGGCTTTGGCATCTCAGAGCAAGTGAAAGTGAAAGGCACGCAGTGAGCGTGCACATCGGCGTGCCCTGCGGCTCGGGTACAGTGGCGGCGCATGCGGTGTTTGCCGCTGTGCTGGAGAAGTGCTGTGCGGCTCGTGAGGCCGTGGGAGGGGGCCGCCAAAGCAACAACAAGAAAATTTTTGTTACCCCTTAGTTTGATACTAAAAATAGTAATAATTGGGGTGCAGTGGGCCACTCAGACTTCGTGCCATGGTGCAACTTCACCTGCCACTGTTGAGAGCAATGCCCCTGTGGATGCTTTTTAGTGAGTTTTTAGGTTGCAGGGGAACATGGTAGAAGAGCATATCTCAGATGCAATGTAGTGTGTGCAGTGAGTTGAAAACGCAGTGATGTGTGGTAGGATATCATCTACTACAGAGAGTGTGTTTAATTAGTGCTTGTAGGCCGTGGTGCAGTTGGTTGAAATTTTTGAGATGCCGAGCAGTGCGGCTCATGGTAGTAAATGCCCCTAGAGATAATTGCGGTGTGTTGGCAACACAGGGGGGTCATCGTCCCTAGGATACACTGCAGTATGCTTTGTTAGGGTCCTTAGGGTGCCAGAACCAAATAAGACCCCTCATAGTGCAACATTAAAACAAAGCTGCCTTTGATCACACTGAGGCACCAATGAACTGCAGAGGAGGCATGTTGTAATCCAACCCTATTTCATCTGTCAATCATGACGTTTGTAGATGTAGGATGAACACGAATCAGAACGCTAGAAGAAATCTCTCAGACATAGAAGAGAATGAACTGTACACAGTTTCTTTTGCCTAATTACATGAAAATTTGAGGACGCTACACAGCATTATTCCAAATGGAAACCTAGCATTTAGCAATACATTCTAATGAAAAATGCATCCTTGTGTCCATTTTGGACACAAGGACGCATTTTGCGATACAAATATAGCAAAGAAACACACGTGATATGAACAGTTTTGTTCATTTGCTTTGTTCCAATGCTTCTGCAGTTGGATTTTTTACCCAAAAGGACTGGAAATTATGCAACATGTTGTAATGCTGTCATTATGGGAATCTCAAGTAACAACCTGCAATTACGTGAGATTACACTGGCATAGCGAACATTTCAGACAGGCTTAAGTGCATTTAAAAAGAGCACCAATCATTATATCACAGTGGCAGCGAGAAGCTAAAGCTCTCATCAGCCAGATTTACAAAAGGTGGAAAGGAATACTGGCTATGAGAATTAAAGGCGATTAAAAAGCATGTCAACTCACCCCTTTTCAACAGTAACATAAGTAAGGTGGTACCCCGACAGCCTATTACCTCGGTACCTCTATTAGAGTGGAGCAGACCGTACCATGCTCTGGCGGGTACAGAAGAGAGGCGACATAGGGCCCAATCCACCCCAATTGCTCACACATCAGAAACACGGTGACTACTATTGCTGGGGCGTTGACGGTTCACAACATGGCCTCCGACGCTTACACAAATACAATAATTCTCAAGCCGGAGGGAGAGAAGAAGTGATCAGGGCATAAACAAATGGCGCATTAGGGATCCGCTCGAAACACAGGCCGCCGATGGTACTTCAAGGCAATGCTTTAAATTTTCTCCGCTGCAGAGAGTAGAACATGTACTTATTAGAATGAGTCTCACAACGGAGGGATTAAAAAGACATTAAACACAAGTGGCCTACTTCAGCCGATGCCAGCAGCAGAAAAAAAACAAGTCAGGTATTGCGAAACTCACCACCGCAGCCCGGCTTGGACAGGAAGCCAGGTAACCTGTGTTGGGACAGGGGCGGAGCCGCAAAAAGACAGGAAGCAGACGGGAGCCTACCCCGCGCTCCTGTGCCCATGAAGCCAGCCGGAAGATTTGCGTGTGAGCCAGCGGGGCTCCCGTGCTCGTGTAGAGCCCCACCTGTTGCCGAGACTGACCGCAGCCGAGGGAGAGAGGGACACGTGGAAAGAGCCCGGAGAGTAGTGGGGGGGTGGGTGTGTGCGTGTGTGCGTGCGCGCGTGTGTCTGTGTGTGCATGTGTCTGTCTCTGTGTGTCTGTGTGTGTGTGTGCGCGTGTGTCTGTCTGTGTGTGTGTGCGTGTGTCTGTGTGTGTGTGCATGCATGCGTGTGTCCTGATCATTGTGACTGGGAACAGCATGCCTGAATTGGAGCGCGTGTTCATGCGCGTGACCTGATCTGATTCCGGCATGCTGCGCGTGCCCATCTCTTGTCTCCTGGGAAGCACAGCCGTTGACTATAGGTCTCGCGGCGAGACAACGATTCGCGCTGTAATCGCCAGGGCGAGACCTAATGATACTTACTTGGGATGCAGGAGAGATAAAGATTGTTCTGTGGTGAATGGTTTAGACAAATAAGGTACAAACCTTGTTATAGTTCTTGGTCAATGGACTTGGGCTGCAAGTTCACAATTAGATATCACATGGGTTTTGCTTCTGATCCTGTGAAGTTTGCTCTTGCCAAATCTCACTTTAATGTATACATGTTCTTACCAGAGATACATTTGCTTATTTTAATCCAGATTATGCAACCTCCTGACTACGTGTACCCCTATGTCTCACGTTGGAGACCATCATTTACGGTTGATCCACGAGCACAAAATACTTACAAAGGGTACTGACCAGACTAAAGTAAATACACTTGCCCTCTTTCTAAGTACCCCATATGAACATCTATAATGACATACATAGGCACCGATACAATATGCTCCACTTTGGGGTGCTTTCTACTAGACTGGTGAAAGGTGTTATATGCGCCCCTTGAGTTGCTTCCAATGTTACACATGCAGACATGGCTACTATTGTTTACCTACAGACACACGTAGTCCTCCTCAGACCAGGGATTCTGGTGGGCAGACAATGGGTTTTGCACATGTATTTCAGCATTTCACAACTGCCACTCAATGCCTAGTGCAGCCCTGAGAGGTAGCAGGCAAGACTGCTCCCGCTAGGAAGCCGATCGCCTGCATCTTCACTGCTGTGGTCCTGCCAAAGAAATTAGACTTCACTTAGGCTGAAACCTGGTGACATCATGGAACTTTGCCCATCTTGGCAAGGGCGCAGTTACTTTGCGCATTCCTGATATGCATGTGTGTTGGCATGTCTTTATGTGTGCGTGTGTGTGGTTTTATCAGGGTAGGTGAACTGATGTTTCTGCTAGTGTGTCTGTGCGGGCACATTTTTGTCTTTTTGTCAGTGTGCTTGTATGTGTGGTTTTGTCAACATATGACCCAGGGTGCTTGTGTCTGTCTTTTGTGTCTGTAAGCATATGGTATTTACTGCTTGTGTATTTGCGGTGGAGGCTTGTGATCAGCCCACAGTCTGTGGGACGGTTGATTTACACTTAAGTGAGCATAACATGGTGGCTGGCAGGTTTTTCTTGTGGAATGTGCGTTGCATTTGCTCTCTGCTTGACAGCAGACTGAGCGAAGTGATGTTCTAGAAAGATGATTGTCAGACCCAACTAAATAATCACTGCAATTTAAAAGGGTAAAAAAAATAAAATTAGTAAATTCTAAGATGATGCATTAACTAAAACATGCTGCAATAACGACACTTCATGGAAATTGAACAAGAATCCAACTGAGATCAACAAGATCCTCTCTATAGGTGCAATAAAATTACTTCTAGTAAAAAAGAAGGGGGACATTTAAGGGCATTTTTGTGACACTTTGTGGGACAGAAGCAGTTGTGAAGGAGTGAATAAGAACAAGCATTTGCGATGCAATAGGTCTCGCATTTACGAGAGTTTGAGCTATTGGCATTGTAAATCACAATGCCAACAGCTTAAACTCTCGCAAAAGCGAGACCTATTGCATTGCAAATGCAATGTTTGGAAAGCGCCCCATGCTGTGCTTTCACGTACATTTTGGCCACGCCGCTTTATTTAGACGAGACGCTTCTAAAGAAATGGGTGCAGCCAGCATTAAGGTGAAGGCGGCACATGGGACGCTTTTACAAAAAAAAGTATCCGTTTGTGAAGTTGACAAACAAATGTTTTTTTTTGTAAAAGTGCCCCATGCCGTGGTTTCACTTTAATAGCGGCCGTGCACCTTTCTTTAGACGCGGCTCATCTATAGAAAGGGGCATGGCCGATATTAAAGTGAAAGCGCTGTATGGGGCGATTTTACAAAAAAATATTTGTAATGCAATAGGTCTTGCATTTGCGAGAGTTTAAGCTGTTGTCATTTATAAGACCAATAGCTCAAACTCTCACAAATGCGAGACCTATTTCATTGCAAAGAAGCGGCCGCCCTTGTCCCGGCTACTTGGAAAGTGAAAGCGCGCATGGCACGCTGAATGGAAGCACGTCGTGCCTGCAGTACCAGAAACTCATTAAACAAAATAGTGCTTACACACTAAATAAACATACTGTGTAACAACAGAAGTAAAATGGCCAGTCCTCATGGGAGGTTACAAATGAAGACAAGGCACTACTAAGAAGGGACTAACAAGCCTATTAATGAATCAGAAGCCAGCATTTATGAAGGACAATGACACAAGCCAATGTAAAATATGGACGGAGAGTGGGAGGGACTTCCCATACATACTCAAATACAGCATGTTTTGCAGCGCATGCGCTGCCCAGACTCGACCTAAAAATGTCAGAACAAGAAGTCAGAATATAATATGGAGAAGAGGTAATGGTGAGGTTTGTCTGGCTCGCACAGTAGCGGAAACAGATATAGGGAGTGACTTAATTCCTCCATCTCCCCTTCACCTTCATTGCCTCAAGATTCTTAAACAAAGGGCAGGTAATATATATGGGTGCCTCACTACAGCTCCTCCTTGTTTACCACCCTATCACCATTGGTCGAAGTATATTAGAAAAGAATGGGAACTGTGATATTAGGTGCAATGGGTGTGGAGTTAGTGAGTGTGGGGGCGGGGTCAAATGCATGGCTAAAAAAACAAAATATTCTTTCACTATGTTGCTGGACTTTGACTTTTCAGTAATTACATATAGAATTACGGTCCCACCGTGATTGAAAAAAAAGCATGACAAACTGATCCATGGGTTTTAAATTATGAAACCTCTGTTAGTTATTGTGATTGTTGCATTTCTCTGTGTGTCATCAGAAAGCCACATAATTTGATCCTGGCAGCTGCAGTGAAAAATAGCGACTTATTTATTTTTAGTGCTGGAAGGTGCCATCCTGTGACAGACAGCATTGTAAATATGTAAATCATTATTTTAAACTTGTATTGCACTTTAAAAAATAGTCTGCCGCAAAGTGTGTAAAACGATTTAACTTTAAGATAAAAAAGAGCTTTCAAAATTTAGATTTTAGTAATATCAGACTGTACCCAGAGCAAAATGTTTTATGTGTCCATTAAAAGCAGACAGTCCAGGACGCGCCTGCTAACACCATTGCATTATCTCTCAAAAAGAATAAAGCTTTGTCTTCATGAAGTTTTAAGAGATTCCATCAATTAAAGCCAATTTTGGCATCCAAGCAGCCTTTATATTTGCAAATTAACCAATAGCTCAGATTTACATTTCTTACAGGGAGCAGGCATCTTGGCGAAAAGGCTTGTTTCTTCTTCAACACTCTTTCCCTCCCTTGGCTCCACAGCACAGGAGACCAACTCCCTTTCCCTTTCCATCGAGGCAGTTCTACAGTAGGAATTAACAGTTCCAGGACGGATGACGTTTAACAACAAGCATTGGCAAAGTCAACATGTCTCGCCTATGCAAGAGCTATTGGTTGTGCCAATGTGTTTTACCTACATTGTACACCAGAGTGGCTGTTGTGCAGCATGGTTAAATGTTAGTAGGGTAAACGATAGTGGTGTGGAGTGGAGTGTCATAAAGTGGAGTAGAGAGAAGAGTTATGGAGTGGTGTAGAGTGGCGTACATAAGAGCTGAGTGGCGTGGAGAGGAGTGAAGTGGGGTGTCATGGAGTAGTGTACAGTATTGTGGAGTATCGTGGAGGGAGTAGAGTGTCGTAGTGTTGAGTGGGGTAGACTGGACCACAGTGTCAGAGTTTAATCGAGTGTCGTGGAGTGGAGTGGCATAGAGTGTTGTGGTGTAGAGCAGAGTGGAGTGGTGTAGATGTTGTTGCGTAGATTGGAGGTGAGTGTTGTAGAGTAGAGTGGCATACAACTGAGTCGATTTTCACAGAGTGGAGTAGTGTGCCATAGAATAGAGTGCAGTAAAGTGGTATGCAGTGGCATAGAGGGGGGTTACGCAGAGCATTGTAGAGTAGGAGTATTGTTGTAGAATTACATAGATTATAGTAGAGTGGCACAAAGTGGAGTAGATTGTCTGTGGAGCAGAGTTCAATTGAGGATAGCATCATAGAGTGGAGTATCTTGGCATGGAGTGTCATAGAATAAAGTGGAGTAGGGTGGCCTAGAGTGAAGTGGTGTAAAGTATAGTGGTACAGAGCAGATTGGTGTAGGCAGTGGCGTAGAGTGAATTGATTTTGAGTAAAGTGGTGTAAAGTGCATTGGCCTAGAGTGCAGTGATGTAGAGTAGTGTAGATTGCAGTGGCAGAGAGCAGAATGCTGCAGAGTAGAGTGCAGTGGCATAGAGTGAACTGGCATAGAATGGAGCAGCGTAGAGTGGAGTAGAGTGCGCAGAGTGGAGTAGAGAGGCGTAGGGGGACGGGGCAAAGAGGGGAGCGGTACAGGGTTGAGTGCAGAGGTGTAGAGTAGCGTGGCATAGAGTGCAGTGCCATAGAATGCAGTGGCAAAGAGTGTAGTGGTGTAGAGCGCAATAGAGTGGCATAGTGTTGAGTGGTGCAGAGTACAGTGGCATAGCGTGCAGTTATGCAGAGTAGAATGTCCGAGTGCAGGGTAATAGAGTGCAAGGTCTTAGAGTGGTGCAGAGAGCAGTGACGTAGAGTACAGTGGTGCAGAGTAGAATAGAGTGGTGTAGTGTACAGTGATGTAGAGTGCAGTGGCATACAGTAGAATGTTGAAGAGTATAGTGGCGAAAACTCTAGTGGTGCAAAGTAGCTGACATAGGTGCAGAGGCAGAGGGTGCATTGGTTTTGACTAAAGTGGCGTAGAGTGCAGTGGTTTAGATTACAGTGGCTTAGTGTAAACTACGGTGGTGTTTAGTGGAGTATAGTGGCATAGAGTGCAGTGACATAGAGTTGGCTGTTTCAGAGTAGAGTGAAGTGGTGCAGGGCAGAGTTTACCGGTGCAGGGTAAAGTTCAGTGGCATAGAGTGGTGCAGAGTAGAATGGCACAGCATTGATTGCCGTGGCATAGAGTGGAGTAGTGCAGAGTGGAGTAGAGTGGCGTAGAGTGCAATGACATAGAGTGCAGTGGTGTAGAGTAGATTGTTTCAGAGGAGAGTGAAATGGTGTAGAGTGGAGTGGGGCAGGGTAGAGTGGAGTAGTGCAGGGTAGCGTAGCGGGGCATAGAGTAGTGACATAGAGTGCAGTGGTGAGGAGTGGTGTAGAGTGCAGTGGTACACAGTAGACTAGGATGGCGTGGAGTGCATTGGCAAAGAGTCGTGCAGAGTAGAGTGCAGTGTTGCAGAGTGGAGTTGTGTGGAGTGGTGATTGATTGCAGTGGTGCACAGTAGACTAGAGTGATATGGAGTGCATTGGCGTAGAGTGGTGCAGAGTAGAGTGCACTGTTGCAGAGTGGAATGGTGTGGAGTGGTGTAGGGTGCAGTGGTGCACAGTAGACTAGAGTGGCGTGGAGTGCCTTGGCGTAGAGTGCAGTGGTATTTGAGTAAAGTAGCAGAGTAGTGTGGCATAGAGTAGTGTGACATAGAGCTTAGTGGCAGAGAAAGTGCAGTACTAAACGGTAGCATGTGATAGAGTGCAGTGGTGTAGAGTCGACTGGCGTAGAGCGCATTTGTGTAGAGTGCAGTGGTGTAGAGTGTGCAGAGTAAAGTGACAGAGTGTAATGGTGTAGAGCGGTGTAGAGTGCAGTTTCATAGAGTAGAGCATAGTGGTGTCCTGGGCATTTGCGAGAGCAGATTGGTATGGGGTACAGTGGTGTAGAGTGTATTGGTTTTGACTAAAGTGGTGTAGAGAGCATTGGTGTAAAATGCAGCGGTATAAAATTGAGTTGCGTAGTGTGGCGGGGCGTAGAAGGGATTGGTTTAGAGTGGGATAGAGTGGGGTAGACTGCAGTGGAATGTTTCAGAGTGAAGTGGCATAGTGTGCAGTAGTATAAAGTAGAGTGTCGTATAGCGCAGTGGTGCAGAGTAGGTTAGAGTGTATTGGCATAAAGTACAGAGGAGTTGAGTGGAGCGATGCAGAATAGATTGGCATAGAGAGCAGTCTTCCAGAGTAGAGTCAAGTGGCATGGAGAGGAGTAGAGTAGAGTGATGCAGGGTAGAGTGCAGTGCCATAAGAGTGGAGTGATACAGAGTAGAGTGGTATAGAGTTCATTGGCATAGAGTGGAGTGGTGCAGTAGTGTAGTGTAGAGTGCAGTAGAGTGGCATAGAGTGCAGTGGCATAGAGTGCAGTGAAGTGGCATAGACTGCAGTGGTGTAGAGTACAGTCATGCAGAGTAGAATGTTGTTGAGTGCAGTATCGTTGAGTGCAGTGTCTTAGAGTGGTGCAGAGAGCTGTGATGCAGAGTACAGTGGTGCAGAGTGGAAAAAATGGCATAGAGTGCAGTGATGTAGAGCACAATGGTGTAGAGTGACGTAGTATGCAGTGGAATAGAGGTCAGTGGCAAAGAGTAGAATGTTCTCGAGTATAGTGGCATAAATCGCAGTGGTGCAAAGTACTTGGTATAAGTACAGTGTGTGTAGAGTGTATTGGTTTTGAGTAAAGTGGTGTAGAGTTTATTGGCATTGAATGCAGTGGTTTAAAGGAGAGTGGCATAGTATAGAGTGCAGTAGCATAGAGTGGCGTGGCACGGCGTGCAGTGGCTAGAGTGGAGTGGCACAGAGTGCCGTAGAGTTGAGTGGCATAGAGTAGATTGTTACAGAGTAAAGTGAAGTGGAATAGTGCAGGGTAGAGTATAGTGGTGCAGGGTAGAGTGCAGTGGCATAGAGTAGTGGTGTAGAGCATAGTGGCATAGAGTAGAGTGGTGAGTACAGCTGTGCAGGGTTGATTGCATTGATGTAGAGTAGAATGGTTCAGAGTGGAGTAGAATGGCATAAAGTGCAGTGGCATAAAGTGCATTGGTGTATAGTAGATGTTTTCAGGGTAGAGTGAAGTAGCATAGAGATGAGTGGTGCAGGGAAGAGTTGATTGGTATAGAGTACTGGTGTAGAGTGCATTGGCATAGAGTACAGTGTTGCAGAGTGTGGTGGCTTGGTCTGCTGTAGAGTGCAGTGGTAAAGAGTGCAGTGATGCATAGTCGAGTGGGGTAGAGTGCACTGGCAAAGAGCAGAGTGATGCAGAGTAGAGTAGAGAGGCATAGAGTGAAGTGGCATAGAAAGCAGTGTCAGAATGTAGTGGAGCACAGTAGATTAAAGTGGCACAGAGTGCATTCGCATAGAGTGCAGAAGAGTGGCGTAGAGGGGTGCAGACTAGAGAGCAGTAGCATAGAGTAAAGTGGCTCAAAGTAGAGTGGCGCAGAGTAGAGTGATGCAGAGTAGAGTGGCAGAGAGTTCAGTGGCAGAGAGTGCAGTGCTGCAGAGCAGAGTGTCATTGAGTGCCATGGTGTAGATTGGAGTGGCATAGAGTGCATTGGTGTGGAGTGCAGTGGGATGCAGTGGAGCTGAGTAAAGTGACATAGAGTGCAATGGTGTTTAATAGAGTGGGGTAGAGTTGAGTGACATAGAGTAGAGAAGAGTGCATACATTGCAGTGGTGCAGAGTAGATTAGCATAGAGTCCAGTGGCATAGAGTGTACTGATTTTGAGTAAAGTGGTGTAGAGTGCATTGGTGTAGAGTGCAGTGGCGTAGAATGCAGAGGTGTGGAGTGGCACAGAGTGCAATAGAGTGGTGTAGACTGCAGTGGCAGTTTAGATGATTTCAGAGTAGAGTGAAGTGGCGTCAAGTGCAGTGGTATAGAGTAGAGTGTCGTTTAGTGCAGTGCTGCAGAGAAGATTAGAGTGCCTTAGAGTGGATTGGCGCAGAGTGCAGTGGTATAGAGTGCAGTGGCACAGAGTTCAGTAGCGGAGAGTTCAGTGGTGTAGAGTGGCATAAGAGAGTACAGTGTGGCAGAGTATACTGTCATAGAGTGCAGTCGTGTATAGTAGAGTGACATGGAGTGTATTGGTGTAGAGTAGTGCAGTGGTGTATAGTAGAGTGGCATGGAGTGCATTGGCGTAGAAGGCAGTGGCGCAGAGTAGTGATGTAGAGTACATTGCTGCAGAGTTGAATAGAGTGGCATAGAGTGCAGAGATGCAGAATATAATAGAGGGTTGTAGAGTTCATTGGCATAGAGTAGAGTGGTGCAGTAGTGTAGAGTACAGTGGCGTAGAGTGCAGTAGAGTGTAGTGGTGAAGAGTGCAGTAAAGTGGCTTAGACTGCAGTGGTATAGAGTATAGTCATGCAGAGTAGAGTGTCATAGAGTGTGGTATCGTCGAGTGCAGTGTCGTAGAGTGGTGCAGAGAGCTGTGATGCAGTGTACAGTTGTGGAGAGTGGAAAAGAATGGCGAAGAGTAGACTGACGTTGAGCGCAATGGTGTAGAGTGACATAGTGTGCAGTGGAGTAGAGTGCAGTGGCAAAGAGTAGAATGTTGTAGAGTATAGTGGCATAAAGTGCAGTGGTGCAAAGTAGTTGGCATAAGTACAGTGCGTAGGGTGTATTGGTTTTAAGTAGAGTGGTGTAGAGTTTATTAGCATTGAATGCACTGGCTTAAAGGAGAGCGGCATAGTATAGAGTGCAGTGGCATAGCGTGTTGCAGCATAGAGTGCGGAGGCTAGAGTGGAGTGGGGTAGAGTAGATTGTTTCAGAGTAGAGTGAAGTGGAGTGGTGCAGGGTAGAGTCTAGTGGTGCAGGGTAGAGTGCAGTGGCATAAAGTAGTGGCGTAGAGCATAGTGGCGTCGAGTGGTGTTGAGTAGAGCTGTCCAGCGTTGATTGCAGTGATGTAGAGTGAAGTGGTTCAGAGTGGAGTAGAATGGCATAAAGAGCAGTGGCATTGAGTGTGTTGGCATAAAGTAGATTTTTCAGGGTAGAGTAAAGTGGCATATTGATGAGTGGTGCAGGGTAGAGTTGAGTGGTATAGAGTAGTGGTGTAGAGTGCATTTGCATAGAGTACAGTGTGGCAGAGCATGGTGGCGTGGATTGCTGTAGAGTGCAGTGGTGCATAGTAGTGTGGGGTAGAGTGCACTGGCATAGAGTAGAGTGACCCAGAGTAGAGAGGCGTAGAGTGAAGTGGCATTTCTGTATCGTTTTTGGCCACTATAGGTGTGGCAGGGTATACTCAGACATGAGTCCCTTGCTCACTGCTCCATCAGGATTCAAGCAAGCCGGGCCGACGAGGCTGAAATGCCGGAAACCGGTCCCCGGTAGCTTGTATCCTTTCTGGTGAAGAATTGGCTTGGTAGTTTGGTCTGCCCTGTACCCATGATGCACTGGGCCAGGGACAGACTAATTTGCATATAGCCAGGTTCTGAGCTGGGATGGGGCAGTGAGCTAAATAACGGTGATGGATCAAACCCTAATCTTTGGACTGGGTAAGAGTGGTCTGCTTAATTCAGACACTCTGTTCATCACCACCCCCTTTTCTGTATCGTTTTTGGCCACTATAGGTGTGGCAGGGTATACTCAGACATGAGTCCCTTGCTCACTGCTCCATCAGGATTCAAGCAAGCCGGGCCGACGAGGCTGAAATGCCAGAAACCGGTCCCCGGTAGCTTGTATCCTTTCTGGTGAAGAATTAGCTTGGTAGTTTGGTCTGCCCTGTACCCATGATGCACTGGGCCAGGGACAGACTAATTTGCATATAGCCAGGTTCTGAGCTGGGATGGGGCAGTGAGCTAAATAACGGTGATGGATCAAACCCTGATCTTTGGACTGGGTAAGAGTGGTCTGCTTAATTCAGACACTCTGTTCATCACCACCCCCTTTTCTGTATCGTTTTTGGCCACTATAGGTGTGGCAGGGTATACTCAGACATGAGTCCCTTGCTCACTGCTCCATCAGGATTCAAGCAAGCCGGGCCGACGAGGCTGAAATGCCAGAAACCGGTCCCCGGTAGCTTGTATCCTTTCTGGTGAAGAATTGGCTTGGTAGTTTGGTCTGCCCTGTACCCATGATGCACTGGGCCAGGGACAGACTAATTTGCATATAGCCAGGTTCTGAGCTGGGATGGGGCAGTGAGCTAAATAACGGTGATGGATCAAACCCTGATCTTTGGACTGGGTAAGAGTGGTCTGCTTAATTCAGACACTCTGTTCATCACCACCCCCCTTTCTGTATAGAATGCAGTGGAGCACAGTAGATTAAAGTGGCACAAAGTGCATTCGCATAGAGTGCAGAAGAGTGGCATAGAGGAGGGCAGACTAGAGGGCAGTGGCATAGAGTAAAGTGGCACAGAGTAGAGTTCCCCAGAGTAGAGTGGCAGAGAGTTCAGTGGCAGAGAGTGCAGTGCTGCAGAGCAGAGTGTCATTGAGTGCCATGGTGTAGAGTGGAGTGGCATAGAGTGCATTGGTGTGGAGTGCAGTGGTGTACAGTGGTGCTGAGTAAACTGACGTAGGGTGCAATAGTGTAGAAAAGAGTGGGTTAGAGTTGAGTGGCATAAAGTAGAGTAGAGTGCATACATTGCAGTGGTGCAGACTAGAATAGCACAGAGTCCAGTGGCATAGAGTATATTGATTTTGAGTAAAGTGGCGTAGAGTGCATTGGTGTAGAGTGCAGTGCCATAGAATGTAGTGATGTGGAGTGGCGTGGTGTGCTGTGGAGTGGCACAGAGTGCAATAGAGTGGCGTAGACTGCAGTGGCAGTTTAGATGATTTCAGAGAAGAGTGAAGTAGCGTAGAGTGCAGTGGTATAGAGTAGAGTGTCGTAGAGTGCAGTGATGCAGGGAATATTAGAGTGCCTTGGAGTGGATTGGCGCAGAGTGCAGTGGCATAGAGTGCAGTGGTATATAGTTCAGTAGCGTAGAGTTCAGTGGTGTAGAGTGGCATAAAAGAGTACAGTGTTGCACAGTATATTGTTGGAGAGTGCAGTTGTGTATAGTAGAGTGGGATGGAGTGTACTAGTGTAGAGTAGTGCAGTGGTGTATAGTAGAGTGGCATAGAATGCATTGGCATATTGGGCAGTGGTGCAGAGTAGTGACGTAAAGTACATTGCTGCAGAATGGAATAGAGTGGCATAGAGTGCAGAGATGCTGAGTAGAATAGAGTGGCATAGTGTGCAGTGGCTTAGAGTATAATGTTGTAGAATGAATTGGTGCAGAGTAGATTGGATTAGAGTATATAGGGTTTGAGTACAGTAGTGTATAGGGCATTGGCATAAAGTGCAGTGGCATAGAGTGCAGTGTTGCAGAGTAGGATGGCATAAAGTGGGGTGGGGTGGAATTGTGTAGAGTGCAATGGTGAAGAGTGCAGTGGTGCATAGTAGTGTGGGGTAGAGTGCATTGGAATATAGTAGAGTGGAGTGGTGTAGAGTAGAGCGGCGTAGAGTGGAGTAGTGGAGAGAGGTCTGCAGTGATGCAGTGTGGAGTGGAATGATGTAGTGTGGAGTGGTGCAGGTTAGCTTGCAGTGGTGTGGAGTGGTGCAGAGTAGAGTGGAGTGGAGTAAAATGGAGAATGCATTGTATGGTAGCATACTGCCATTACAGACAACACATCTTCAATTGAAATGATCATTACATTTGCACTCACATACAGTTTACTGATAAACGTGTGCAGTGCACAGTTAATTTACGGACATTTACATTTTGTTGCTTGCTAGAAAGAAAACATAACATCTCTACAGCCTCCCACTTTGAAGTCAGAGGAAGAAAAATAAACACCTAGCTCCCTGGAAGTCACAGTCTGGCATTTGACCTTTGCCTGTGAATGCACAGCAAATGTGACAAGATAACAACACAATTTAATGGCCTGTTTAAAGAAAGCCAGTTCATGGAAGGATACAGTAAACAAGGTTTGGGCAGCTGGGGGGGGTAGGATGGCCAAACTTGTGCTGGACAGCCTAAAGCAAATACAGCCAGCAAATAGAAAGCCAGACAATATGACTTACAAACCACAAAGCCAATGGTTAGCAACAGGCAGTATGCTTTCCTTGGTTAACTTTCTGAATGTCCCCAAGATGTCTTAGTCTGCGACCTAAAAAGTAGGGAAACTGTTTTTGTTAAATTAAAAAGTATGGGAATGTCATTCTCCTCAGATTCTGCCTACTTCAACTTCTGACTCTCACACCAACTGATACTCTTCAGAGACTCTATATTCTTGAACAGGCCCCAATTAAGAATACCCACTCTTGGACCTAGAACCAAATGCTCCATAACCAAGCACTTAACTCGGAACCACCTATTGGAAGTGAACTGGAAACAAGTGGTGGAGGACTCAGCACTGAATGTTCACCCAAAAGAGCATATATGGCTGTGGACTTCGGGAAGTGAATAACCACCCAGTAGTAAAAGAATGGAAAGAGTATCCTGGAGGTGAACAGCCACCCTATTAAATAAATTAACACAGCTACTCAAAGTGCCATGCTGCCTAATATGTTTGAGTGGTTAAAAAGCCATTATAAGTGGAGGGATACCTGGATTTTAGCATGGAATGAATAAAACTGTGCAATAAACCTGAAGCCTTAACTCTTACAAAGTAAACAAATGTATTCCTAATTATTGGGACCAGAGTGGGCAAAAATATTCATGTGCCAAGAGTATGCCCGCTTGCAGTTCCTCCATCCAGAAGCGTGAGGTACATTAGTCTTGTGGGAGACGTTTCTACCCAAAGCAGACAGACAAAGAGCTGCATTTAGGCAGGACACCAGGGGCCTCATTTATGAAAAGGGTTGCATCGCTGCAGTAAAACAGCGGTGCAATACTTTACACTGCATCCTCCTTGGGACACCATGGATATGCCATATTTACTGTACGGCGATCCATGTCGCAAGGAATGACAGATGCGTCAGGAATTGTGACGCATCTGTTGGTGCAAAACTCACGCATTGCAGGAGTTGTGTCATAAACATGATGCAACTCCAGCAATGCATGGGAGAGGCCTATATACATTTCACTGCATCGCCCTTATGCCTGCTATGAGGCAGGCGTAAGGGTTTGACGCAGTGGAGTCCTAGAAGTGGTGCAGGGAAATCTGATAGATTTCACTGCGCCACTTCTATGGGGCTTTCTTGCGGGGAAACACCCACCCTGCATATATTATACCTGATGCAGGTATAATGTGGCGCAGGGGTTTACAAAGTGATGCATCTGTCTAGATGAATCACTGTATAAATATGGCTCAACGCGGTACATTTATTTACACCACCACTGCATCACGAAAAGTGACGCAAGTGTGGCGCAAAAGTGTTGCAAGTGGCTCATAAATAAGCCCCCAGATTTCCCTATTACAGTTCCCCAGTGGAAATCCCCAATGGGCCACACAGTGAAAATCCCAAGGGAAATTTGCATTATACCTTATTTTCCATAGTGAGTGGTGCTAGTAGCCACTTCCAATAAGAGACAGGACATTACGTTAAGACGCAGTAAGTTCAAAAGCACCTTAAAGTACCCTTCAGTCTTGTCTGGAGGCAAACGTGGAGCAGAACCTATACTGCATGCATACCCTGATCCTAGCAGTGAAACGTATATATTACATGACATATGCCCCCTTTCAGAATCAGATCCATTAGCAAAGGGGATCTAATAGATCCCAGAGACAGTGTCCATGTGGTAAAACTCAGTAGCAGAGGGGATCATCAGAAACCACTAGTCTCACAGCAGCAGCAACGGGGAGAACTCTCACAGGGCCCAACAGCAAACCCAGTGTGGGTCACAGCAAAGACGGAACTGAAGACTGAGAGGGTGTGAGGAGAGAGAGCAAATAGACCAAATTAATTCAAATGTATTATCTTCTCAGTAGTATTCCCTAAAATATTTTACTTCTTTTTATCATTACGACTTTTTCATAGCTATGAATTGTTCTAAATTTACTCCCATTTTATTCTCCTTTTTTAGGGCTCACCTGCGCCGCACATGCGCTGTGCTGCAGAATGTGTTGTTTAGAATTCAGGTGGCTTACAACCCTCCCAAAACATACCATTAGTGGCATTCATTGTCTCTATCATTTACAATCTTTAGTTTACTTATTTCCCATAGGCTTCTTTTCCTTTCTTGTATTAGCTCCCCCCTGGAGCATATACCAAATACATGTGTTCTTTTTCGTCTTTGTTGTACCTCGTCTTTTTGCAATGCACAATTTCATGTTATTTTATAGGTCATCCAGTATTATTACTGGACATGCAATGTGCTTTTCTACTTTTAACACAGGCATACAACTTCTTACTTATTTTGCTTTCATCTTATCTGACGTGTCCATTGATGCTTCAGTTACTCAATCCCATAGCTGTACTACTCTATGCCTCTCCCTCTACTCTACGCCACTCTATGCCACTCAACTCTATGCCACTGCACTCCACACTACGCCACTCAACACCACTCCACTCTATGCCACTCCACTCCATTCTATGCCACTCTATCTACACCACTCTACTCTACATAGCTCGACTTCACTTTACTTCACTATATTCTATTCGATTCTATTCTCCAAAACTTATAATGTGCATGGCTTCCCGAATCGGCCTTCCTAGCGCTTTCGAAATGAGAGGAGTGAGCAAATTCTAAGAAAGAGACTAGGACAAAGTTAAGGGAAAAGATGTCTCCACCACTTTACTGTATGTCACTTTACTCTAAGCCACATGACTCTACTATACGCCACTCCACGCTACTCTATGCCACTCTATACCACTTTATGCCACTTCACGCCACTCCACTCCACGCCGCTCTACTCTATGCCACTCTACTCAACTCTATGCCACTCCACATAATGCTACTCTACGCCACTCTACAGCACTCCACTCTACGCTATGGTAATCTACGCCATCTGTGGTCTATGCCATTCTCCTCTATGCCACTCTACACCATTCTACTCTATGCCAATCTACTCTACACCACTCTACTCTGCACCACTCTACTTTACACTACTCCACGCCACTTTACTCTATGAAACTTTACTCTACACTGCTCCACTCTACTCCAACCCTCTCTATGCAACTTTGCTCTATGCCACTCTACTCTATGCCTCTCTACTCCACTCCACTCTACACCACTCCACTCCTCTCCATTCCACTCTACGCCACTCTATGCCACTATACTCCCCTTTGCACCACTCTACTCTATACAACTCTACACTACTCCACTCAACTCCACTCCACTCTATGACCCTCTACTCGACTCCACTCCTCTTGACCCCACTCTATGTCACCCCACTCTACACCACTCTACTCTATGCCACTCTACTCACTCTATTCCACTATACTATCCCACTCTACACCACGTCACCCTATACTACATTACTCTATACCACTCCACTACACACAATGATACTTTATGCCAATCTACACTACTCTACTCTACTCTACTTTCTCCACTCTATGCCACTTCACTCTACCCCAAACTACTCCACGCTGCTCTACTCTACGCCACTCTACACCACTCCACTCTACTGTATGCCACTCATACCTAGAAAACCCTGAAATACATGTTTCTGCATATTGCATACACGTGAGGAGGCATCGTACATTCACTCCCTCTGGCGATGACGAAAAGCACATATTTTCAATAACAACATATCAATATGTCAGCTGCACTGACAGCTGGGAGAAATGTTTGAATGAGGCCTACATTTTCTTTGGAAATGTACTCTTGGAGAGTGCTTTTTATTCTTATTTCCTGAGGCCACAGTGCAAATTGAACTGATTTCCACTTGAGAAGAGATATTTCCACAATAACGGTGGTCTAATTTTTACATGAAAACTGATCATGTTTTCAAAATTACAGTACTGTAAACACATGATTGTGTTACATACTTAATTCAAGATTTCATTATATATAAGAATTCAAGAACAACCAGTCAAGAAAAAGAAGAGATTATTTGCATACTCCTAAACTGTAAGTAAGTAATTTTTTTATTGTTTGGTTAATTAAAACCACTACAATTTATAACATTCTACAACATTTAAAACAAACATTTAAAACGTAGACAAGGAAATAAATAAGAAAAGGGCAGGGAAAGGAGATAAATAAAGAATTTCTGCAAAGAGTCAAACCAATTACGGCAAAGTTTCTGCAATACCAATTTATCTTTCAGCAATGTTCTTAAGACTCAATGGGAATCCGGCAAGTGGCAGCGTGCCTTGTTTTTTCTGCGAAACTGTCCAGGAATTTTACTAATCTGCAAATCAGTTGGGCGTCCGCTGAGCACAGGGTCTGGACTATCGCAGATCGGCAGGTGCGGACTCCAAGCTTGTTGAGTTTATCCTTAAGCCAGTACCGACGACCGTGATACATAGCTGGGCAAATACAGACTATGTGTATAAAGTCTTGGTTACCTGCACCGCAAAGATCACATTCCGTTGTTGCTTGTGGTCTCCATCTAGGTTGGTCTAGTCGTGTAGGTAAAGTGCCCAGCCTTAAGTGGAGAAATTTACGTTTGAGGTTCAACGAGAATACCGTGTCTAAATAAGGTGCTGGTGCGGGCCTTGTAGACGAATTAATAGTCATCCAGGCGTGAGTCCGGGTACTAAAAGTTATTTTGTCCTTGAGGAACGAGTGTTTCTTAGCAATCCTTTTGACTACCTGGTTAAACGAAGGGACTGGCAGTTTTGTTTCCCACAATGCTCCAAGCTCAGTTTCCTCTAATGAGAACTTTAGGTATTTTGAGTACTCAGAGTTCGGGCTTGTCTGGATTGCTCCCCAGAGTACGCCATTCAGTTTCTTCTCCTTGTTTCTCCATACATTATACCGAAATTTAATGGCCTCATATTTTTTCAGTAAGACCTGGGATTGTAATCCAAGTTCAAGTCTGACTTGCGCTGGGTAAGAGTTATTCGGTAACAAGAGAACCCGTTTGTATACTTTAGTTTGTATTTTATCCAGGAGGGTGGCGCTTTTCCCGTGGTGCAAAATGCTCCCATATGCTAATGTGGGCAATAATTTAGCTTTCATTGCAGTTAGCAAAGGGGAGACTAGAGGGCCCTTTAGCTTGACTGCCAAGTTGGTGAAGGCGTGCAATAATGTGGCCCCTTTTCTTTCAACAGCTTTGAGATGCACCAGGAAATGTAAGTGTTTGTCTAGGTGTACCCCCAGATATTTATAGCTGTTGACGGATTCCAGCTGATTGTTGTTTATTCGGAAAATTGGTGGATTTTTGCGACGCCGTGATATGAGCATAGTCTTTGTTTTCTTAACATTTATTGTAAGCAGGTTCCTTTTTGTGTAGGCGGACAAGTCGTCTAGCAGACGTTGGAGGCCAATTCTTGTCTGGCTCACCAGCACCACATCGTCCGCGTACGATAAATGCGTTAGACGAAGGGTGCCTAACCTGGGAGGATGCGCGTTAACCTTATCTAGGCTTTCTGCCAGGTCACTCATAAATAAATTAAATAAATGTGGGGCCAGGACGCATCCTTGCTTTAGTCCGTCAACAGTGTAGATCTTTCTGGTCAGACATCGCCCATTGTCGATTTTCACCTGCATCCAGGTTTCAGTGTAGAGGTTAATGATGGGCATGAGAATTGAGTCCGGTAGGCCCTGATGTTTTAATTTTGCCCATAGCATTTGCCTGTTGACACGATCAAATGCCGCTTTAAAGTCTACAAAACAGGTGTGAAGGTCGAGGGAGTTCTGTAGACTTTTCTCAGCAATAAGACAATGGGCCATGGCATTTGTCGTAGTACCCATGCCGCGCCGAAAGCCGGTCTGATTCGGTGGTATTTTATTGTTCGTTTCTGACCAGTCAGCCAGGTCTGCCAATATCAGTGACGCATAGTATTTTGATTCAGCTTCGAGGAGGGCAATCAAGCGATAGTTGTTTGGATCCTTACGCTCTCCGCCTTTATAGATTGGAGATATAATAGCTCCCCTCCAGCTCTCAGGAATACCGCCTGTGTTTGTAACTGTTTGAAACAGTAAGTTGAATTTGCTGGCCCAGTACTGCGGGTCCGTCTTGTAGATGGCTTGTGGGACGCCGTTTGGACCTGGGGCACTATCTTGCCTGCTTTTCTCAATTATTTTTAAGATGCTTTGTTCAGCATCATATTTGGGCCATGATGCTGTTGGGCCAGTGCCCTTTACGCTGTTCCCTTGATGGGCTGGAGAAATGGCTTCCCGCACTGGGTTATCTTTTGCTTCAAAGGGCAGGATGGTAGCTGCACTCTGGCCGTTGATTGAAAATGTGTCCATTAGATGTTGAGACCATTGCGATTCAGTTATGCAGGCCATGCTTATTGGTTGGGCTGCCCGGTTTACAGAATTAACTTGCAGCCAGAAGGCCCGCAAGTCGGCTCTCTTGATGTTATGCAGTAACTTAGACCAGAACTCATTTTGGAGATTTTGTTTTTCGGTCCATATTAATTTCTTATATTGAGTCCTGACCTTTCGTACTGCTGACCAAACACAGGTGTTTTGAGCGTGACCACGTGTTTGACGTATAAGTTTTCCCAAGCGCCTCTTTAATGGTAGTGCTGATCTGTTAAATGCGTTCTTAAATTTTGAGAAAGGTCTAATTATGTTACTTGAGTTGGACCTAGAAAGCTGCATCAAGTAGTTATTCCAGATGATTGGGCTCAGGGCGTTCTCAATCAGGAGGTCTTCTAATAGTTTTTTGGCGTCGTTGGCTATTCGTGGGAGAAAGTCACTTGTCCACTTGAGCAGCTTCAGATTGAGGGTTGTATGGTCGCCTGGTAAATTGGGAGCTGATTCGAGTTTGGGTATTTCCGTCGCAATCTCGAGATGTTGTTTAGAGTGATCGCTGTCCAAGGCACAGATGATATGGAAGTCTTGTATTTGACTGAGCAAAGGTAGTGTGACAAATGTATAGTCCAATAGCGAACAGGAATTGTGGCCTATATAGGTCATTGAAGGAGGGTTGTCTTGGTTAGCTCTTCCATTTAGTGCACGGAGTCCGAGATTTTCGAGGTCCCACATAAGTTGTTTACCCTCCTTGTCCTTCTTCACTACTTGAGGAGCTGCCTGCAGCAAGACGTTCCAAATTTCATTTGCAGCGTTGATGTTAACTTCGTCCTCCGGTGCTTGTAGAAGATTTGAGTTAAAGTCGCCCGTGAGGATTATCTCCCAGTCTGGGTGCTCCAAACGCATGGTGGTGATTACCGAAGTAATACGTTGGAATAATGCTTTTTTGGAAGATTTCTTTGGGTTTGCGTAGATGTTCATTAGAATTAGAGTTCTGGTTACTCCTAAACTGATTAAAACATGAATAATCCTCCAGATTAATATACATGCAAGTGAGAAAACCTTAACTCATCGCAATTAAAATATTTATTTTTCACAGATTGGAAGAGGAAACAAATGGAAAACCTCCTACAATGTGCATTTAGCAAAACAGTGTTTTCAGGAAGCTGATCTATCTATTGCAGTGCTTCCCAAACTTTTTAGAACCCATTTCAAGAATGACAAACTTTCGCAACCTACATAGCTTTAATGGAAATGAGGTAGGCGATTTTTTAATGTAACCAATGCATTGTGTGGTAGCGCACTGTCATTTACAAACAGCACATTTTCTATTGAAATGGCTACTAAATTTGCATAGACATACAGTTTTACTGAACTGACTATGTTGCAAACAAATGATAGAGCATGGAAAGCAGGGTTCAGTGCATATTTATCATGTGTGCAGGGCCGGACAGGCCATAGCGGGCACCGGGCAATCCCCCGGTGCACCGCACGGGTGGGGGCCGGCTTTGGGCCCCTGGGGGCCGTTTTTGTTACAGGGCCGTTTTTGCAGCATAGCAGCAAAATCGGCCCTGTACCAATAAAGAGCTCGTCGGCACCTCCAACCCCCCCAAGTGGTGAGGGGGGGCCGGCCGAGCACTTTGCCAGGGTCGGGTTCTGGTTCCCAGTCCGGCCCTGCATGTGTGCATCACCAATCAAAATCTTTGTTTCAATCACAGTTCATAATTATAAAAAAAATGTGGTTAATTTTCGCTCTTCAAACTGCTGAATGTGTACAGTTCATTTACATGTGTTTATATTTTGTTGAGTCTAACAAAAAATAATTACATCCTACAGCCTTTCCTTTCACACTATCTGTGCCCCAAAAAGATTGTCACATAATTCAGTTTACTTTTCTTTTTCTGACTGCAAAGTGAGAAGAGTTTGTACTTACCAATCTCCATGTTAAAAAAAACCCAGGCAGGAATTTGTTAGAAGAAGGAACTTGACATTTGACCTCTATGGCAGAACCGCAGCAAATGCGACAAGAGAAATATAGAATTTGAAGGCATTTTTATTTATTGCTTGTACTTATGACCCATCAAAAATCAGCTCATAACCCACCAGTGGGTTGTGACCCACAGTTTAGGAAACACTGATCCATTGTTTTCTTTAGCACAGGTGGAAAAGAGGCAAATCAGTTCACTGTTAATTTCAATATAATGCACCCTTATGCAACCAAGTAGGAACTGTAAGTTATTTGTGTCATGTTAACGTTATGAGCATTTGTAAAGTGCACTATCACCAAGGGTATCCTGGCGCTGAGCAAGGGTGTGTGCCTAACCCTGCCTATGGTAGGTTGGTTAATTGAATAGCCATGTCTTCAGCTTCTTGTGGAATTCAAGGAGAGGAAGAGGCTTTGATATGGAGTAGGAGGCCATCCCACACGTTAGGAGCAATGTAAGAGAACGTCCTCCCTCCTTATCTGATTCTGTGTATGTGTGATAGGTTTGCGAAAAGGAGTCCTACAGAGTGATGGTGTCTGGGTGGTTGGTGGAAGGAGAAGTGACGATTCAGGTAGGAGGGACCTAAGTTGAATACTTCCTTGAATGTGTGAGAGTAGTTTGAAATGAGCACATTTGTGTTGGAAGACAGTGGTGCTCCCTGAGGTATTGTGTGATGTGAGAGCTATATGGAAAGTTGAAGATGGGTCTGGCTGCTGAATTCTGGATGGTTTGCAGTCTTCTGGTGTGTTGTGGTGATCCCGGCAAAGAAGGTTTTCCTGTAGTCTAACTTGCTGGTGACTAGGATGCGGTGACAGTTTTTGTGAAGTTGCTTCAGAGCCATTTGAAGATCTTCCTCAGCATCATCACGGTGTGGAAGCAGGATGTAGTGACCGGGTTGATTTGTGTAGTCATGTCTAGTTTGTTGTTGATGATGATTCTGTGGATTCTAGCGTGGGTGCTACGTGTACGTGTAGGCCCGAGTTCGGCCAGCCACCAGTTGGAGTCCCATGTTAAGGTGTTCTTGATGAAGATAAGTACTTCTGTCTTGTAGGTGTTGAACTTGGGATAGTTGATCTTCATCCAGTTAAACATTTCAGTCATGCAGGTGGTGTACTTGTTTCGTGTGTTGGGAGTCTTGTCCAAGAGGGAGAGTATGAGTTGCGTGTCATCAGCATAAGAGAGGATGTTGATGTCGCATGAGCTGATAACAGCGGATCAAGTACGCATTGAGGAGGATGCGGTTGAGCAATGAACATGCGACATTATAATCACTTGTTGAATATCTTGATCACCACTGTACTTATGTAACTAGATACTTCTTATGAAATGTTTTTAACCAATTAACGTGGTTATATCATATGCTTTGTTGCTACCTACTTTTTTACAAATGATGTTGTTGGATATTTGATGTGTATTGTTTATATCTTTAATAAATATATATATATATATTTTAATATAAAAATTGTGGTGCTTGTCAGTATATTGAGGCTTTCCTTTACTCATCAAGGGTTTTGGTTTAACCTGATTTTCAACAGGTCATTTGTTGCCTAGGAAATGTTCTTATTATATTTGCATACAAAGATGTAGTAATGTGTTTTATACTGTGGGAACTAAAATACTGCTCCATGTCATTTGAGGTCAGTTGTACACCATTATCCGTGACAATTATAGAAGGTGAACCCTCCCTAGCAAAAACGTCTTTGAAAAATTCTAAGACCTTAATTGTGGTAGCCATGGGAACCATTTTAACCTCCCGCCACTAATACAAGTGCATAACGTGAGTATATAGGTAAATTCAAGAAAGGACCAGAAATATCAAACGCTAACTTCTCCAGGGTTCTTGCGGCCACTCTGCAGTCTTGAGAGGTGGAACATTGACTTTCAACATTTTATCTCCTGAATTGAAAATCAAGCAATCTCTAACCAAATGATCTACCATTTGGTCCATCACTGGCCACCAAAAATAGTTCCTGATAAGGCGTTTCATAGCTGACATGCCAGGATGGGAATCATGGGCTAACCTTAGAATAATATCTCTCACACCCAAAGGTGGCACACATTTACCATCCTTGTAAATAAAATCACCATCTAACTTTAACTCATCAGAAACTTTAAATAAAGGTATTACTTCCTCAGGAATGTTATGCTTTTTTGGCCAACCTTCAACCAAATAATTCTTGACAAGCTGAGACAAAGAATCCTCTTCTTCACTCAATTTCCACGTTTCCTCTGAAATATTTGCAAGTGCACCAATCACAACATCCTAAATGGTGGTTACAATATCTAATTCAACCTCCTTTCCTTCAGAGTCTGACACACATGGATGACGTGACATAAAGTCAGCCATGACATTTTTTTTTTCCAGGAACAAATTCTGTGGTAAAACAATATTCTTGTAACCTATATGTTAATCTGGCAATCCTTGCCGTGGAATTCCAACCACCCCCAGGTGATAGAATGTTCACCAACGGCTTGTGATCAGTTCTAAGAATAAACTTTGCACCCCAAATATAATTTCTGTAATATTCTATAGCCCATACACATGCAATCATTTCTCTTTCTATAACGGCATATCTCCTTTCTGTTTCATTTAAAGTTCTCGAAGCAAAACACACATTCCACTCCTCCTTTCCACACTTTTGTGATAACACCCCACCAGTGCCATACAAACTAGCATCCACAGTTATAATATACAGTTTTTTCATACAAAAAGGTCTGAGAGTGGAAGCATTGAGAATGTCCTTTTTGATTTCATTAAAAGCATTTTCTTGTAATTCTGACCATTCAAATGACACATTATGTCTCAGCAACCTTCTCAAGGGTTCCATTTTTGTTGCAAAATTAGTTACAAATTTCGAATAATATTCACACATTCCCGCAAAGGAGAGCAATTGATCTTTGTTCTTAGGTGATGAAGCATTCATTATGCCTTCAACGTTTGATTTTTTTGGTATAACACCATCGCCTGTCAAGGTATGTCCCAAATACTCAACAGTTTTTTTAAACATTTTGCATTTGTGTGCCTTTAGCGTCAACCCACTCCTTCTCAACCTTGCACATACCTCAGAGAGATGTTTCAAATGATCCTGATTGTTTTCTGAAAAAATTTAAATGTTGTCCTGAAAACATTTTACAAAGTTATCAACATCACGAAAGATGTTAAACATTACTCTATGGAAGACTGATGCAGCTGAGGCTAAGCCAAATGGCATTCTTGTATATTGGTATAACCCTTGTGGCGTGTTGAAAGCTGTCATCGATTTTGACCCTTCTATTAACTGCACCTGATGATACGCCAACCTCAAGTCTAATGTGGAAAACACTTTTGCGCCCTCTAGCATGGAAACAACCTCATTAATGTTAGGTAATGGGTGACAATCTACCACAATTTCTGAATTCAATGCCCTTAAATCCACAGAGTCTCAAAGATTTATCCGGTTTCCGGACCAAAACAATTGGTGAAACCCATTCTGAAGAATGAATAGGCTCTATAATTGCTTTAGTGACTAGATCATTCAACATTTCTTTGAGTTCTTCCCTTACATTAATTGGGACCGGTCTTATCCTTTGTCTGACCGACTTTGCATTAGCTTTCAATTTGACCTGATGGGAATAATCTTTGAGTCTACCTAAGGTATCTGAGAACACATCCTTAAATGAAACTTGAATAAACTCCTCTATATCCACTTCACCTGTGAACGAAATGTTGTTAGTGCAAAAAGATTAATCCAAAATCACAGGAACCTTGAGTCTTGGGTTCAACATTACTCCCAGTTTAAATTGATCCTTCCAACCAAGCACATTTATTCCTTTAACTGCGACATATAACTTAATACTTGCAACCCTGTTCTTAAAGGTCAAATTTGTGTTAAAGTATCCTATCATGTCAATGCGTGAACCATCATAACTTACGGGGTTAATATCCGATGGAATCATATCTGCAATATCAAATGTTTTATCTAATTTCTCTTCAAAATATTGATTTGAAATTATGGTCCATGGCGAACCTGAATCAGCCATGAGCCTTAATTCCACCTTAGAAACTTGAACTAAACACATAGGTGAATTTGTGATAGGTATATCGTTAACATCTTCTACATTAGCAACACTATCCCTCAAAGACACAACAAAGCCTGATGCGGAGTCTTTTGCTGAAGACCTTTCATGTTCTACAGATTCATCACACTCAAGCAATCCATCCACCAAGGAAGAAACTCTTGGGCGAAATTGCGGTGTTGATTTCCTTTGATCTCTGCACATGTTTGCAAAATGTCCTATCCTTCCGCAAGTATTGCACTCTCTTCTAATTGCAGGACAACCTGTGAAAGATGAAACATGGTTTCTATTTCCACATCTGTAACAATATACATTATTGTTAGATCTTTCAAACTTCCTATTGCTATTCGAAAATTGATTTCGACCTTGGACCCATTCGACTTCTGTGTGTCATATCTCATCTCCTGATCTTTTTTATCACAGCAACTTCTTCAGGTTTATCACATTTGGTATTTATATTCTTGACAGTATGCATCCATTTTTCAGTTTGTTCAAAAGCCTTGGCTGTAGAAATAGCCTCTGAAAGTTTGGGGTCTCCCATAACCCATAGTTGCTCCTGTGTTTTTTTACACTTCACATGAACCACAATTTGATCCCTAATCATTTCATCAGAGATAGTACCAAAGTTGCAATGTAAGCTTAAAGTGCGGAGGGCCGTCAGAAAATCATCAAACGATTCACCCTCTTCTTATTTCCTTGTATAAAATTTGAATCTATTCAATGCAATATTGCTAGTCGGTTTGAACCTTTTCTCCATACTAAGTAGAGCCTCGTTTTATACATTAGTTGCCTCTCCATTATCCGTAAGACTTATCTGAGGAAGGGATCTAAAAACCATCTGTCCTTCAGATCCCAGACAATGTAATAAAATACTTTTCTTTCTTTCTGCACCCATTCTCTCTCCATCTATTGCCTTCATATCATTCACAAATTCCTCTTTCCATCGGTGGTTCCCCTTTGGACTGTAGAAACTTTGTAGGAGGATCAAACTGCATATTGCTTGTTAAAATAAAAAGTGACTATGATAACAGTCTTGAATTATTAATAAATGAAATGTCAAATGGATATCATGTGAAATCCAAAATTAATGTTTATATTATTAACATACTGACACTTGTATTTTACTTCCTTCCAAACATTTTATAATATCATTGTCATTTGTATGTTTTATTTGGTAGTCGCTCCTTAAAATGGTTTGTTTTCCATAGAACTGCTTCGTAAAATGTGCAAAGAAACTGTCCCTTAACTTGTCCAATTGCATAACAAAGTTTGCTTCCAGTACTTAACCACAAAAAAAACGTACTTGTTGATTCGCAACAATAGTGCTCTCATTAATCCGTTTTTCCGTTTGAAAATAAATTATAATTAAGCCCAGTTTTAAAATAAAGTTATAACTGCTACGTGGATTCAGCTTCCGATCTTACACAAGATGGCTGCCACGTTTTGCGCGGTGATGTCACACGCTCCCAGAGTGCCTTGCAACCTTCCCAGGATGCTTCAGGTTCCAGGAACAGATCTGCAAGCAATTCGGCTGACGTGGAATTCTTCCTCTGTCACACAAGAACAGCGCCAGGTTTCAAAAGACAGTAGCGCTCGCTCGTGATTCAAAGGTAAATCCGTCTATTTAAAAAATGCCAGCTCGCTGTGAATGGATCCATTACAATTTACTCCTTTTAAAGACAATTAGCATACATAGGTTCATGCAAAGGAACAGTACCTTTTAATTTCAAAGTGGTTTTTATTGAGTTTTAAAACAGAAGAAACAGGCACAGTGTAGCAATTGACATTCAGCAGGCAAAAATGGCGAGCGAGACAGACATGCATGTCTTCTCTAGTAAGCAGTAGAAAAGCAGGGTGAACATGCCCAATAGGAAAGGCGGTGCCTGGAGGACGAGAAAGGCCCCTAGCCGGAGCGTCAAGTGGAGAAAACAACACTGTAAACCCGCCCCACCCCCCAACTCTCAACTTTGACTCCCTCCCCCCACCCCTACCAGTATGCCAGTCTTCCAGATTAGTCGTGTGAGCCATATCTGGCCCAGGTGTTTCAAGGTGCATCGGGTCGTGCTTGGTCCCTCATGCAGGCCGTGAGGCGCAGGATGCGGAGGTATTTCGGGCATGTAATTTCATGGAATTCCCTGGATAACAGCGTCAGGAGCGGTTGCCAGGTTGTCTGGAATGAGTCAGTGGTATGAGTGAGCGTGGCCTGGATCCGCTCCATGCCCAGTGTGAACCATAGTTTGTGTAGCCAGCCTGTATGGGTGGGTGAGGTAGTGGATCCCATAATGATAGGATGTGTTGTGACGCTGCTTGCATAGCGATGCCCATCTGTTTGCCGCGGGGTGATCTCAAGGGGAATGTAAGTGCATTGGGAAGCCCTAAGAGTGTGTAAGCTGGGAGGCGTGGGATTTCGGTGTCAAATGTGGAATCTATGTCATCCAAAACAGCCTTCCAATACGCCTGCAAGGCGGGGCATTCCCACAGAAGGTGGGTCAGAGTGCCCCTTGCGCCACAGTACCTCCAACATGACGCGCTCCGGAGCGGGTTACCCTGATTGAGTCTCGCCGGGGCGAGGTGCCAGTAGATAGCCAGCTTTATCGCTGATTCCCTAGCCTTAGTGTTGCGCGTAGTGTGAGCGGCTCTGTAGTGTATGTAGTTCCATTCCCTTGAGGAGAGAGTTCTTCCGAGTTCGGCCTCCCAGCGTCGTTGACCAGCAGTTTTAGCTGGGTCGGTTTCTGGGGAAAGCATCTTATAAAGGTCCGAGATAAGGTGCTTATCTGATTCCTTAGATACAAGCCAGCGTTCGAACGGCGTCATCTGCCGGCTGACCAGGGGGGCGTTATCCGGCTGCAAGAGCCAGTGGCGAATTTGGAAATATTGAAATACGTGGGGCTTAGTCACTCCATAGTCTCGCGTGATGTCGACGAGTGAGAGAAACCCCTCCAAATCAAAGAGGTGACCGGCCGATCGGCAAGGTGTATCGCGCCATTGCAGGAAAGCCCGGGTGTCTGTGCCTGGCGGGAACGCAGGGTTGTCAAAGAGAGGGGTAAGTGGGGATGGGAAGGTCGTGAGGCCCCTCTTGACCGCCACCATGTCCCAAGCTGCCATAGTGGTGCGAGTGATAGGAGAGCGGAGGAGATAACGCGGTCTGTGTTGGCGGGCAAGAAACGGTATCTTCCATAAGGAGGTCTGAGCCATCGCTCTATCTTGGAAGAGCCATCTTTTCTCAGATTCGGGTCGATACCACTCCACCAGGTAGCGGATTTGCGAGGCCTGGAAATACTGCAACAGGTTCGGGATCCCGAGGCCTCCTTCGTCAACATTCCTGTACGCCACTCGTTTGTGTAATCTAGCGCGTTTCTTCTCCCACACGAATTGGTGAATGTCGTGTTGGAGGTCAGCTAACACTCCCGGCGGCGGCGATACCGGGAGAGTCCGGAAGATGTATAAGATTTTGGGTAAGACCGACATCTTCACCGCCGCTATCCTGCCAAGCAGGGAGAGGGGCTGTTTTGACCAACGTGCGAGGTCGGCCCGGATTTGGGAAGACAGAGTGGAGTAGTTGTGATTGACCGTCGAGGTCGTGGAGGAGGTCAAGGTGATCCCCAAATACGGAAGCCGGGCGGTGGAATGCAGGTTGCAGCCGAAGGTAGGCGATGGATTGTTAGGAAGTATCTATTTAAAACAACAAGGGGACCCCAATTAGTATCAGCGAGGGACCTCGGGGAACTTATCGTACAGACACAACAGTGGTCCCTAGCAAGGAGACAATAATAACCAACATAAATATAGACCCAGTCAGTTCTATATTGTAGAAGACATGCCCAGCCGGACAGAGGTCTTCAAGTTTTATATTTCAATAAACGTTTTGCGAAACAATAATGCACCTTCAACAATTCACTTTCGTGGGGCACAAGCCTGTACCAACCCACGACAATACATAGACACAGACAACATACACAGAAGGGCTTACAAGGCAAAGTCAAAAAAGTCTCTGTAAAGTTTCAAAATTAAACAGAGAGATTCCAGTAGGTACCATTACATACTTTCATGTAGTAAATCATTGTACTGGTATATGGTACACAAGGTCGACGACGTTTCGGACCCCCTTACTAAATGCTGGGGTCCATCATCAGGACAGAACAGTAGTTGCCTTATTAAAATTTGAGCCTCTTTAGCCAAGGGGCATAAGGTTAAAGAGCTCACAGGCGAGCTTGAGTTAAAAATGATGGGACAAGATCGGTAATATAGTTAGTCATCGATATGACTTGGTGAATCGGGATTACAAGAATAGTGTGTCAAGGTCCGGGGACGGAGCGGGCAGATTACCACAATCGCGCTTAGGTCCTGGATCCAGGGGGTGGCCGGGTTAGTCGGCTGCACCGGGTTTCCTGGTCCTCCAGGAAACCCGGTGCAGCCGACTAACCCGGCCACCCCCTGGATCCAGGACCTAAGCGCGACTCTGCGCTCCCAGTATCTCCGGGACCGCAAGGTACAAGCGGTATTGTGGTAATCTGCCCGCTCCGTCCCCGGACCTTGACACACTATTCTTGTAATCCCGATTCACCAAGTCATATCGATGACTAACTATATTACCGATCTTGTCCCATCATTTTTAACTCAAGCTCGCCTGTGAGCTCTTTAACCTTATGCCCCTTGGCTAAAGAGGCTCAAATTTTAATAAGGCAACTACTGTTCTGTCCTGATGATGGACCCCAGCATTTAGTAAGGGGGTCCGAAACGTCGTCGACCTTGTGTACCATATACCAGTACAATGATTTACTACATGAAAGTATGTAATGGTACCTACTGGAATCTCTCTGTTTAATTTTGAAACTTTACAGAGACTTTTTTGACTTTGCCTTGTAAGCCCTTCTGTGTATGTTGTCTGTGTCTATGTATTGTCGTGGGTTGGTACAGGCTTGTGCCCCACGAAAGTGAATTGTTGAAGGTGCATTATTGTTTCGCAAAACGTTTATTGAAATATAAAACTTGAAGACCTCTGTCCGGCTGGGCATGTCTTCTACAATATAGAACTGACTGGGTCTATATTTATGTTGGTTATTATTGTCTCCTTGCTAGGGACCACTGTTGTGTCTGTAGGATTGTTAGGAAGGGCATGTCTGCCCAGGGGCAAGATCAGGGATTTCCCCTGGTTAACTTTGAAACCCGACACTGCACCGAAATTCTCCAATTCTACCAGGAAAGCCGGTATTGAGCTGGATGGGAGGTCCAGAGCAGCGATGATGTCATCAGCGTACAGTCCCACAACGTGGGGTTCATGGCCGAAAGACATTCCTGTGATGTGAGGGTTGTCGCGGATCCTCTGTGCTAGAGGTTCCACGTAGAGAGCAAATAGAAGGGGAGAGAGAGGGCATCCTTGGCGGGTGCCTCTCTGTATCTCGAAGGGGTCCGACTTGAGGCCGCCCAGCCGGACCCGAGCCAAGGGACGGTGATAGCAGCTCGCTATCCAGGCCTGAAACCGGTCGCCCAGGTGGTAGCGCCGTAGTACAGCCTGTAGATATGTCCAGTCGACACGGTCGAAAGCTTTCTCCGCATCTATGGCCAAGAGAGCAGAGTCTGAGACCTGAAAGTGAGCCTTGTCTACGGGGTGCAGTAGCCGCTTAGTATTGTCGCTGCATTGGCGGTTCGGGACAAAGCCCGATTGATCTGGCTCGAGGACGCCCGGGAGGCAGGGACCTAGGCGGGCCGCTAGTACCCCCGTAAATAGCTTCAGGTCCAGATTGAGTAAGGAGATGGGGCGGAACGCGGAGCAATGTGTCGGGGGCTTGCCCGGCTTAGGGAGGACCACTATGTCGGCTGCAAGCATGTCGGGCGGTATGGAGCTTGGGCCTTCAAATGAGTTAAATAACCTGGCAAGGATAGGTGCCAGGATATGGCCAAAGGACTTATAAAAGCTCGATGAGAAGCCATCAGGACCCGGAGATTTAAGCGGGCGGAGGCGCGCGATGGCAGCAAGAATCTCGTCGGCACGGATGGGGGCATCCAGGGCTTCCGTGCTTGCCGGGCATAACGGCGTGATGTTAGCAGACTGTAAGTAGGCGTCAATGGCTGCCTGTGACGTCGTATCCGCGCTGTATAGAGAAGCATAGAAGGAGCGGAAAGCGGAGGCTATCTGTGCATCGTCGGCAAGAGCTTTGCCGGATTCATCCAGTAGCGTCGTGATTTTAGAGCGCTGGAGTTTGGCTTTCAAGGCGCTAGCCAGGAGCCGGCCGGTGCGATTGCCCCCTACATAATACGTGTGGCGGAGGTGAAGGGCAGCTAACTCCGCCCTGTCAGTGTCGAGGCTGGCCAGTTGAGCCCGGGCGGCTTTGAGTTGGCGCCATATTCTCGGGGCGCAAGTGCGACTGTGCGCCCTTTCCAGCTCTGCAACTTTACTGGAGAGGTCCTCCCTTTTCTCTTTACGAAGTTTGGCGTCCGCGGCCGATATAGCTATCAGTTCCCCCCTCACCACAGCCTTTAAGGCCCCCCATAGGGATGACACCGATACTGAGGGAGTGTCATTGGTATCTAAGTAATCCGAGATGCATTTGTGAAGTTGGCGAATAACTGCCGGTTTCTGTAAAAGGGGCTTGTTGAGTCTCCACGAGCCAGGAGTGCGTGGCGATTTGGGTACTGTAAGCATCAGTTCCAGTGCGTCGTGGTCAGAGAGGGCTGCCGGGACAATAGACAACGTGGAGATCTGAGGAACAAGGCCCGATGAGCCCAGGAAGTGGTCTATGCGTGCATTAGTGTGGTGTACGTGGGAGTAAAATGTGTACTGCGTTGCGGTGGGGTGTATAGTCCTCCAAAGGTCCGAGACGTCTCTGTCGCACAGCCAGGTTCTGCCCTTTTGCGAAAGCGCCCCAGTGTCGCCATAACGGTGCCCTGATCTATCGTTATTAGTATCCATGACGTGGTTGAGGTCCCCCCCTATGAGCATGTGGGTGTGAGGTGACTGAAGCGCTTCTGAGAGTGCAGCTTGCAAGAAGGGTTCCTGACCCGTGTTGGGGGAGTAGATGGAGCCTATCGTGTATGTATTAACGCCTATTTGGAAGGTATGGGCTAGAAGGCGTCCCTTAATTTCCCCCACTTTGGCTCCCACTTTGCCTTTGAAGCGCCGAGATACAAGTATAGCTACCCCGGCTTTTTTTGACGGGAAAGAGGAGAGGCCCTTGACATTAAGAGACAAGATTTTGAGTGTATCAGCCATCCCTGAGGCATGTGGAAGCATTCGAGCCTATTAGTGCAGGATGCTGCATGGCAGCGGAGAAAGTAGGCAATCCCCGACACTTGTAAAGGTCCCATGGCATACTGGTCCCCACCCTCAGTCCCCTCCCCCCTGTTCCCCCGAACACAACCCCTCCTCCCCACCTCCGCTGTGCACGAGCCCGGGAGGCCACCCTAACCCCAACAGAACGAACTTGTCCAACTCCCCCTGAGTCCCGGTCCTCCCTCCCCCAGTCCCCCCTCCCCTTCCCAGAACAACCCCCCCAACTAGAACAGGTGAAAGTCTCGGGCCTAATTGTGTAGGACACAGGTCCGTAGAAAGTCAACGGAAGGGGTACCATGGCTGCAGCCCAATTGGCGGCTCCCCGGCCCAACCCCCATTTAATCTAAGTGCGAGTAATAGAACACCCCCCAAGAGGCCAGTGGTCTACAGATCAGGTGCCGTGTTGTCCGCCACTTCCTGTACAGCTGCTTCACGTTCCTGGGCGACCGTGGCCGGATCCGGCTTCGGGATGGATCTCGGGGTTTTCCTCCGGCGTACCGTCTGCCAGCCGTCCCTTGTAGGACGAGATGGGTCATCCTGCGATCGGGTTGGAGAAGCGTCTCTGGAGGCCGAGCCTTCCGGCATGTCGATCCCCAGCAGGGAACAGGTATCCCGGAGCGATCTGAGCTGATGAAGGGAGCCATTCCATTTAAAGATCAGGCGGAACGGGTGACCCCAGGAGTAGGGTATCCCGTTATCTCTCAGGAAGTTCGTTGCAGTCCGGAAGGCCTTACGCTTTTGCAGGGTGATGGTGGAGAGGTCTTGAAAAAGGGCCACAGGGGCGTCCCGAAATCTGATGGGCTGCGCTTTCCTGGCTTCCCTAAGGATGCGTTCCTTCAGAGGAAAGTCTGGTAGGAAGGCCAGGATATCCGGAGGAGGTGCAGGTGCTCGGCGTGCCATACCAACTCTGTGAGCTCTGTCGATCCGTATTGCAAAATCGCTCGGTTCGCCCAAGATGTCTCTGAACAGGTCTTGCAGGTATTCGGTCACATTGTCCTTCTCAGCCTTCAACGGGACGCCCCTGACCCGTATATTATTCCGCCTGGAACGGTTCTCCAAGTCTTCGGAATGCGATTGTAAGTCCACCTGTTGGTCTTGAAGTCGCAGAATTTCTTGCTGTAGTCTCTCCACCTCCATACTGCGAGATTGATCAGCTTCCTCCAGAGAGGCAACCCGTTCTCCCAGGCCGTCAATATCACGACGGAGCTCCCGCTGCTCCCCAGCCAGATCCTGTTTCAGGGTTTGAAAGTCCTCCCGCAAGGTGTTGAAGAGGGAGGCCAGGAAGGCTTTGGTGATGGGAGCAGTGTCATCGTCCGGTGTCTGAGGGCTCGCTGAAGGTTTCGGGACGCCGGTGTTTGAGTCTTATCCCCTTTCGGCGCCGCTTTTTGCATGAGGTCCACAATGTTCCGGGTCCCCTTGCGATGAGAGTGCGTCATGATGCCCAAGACGGGGTTAATGGGTCCAGCCGTAGGGCGTCGTCGGGGGTCTTCGAGTGACCTTTCAGCTGCAGAGGTGAGGGCAGCCGTTAAGGAACAGCAGGCGTTCCAAGGCCGACACGAGGGGAATGCGGAGATGTAGGCGCTGTGCTCCGGCAGGAGGATCAGCAAGCCTCTTCAGGGACGTTGAGCTGAGGTGAAATCCCCAGGGGGGGAGCCGCAGAGAGTGTACCCGGCACGTGCGGCAGCAAGGAAGACTGAGCTGTCAGAAGTGGCTGGGTTACACCGGATCGGGTTTAGCGGGCCATGGCAAAAAAAGTTCTCATCGTGCAGCAGGAGATGTGTGAAGTAGGAAGATCAGCGCTGGCCCAGGGAGAACGTGCAGGCCGCAGGCAGAGGGGTAGCGCCGCGGGTGTCAGCAGGAGGGAGGCGTCTCAGTCCGAGCATTGGCACAGGGACCCCCGGCGTGGGGAAGTCTACAAATGTCCCAGGCGATGGAGCGGGGGGCCTTGGTGGGTTGTGGGTAGCGGGCAGCCGGACTCCCGTCGGTGGCCAGAGCTAATAGCCCCGGTGGGCGATGGTGCGGTGAAATCCTGGTAGGCCCGCGCCGGGGCCACCGCAGCCGAGGGCTACCCAGCAGGGTGCACAGTGACCGGGGGGAAGGTCACTCAGTTGTACCCAACCTCCCGCCGCGGTCCGCAAGGCGCCTCTCACCTCTTTCTGCAATGTGCTCTCCCAGATTTCCGTCCGCTATAGAGGCTGCCGCCCTGGTGTGGAGCTGCAGCAGGGGGGCAATCCCACGTCGGCAGTGCGCCTCTCCTGCTGGCGGCTGAAGGGGCGGGAAGGCTCCGGGGGGCCACGGGTGGCGGGCAGTCGGTGTCCCGCCTGGTGCTTGCCGCCGTAGGCCCAGGGGGCAGGGTCCTTTCCGGCCGTCCGGTAGGCCCATGCCGGGGCCTAGAGTGGCTGGGGGCCCTCCGGTGGGGCGTGCAGTGTCCGGAGGGGTCGGGGCATGCAGCACTCCACGTGAGTGCGTCTCTCCTGCCGGTGACCGAAGGAGCAGGGAGGCTCCGGCAGATCGCGGGAAGCGGGCAGTCAGTGCTCCGCCCGATGTAGGCCGTTGCTGGTCTGGTGGGCCAAGTCCTGTTCGGCCGCCCGGCAGGCCCACGCTGGGGCCTAGAGTGACCGGTAGCCCCCCGGCGGGATATCCAGGGTCCTGAAGGGTCGGAGCCCACTGTCCCCTTCGCTAGTGCGCCACCCCCGCTGGTTGCCGAGGGGGTGGGGAGGTTCCGGCGGGTCGCGCGAGGCAGGCAGTCAGTGCCCCGCCCGATGCAGGCCGTTGCAGATCTGGTGGGCCGAGTCCCGTTCGGCCATTTAGTAGGCCCACGCCGGGGCCTAGAGTTGCTGGGGGCTTTCCGGCGGGGCGCGCTGTGTCCGGAGGGGTCGGGACGCTCCGCTCTTTTCGGCCATCCGCTGCCGACCGCAGGACCTGCCTCACCGCGCTTTGCTGTGCGCCCCTACGGCGCTCCGGTCCCAGCTCTGGCAGCCGCCCTGGCGTGGAGTTGCGGCGGAAGGGCTCAAACCTTCGTCGCGATTGCGCTTTTCCCGCTGGCAGTTGAGAAAGCGGGGCATAAGCGGTCTCCGACTCAGAGAGACCCAGTCGGAGGCTCCTCAAGTAAGCAGGGTGATTAGGAGCTAGATTTGGGCAGGTTTACAAGGGGGTATCAGCTGGAAATAACGTGGTATGGAGCACAGGGCCGGGGAGCCTCGCGATCCACGTCTGCTCAGACCGCCATCTTGGCCACGCCCCCCGAACAGTACCTTTTTGTGATGGAAGTATCCGGTTCCATCCGATAGCGTTTCCTTTCATTAAAAAAAATATATATATTGTTGCTTTACATGCAAATTAACGTTTCTTACTGTGACTTCAGACGTTTTCTCCTTGTAGTTCTTGAAAATTAGCTCCTTTGAATTTTCCGCTGTATTCTATTCAAAATTGACACTCCATAAGAATCCTTTTTAAGTAAAATTCAATTTCCAACTCCGTTCTTCATTTTTTAAATCCCCCCCAAAAAATTAAAGTTTCTTCCTTTCAAGAACAGAACTCTTCTGTGCTGCAACCTTCTGTTGAGAGACCTGTTCTTGTCCTCGTCACCATTATTAAATCCTCATTTTAAGAAAATAGGTTTATTGAGTATAATAATACAGTACAGCAACAAGCAGTGTACAGGTCCTGAGTACCAGTGCAACTGAATACTCTGTAGTTCAACATTCCAGAAAGGTGTTCCAATGGAATCAGAACCTTAACTAAAAGAAAGCAGTAGTACATTAATAGTTCATTAATATATTGAAAGGATGTAACAGTTGGGCCTGAATCTGGACTGCATGGGGTTAAGGAGCTGGTTTTTACTGAGGTGCTCTGTGAAGTTTTGGTTGATTAGCCTAAGACCTTTGTATCACACAAGAAATACGTCTGGTGAAATTCGGAAACATAATAGAAGAGGGAGAGGGAGGGAGAGAGAGAGAGACTGTCCACAATCTGGTAGTCGAAGTGTCGAACAAGATGTTCGGATAATTATGCAGAGTTAGGCAGAGTGCAAAAAGGAAAGCAAAAGTGCAAAACTATCTACAGAAAGCCAAATTACATTTATTCTGTGGTCTCCTGGGACAGGATTAAAAGAAGAGAGGACTAGGGGTTATCAACAAATATACCCCTAGAGTAGGTCAACTAGTTTCCGCTTTTAAGTGACCCTAACAGGGGTTCTGGGGCATTCCTCAGGACCAAGGGCCCGATGTAGGTAATATTGAAATTCCGAATTCTTAATACCGAATTTTACTGATTCGGTATTAAGAAATCGGTATTTCAGATGTAGGTAAGAATTCGGTATTTTTTACTGAATCCTTAATATTCCTTATTACCGAATCGGTAATTGCGATTCGGTAATAAGGAATACCTACCCATTCATTCCTATGGGTTTGGAGGCCCATAGGGAACGAATGTGAAGACATTCAGTATAACCGATTCGGTATTACCGAATCTGTAATACCGGGAGGTATTTCAAGGGTATCAGGGTGTCCAAAGGACACCCTGTTGCACCCCTGAAATGTGCATGTGTGTACATGTGGCACACATGCATGCCCTAAGGGCATGGATGTGGGCCACATGGCACTTCTAAAAAAGCAAGAAAGTGCTTTTTTAAAGGAATTTGGTATTTACCACCAACTTGAAGTTGGTAGTAATTACCGATTCCTTAAGGCCCAAAAGTACTCTTTTATGTGCTTTCTACATTACATTTAAGGAATCGGTATTACTGATTCCTTAAATGCAAGGCCAATAAGGAAATGGTATTAAGGAATCGGTATTTACTGATTCCTTATTACCGATTCTTTCCCTACATCAGGAATGGCTAAATACCGGTCAGTAACGGTGAAATTTGCCGAATTTCACTGTTACCAACCGGTATTTGGCCACCTACATCGGGCCCCAAGTGAATAGTCACTCTGCACAAATTAAAAAGAAAGACATATGTATATACTGGCCACCAATTCAGTAACCTGTTAAGATACAGCGATAGGTCGTGATGCTGTGGGTCCACCGTCTTTCTATATGGTGACGTAGAGAATCCACTCTCCAGCCAATGTGGTGACACCACTGTTGCACATCTGAATTGAGATAAAACCAGAGACAAAAACACCACTTGTCGGAACATTTTCGTGCAAATTTTATCTATAAACCCATATGAAAATGGGAATATGAAGTACACACTAAAACAGTAAGAGGGTGGGGCACATCATGTTTACTATGAAAAACTCACAGGAAAGATGTCAGGGTGGAATCCTGAGACAAAAAGGTTCTGAAGTAATTCTTATTTTTTTATTTTCATAGTATGAGAAGCATCAAAAACAGAGAAGGGCATCAATCAATTAGTACATTTGTAGAGTGCACAACTCACCCGTGAGGGTCTCAAGGCGCTGGGGGGGGTGGGTGCTGCTACTGCTCGAACAGCCTGGTATTGAGAAGTCTCCTGAAGGTCAGCAGGTCCTGGGTCTGTCGCATGCAGATGGTGTTCCAGGTCTTGACGGCGAGGTGGGAGAATCATCTGCTGCCGGCGGTCGCTAGTCGGATGCGGGGGACGGTGGCCAGGGCGAGGTCGGCGGAGCGAAGCTGGCAGTTCGGGGTGTAGAAGGTGAGTCGTTCGTTGAGGTACGCTGGTCTGGTGTTGTGGAGTGCTTTGTGAGTGTTGGTGAATAGCATCGTTATGGTGCACGTGCAAGGGGCCTCATAAGAAATCTGGTGCCCCATTTAACCCTCAGAGGGGCGCAACCAAACATAAACAGACCAAAGGTAGTGGGTGCCCTGGTAGAGCCGAGAGTGACATTTGCGCCATTCTATCAATATGTGTGGAACTGTTGGAAGGTTTGTGTAACTAGCGACAGAGATAACGGCACTCGAAAGGAGAGTGCAGGAGGTCTTGGGCTTGCCTTGACAAAGTTTGTGCATCTACTGCAGGTTCCCCGGTGAGAAAGAAAGGGGCGCGTCTGGACTGGACTCAAATGAATACATTATGATACATATATAAACAGGGAACAGTACGCATTTTGGTTTAGTTCCTCTCTCACTGGATCCTTTGTGTGTTTATGATATAGCTTAAAGACCTTTGCCTGGCATGCTAGGATGGAGATGGGTCTATAGTTGGAAAGTGTGGCTGCATCAGTGAATGGTTTCTTAAGCAGGCACGTAACGGTGACATGCTTTCAGGTGTCCGGGAATGTTGCTGAGTCGATGGAGGCTTTGAGGATAGATTTATTTTATTTTTATTAATTTCAAAGGTTTTATATAGAGCTGCTGGACCCAAGAGTATCAGAGCGCTTTACAATGGGGTGAAGATAGACGAATGATTGTGTGGAAAAAACTCTAGAAACACAGCAAGCAAATATACGTGAGGAAGCAAATAAATAAAATGACAGTGCAATCATCAGAGTTAGCATAAGGTACCCCAGTATTTGTGGAGAAGAAGTACTTTGAGTTCTTTTTTGAAGAGAGAGAAGGAGGGGTTACAGCGAAGATCCTTGGGGAGAGAGTTCCAAATAGTGGGCGCGTTACCAGAGAATGCACAGGATTGGGTCTTTTGACATTTGAGTCTAGGAGGGATAAGGACAAGGGAGTTAGTGTTTCTCAGGGACCTGGAGCATCCTGCTTTGTGAAGTTTGGTTGAAAGGTAAGAAGGCGTGTTTTGGTGGAGAGCTTTGTGAGTGATGCAAGCGATCTTATAGATGGATCTTCCTTCAATTGGGAGCCAATTGAGGTTCTTGAGGACGGGGGAGATGTGATCAAATTTTCTACAGTCAGAGATGAGTCTTGCAGCAAGATTGAGGACAGATTTGATCGGGGCAAGATGGATTTTAGGGGTGCCGTCCAGAGTTGCGTTACCATAGTCGATCCTAGAAAGGACAAGCGATTGTACAACAAGTTTGAAATCGACTGCTGGAATAAATGGTTTAATCTTCTTGAGGTGGAGAAGGGTGAAAAGAGCACTTTTTGCTGCATTATTAACGTGTGGGATGAGATTAAGGTTCTGGTCAATACTGATGCCTAGGGATTTCACAGAATTAGACGTGGAGAGTGAACAGTTAAGAGCTTTGATGTCATTGATCCAGAGTTGGATGGGAAGGGAATTGTTTTTGGGGGAGAACAGTATGGTTTCAGTTTTTTCGGGTTCAGTTTTAGATGGTTCTGATGGAACCAGGTTTGAACTTTAGTCAAGGTGCTATTTAGGTGAAGAATGTCTTTGTGGGAATTGATCTTGTAGTATAGTTGGGTGTCGTCAGCGTAGAGGTGGTAGCTGATATTAGCTTGTTTGAGGATGAGAGTGAGAGGTTCCATGAACAGATTGAATAGGGTAGGGGAAAGGATGGATCCTTGGGGGACGCCGAGTGAGACGGGTTGGGGTTGAGAGAGGAAGTGGTTGAGCTTGATTTGTTGTGATCTATTATTAAGGAATGAGGTGAACCAATAGAAAACATTACCTTCAAGGCCAAATCGAACTTTTAGAGTGTTGAGAAGGGTGGGGTGGTGCACAGTATCAAAAGCAGAAGAGAGGTCAAGGAGGATAAGTATAGAGGATTCCCCTTTGTCTAGTGAGCGATAGATATTGTCAGTAATGTTTATCATAGCAGTTTCAGTGCTACATCCCTTTCTGAAGCCAGATTGGAAAATATCAAGGAGATTGTAAGTGCTGATGTGTTTTTCTAATTGTAATAGGACACATTTCTCAAGGGCTTTAGAGAGGAATGGAAGGTTTGAGATAGGGCGAAGGTTGTTGAGGTCATTAGGGTCGGTTGTGGGATTTTTTTAGAATGGGTGTGATTTGACCAAGTTGGAGAGAGGCAGGGACGCAGCCAGTGGAGAGAGAGGAGTTGATGATTTTGGTCCATATAGGTGCGATGATAGGATTAAGTTCTTGAACCAGATGGGCGGGAAGAGGATCCTTGGAGTGGGAGGAAGGTTTGAGTTTGTTAATTATTCTAGTGATCGTAGATTCGGATACTGGACTGAAGTCGCTCCAAGAGGCATTGTTTTTAGTCGGGGGATTTTGTTCCAGAACGGAATCTGGTTGGGAGGGAACAGGGAGGGCTTGAGAGGGATTTAGAGGTGATAAGAGAGTGAGCGAAGAAGAGTTAGAGGTGGTGGAGAGGGTGTGTTGGATGGGGGGAGGTTGGAGTGAAAGTGTAGGTGAAGGGGAAATGGGTGCAAGCTTCAGATGGAGCCCCTGCGTAAATGGCTTTCATGTAAGCAGCAGTTTTGATGCAGGTGACTGTAGGCCATGAGGTAAGGGTTCTTTCTTCATCTGTGATGGGAAGTTGAGTTGCAATAGTGACAGGGTCTGGTTGAGCGCTAAATTTGCAGTATATTGAGGTAATTTTGTTGCAAAAGAATTCTGAGAGCTTTATTGCAAAGGTCTTGTAAGGGGGTGATGTGTTGGAGGTGGCAAGAAGTGCAGTGAAATCTTTGATGATGATGTTAAAGGTTTCCTTGCTGTTCTTAGTGCCATTGTAAATGTGATATGCAAGATCTGTGCGCTTGGTGTTTCATATCAATATCTGTTGGTGGCAGCATCTTAGGGCGGATTTGAGATGTCTTTATCTGTGATGTTTTGAATTGTTTTCCATTTGCACTCCAGTTGTTTGCAGTGGCATTTCATCAGCCTGGGTTCCTCTGTGTACCAACTGGCCTGTGCCATTGGGTTGTGCTAGAGGGTAAGCCAGGGTGTCGATGCATGCAGTGATCCAGCTGTTGAGGTTCTTGAGTGCTTCCAGCAAGTTTCTGAGTGTTCTGGCCAGTGCGCAGGCGGTTCTAGTGGTGGTAGGTCCATGGTGGTGGAGGATGGGAATGATGAAACTGACGAGGACATGTTCTGTCAAGGTCGTATTAGCAATTTTGTTGACTGTGATGTTGCTGTTTGAGCAAGAAGTGAGGTCCAATAGGTATGGGTGGGTTCAGTAATGTTCTGGCTGATGCTGAGCTTTTCTACAAAGGCCATAAAGTTTGGGTCAGTGAGATCTTCTAGGCAAAAGTGATGGTCTCCAAGGAAGACAAAGGTGCTGGCAGTGATGATCAGAGCTGAGACTAAGCCTTTATTGTCACTGGCAAAATTGGCATATGGTCCTGGTGTCTGTAAACAAGGGTTCTGCCCAAGGAGAAGTTGTCTGTGAAGCTTACCTTGAATGTGAGGTGTTCCATTTTGCTTGAGGGGTGTCAGGGTGGTGCATCTGATGGTACCTTTGAAAACGATGGCGACTACACCTCCAGGCTTGTGCTGCCGGTCCTGCTGGGTGATCTCATTGTCAGCAACGATGGTTGTAGTGATGTCTGGTGCAGAGGTTGGGTTTACCATGTTTCCGTGAGGAAGAGTAGGTCTTGCACATGGTCGTGCAGTAGGTCCCATATTGCTATACCATGTTTGGTGAGGAAGCTTGGTCCAGGCGCTGACAGGCACATAAGGTCTTGCTTTGGCATGCCTTTTTGTGCAACAGCGCTGCATCCTTGCTGCGGGCGCCATTAAGCAGGTCCGGGCCAAAATTGCTGGAGGCAATGGGCTGGAAACCCACTTCCTGTGCAGATGGATGATGGGAAATCCAACGATGTCACTTCTTGTACAGGTGAATGATGGGAAGTGCAGTGATTTCACTTCCTGTGTAGGCGGATGATGGGAAATTAAGTTTTCTTGCTTGGTTTCTTCTTTTAAGAACGGTTTCTGTGTCGCATTAAGATATTTGTGCTTTTTAAGTTAACTGCATTTTGTATTCAGGTACTTTTAGTTTCATATTTTCTCACTATAGGCATTAGCCTTATTATCCCATGTACAAGGTGTACTAGCTCTAGCTGAATGTGACACACATGCCTTGAGGTTGATTAATGGCAGCGTATGTTGTCCATATTTGAATTGTTCAGTTCTCATCTATATCTAAATATTATTGCATAGTTCTTAAAATGATAATAGGATATTTTGAGTGACTGCAAATACTTTAAAATACCTGATGCCCCAGACTACAAGATGCATGTAACCTGCAAATAGCTTTGATGTCAGAGGCATGAACATGTAAACATGTGAGATCTGTATTACTTGAAGGATAGGTCTACAATCTAAAGCTTGAGTCTGAATGGTCTCTCCTACCTGATGGATGAAGTTGTTTGTTGCTTGAGTCCTTGATATTTGGGCGAGGTTGGGGGTTTAGCTGCTTTCTAAGTTTCAAAGCAGTACATCTGGGCAACTGAGGAATAATTTTGCCGTCTGAGGAGTGATTCTGTACGATCTGATGGTAAAGTTTGCTGCTAAACCCTGAAAGTATAAATATTATTATTGTGTATTTTATATAGCGCGCAGCTACCCCAACGGGGTGTCCCGGCGCTTCTGAGTGAAAGCAGAGTGATAGTCCTGGGGGGGGTTAACAAAAGAGGAAAGTTTTTAGTGCCTTACGGAAGGGTAATTCTTCCTGGATCATCCTAATTGCGATCGGGAGTTTGTTCCAGAGAGTTGTGGCACAGACCTGGAAGGTTTTACCTCCAGAACGTGCTTTCCTGAATCTTGGTATGGAAAGCAGATGCTGGGAGTTGGAACGGAGGTTCCGAGAGTTACAGTAGGGACGGATATTAACAGAGAGGTAGGCCGATCCCCTACCCCTAGTTGCTCGATGGGCTAAGGTCATGGCTTTGAATTCAGCTCTTTAATGGATTGGTAGCCAGTGTAATGCTCTGCGATGTGGCGAAATATGGGTGCGTAGGGAAACCCCGCAGACCAGCCGAACTGCCGCATTCTGGACTGTCTGGAGCCGATGTAGGAGGCCCGCGGGCAACCCTAAATACAGGCCGTTCGCATAGTCCAGGTGAGATGTAATCAATGCCTGGACTATGATTTTCCTGGTGTCACTGGGGAGATAGGTGATGAATTTCCTAATCATCCTAATCTTAGAAAAACAAGCGGCAGAAACGGTCTGTATTTGGTTACTAAAGGAAAGATTTGAGTCCCACTTGACCCCTAGATTTTTTACAGAGTCCTTAGGGACAGGGGGAAGGCTGAGTTCCTGTGGCCACCAGAGAGTTGCATCAAGAGGGGAGGGTTGATGGAAAAAGAGAACCTCCGTTTTCGCCGCATTCATGCGGAGGCAGTTATGGTCCATCCATTTTGAAATGTCACGCAGACAATCCTTCAGAGGATCAAAAGTAGTCTGCGTGGCACTCTCATAGGAGAAAAGCAGCTGAATATCATCTGCATAGGAAGTAGCTATGATGCCCGACCTAGCAATGAGTTCGGCCAGAGGAGAAAAATAGACATTGAACAATAGTGGGCTCAAAGCCGAGCCCTGAGGGACACCCCATTTCAGGGTACGGCTAACAGAAGTAAAAGGGTGAGTATAGACTGCCTGAGTACGATTAGACAAAAAAGAGGTCAGCCACTCCAGGTCCTTCCCCTGAATACCCATCGACTGAAGACGGTCAATCAGGATGGGGTGAGAGACGGTGTCGAATGCTGCCGACAAGTCGAGCAGCACCAGCACCGCTCTGGAACCCCCATCCAGTTTCCACCGTACGGAGTCGGCCATAACACTGGTGTAACCTAATGGCTAGCTCTGTTTCAACCTATGAGAACCTTGCCGTCTGAATGTCAGATCTGCTGTTTGACAGTTGAGCTCTGTGTACCTGATGGATAACTCTGTTGTCTGAGGCCTACACCTAGAAGGTCTGTTTAACCATAGGCAAACATCTCCTGTTTTAGGCCTGGTTTGGTAACCTGAGAACCAAATCCAGTAAAGTCTGTGTAACCGAAGGGATAGCACAGTTGTCTAAAGCATGAGCCAGTAATATATGCTTAACCTTTTTTTATTTTTATTTATTCTACGGCTTTATAACGTGCATGGCCACCCTAAGGCTTCCCAGCACTATAGATAAATAGGCAGAACACCAGGGGGAGAAGGCTGCAGGTAGAAATTACTGCGTGAAGAGCATGGCCTTGAGCATTTTTTCTGTATCGAAGCTCATGGTCCATGCACCTTAACTCTATTGGTAGCTGATTCCCTAGTGTAGGATTGAGGTACGAGAAGGACCTTCCACCCCAACTGGATTTGAGGAATCTGGGGACTTTCAGAAGCCGTTCAGTGGCGGACCTTAAAGTCCTGGGGGGCCAGTAGGATGTCAGAATCATCCTGATTATGGGGGACCTTTGAGGTTGATCCCCCTATGTGCCAAACACAGCGTTTTAACGTTTACCCTCTCTTTAATAGGAAGCCAATGTGGTGAGACCATGGCTTCCTTAACAGAGGAGAATTTGGGGATCTTGAGTAAAGTCCTCACTGCAGCATTTTGAACAACCTGTAACTTCTTATGACATATCTTGGGGAGCCTACATAGAGTGAGTTCCCGTTGTCCCACCAGGACAAATTCAAGGAGGGGAATACATTTCTTTTTGATACACTCGGGATGAGATCTAAAATGTTGCGTAGCATTCTGAGTGTACTGAAACTGTTAGCCGCAAGCTTTTTTGCCTGGTCATCCATGGAGAGAGATTTATCTAACCAGATTTTGACACTTTTTATGTACGAGGAGACGTAGGGAGGATTGCCCAAACATTCCAGCCAATCAATTGCCGGTTGGAGGACCAGTCTATTCCTGAGAATCATTATCTGTTTTCTCCCCATTCAATTTTAGGTAGCAATTCGACATCCATTTAGACACCTTTTCCAGGTAGGAAGACAGCTGGTGATGCGAAGATCTGTTTTCCAGGGAGAGGATACAACTAATTGTGTGTCATCAGCGTAAGAAACTATTAGTAGTCCAAATTCCTACACAATAGCCGCCAAAGGACGCAGATATATGTTAAAGAATGTGGGGCTGAGGGCGGAGCCCTACGGCACCCCGCATTTCGTTGGCAAGACATCAAAGAAACTGGGGTTTTTACAGATTTGGAAGTATCTGTCCTTCAAAAAGGATGTCAGCCATTTAAGCACAGGATTCTGAATTCCTGGTTCAATAAGCCTATTGTAAGTATCACATGGTCAACTGTATCAAAAGCTGAACTTAGAACCAGTAGGATGATAGCAGCAACCCCTCCCTGATCCAGCATCATCTTTAGCTCCTCCGTTGTGGCTACAAAAGCTGTTTCTGTGCTGTGTTGTGGGCTGAACTTTGAGGCATTTTTGCTGCGCAAAGACGAAGGCTGCACGATCTGTGGGCTTTGCTCTCTTTCCAGGACACTGGAAGTCGAAGGTAAACACTTACAACTGTCCTTAGGCATCAGGGGCAGCTCCTCCATTATACCATTTTATGTTTCTGCTTCTCGCACTACGAGAAAGCAGAAGGCAGGGTATGGCTGGCTGGGGGCGGGTGGGAGGGTATGCCTGGTTGGGGGCGAGCAGGTGGGCGGGTTGGGGAGGAGTGGCTTGCCCACTGTTGTGGGCCCTGACTCTTTGGTCGGCCCTCTGGGGCCAACCAAACCAGTCATGCAGCCTACATAGAGAAAATGGCCTCCCTACAAGCGCCCGGCTGGGTGCTGTCCGCACCAATCACAACCCAGGAGCAGAGGTGGCGCGGGGTCTGTTCAGGTAAATAATTTTTTACCCTTGTAACCCCACCCGCGCGACCCCCCCACGCAACTCCTTTCGCCCCCCCACCTGCGAGTATTGCGAGCCGTGACTGCTGGGCATGTGAATCGATTCATGAGGATATTATTGTGGTACCTGGCCATTTCAAACTAGCAATTGGGCATATGTAGATATACATAGGCATACAGTAACGTTTTTAATGTTATTGATTTTGCACAAACCTAAGTGGTATTACTTTAGATGATGTCATGGTGCAGTCGATGGCATGTGATGTTCCTTCCGCTAGGCCTGGATTTTTGGTGAATCGACACCGATGGCTCACCTCTTTCTGAGCTGTGCTGTCTGAAAGTAAAGAAATGTACTTTACGCACTGCATGCACATAAATAAGCAATTGGTTCTGTGGTGTGCTTGCAAATACTACCATGATATGGAGCCTAGCTCTTTTTTTTAGGTCAAAGCCTATCAGATGATGCGGCTGTCTGGTTTGCTACAGACATCTTGGGGACATTTGGAAAGAGTCTCTGGTAATGCATTCTGCTCATTGCGTTACATTTGTGTTTTGTGACTCACATTTGCTTGCTTCCTATTTGCTGGCTTTATTTGTTTTAGGTTGCCCGGCATGAGTTTTTCCCTTCTGTGGCCCATATCAGATTTACTGTATTCTTCCACCAGCACTCACTTTCTGTAAACAGGCCTTTAAATCATGTTATTATCATGTCACTTTTGCTGTGCATTCAAAGACAGAGGTCAAATGTGAGGTTCTATCTTCTGAAGGAACTTGGGGGCTTATTTAGAAGTCCATTGTGCTGCTGGTGCATCAGTGTTTTTGACACCCTTCGAGACTTTTCATGGCCCATTTTACTCATTACTCTACGTGAAAGTGACGCCATATGGGTGTTGCTGTGGGTGTTCCCACGCAACACCCATGGAACCTGATGCATTCCCAGATTTAAAACGTTTTGTCAAGCTGGAAATGCGGCAGAATCCTATGCCTCCGCAGGAGGCGTAGGAGAGGCGCAACGAGGAGAAATACTTTCATTCCATCAGTGATTGTTTTTGTGCAGGAAGGTGTAGCTCCTGCACAAAAACAATCATCCACACAACTCAGGCACCCTTGCAAAATGACGCAAGGGTGCCTGTCCTGACGCATGGCAGCCAATTTGGCACCTGAGCAGGTGAAAGCACACGGATGTGTCTTTTGTTGTTAATACAATGCATCCCTGTGGATTGAAAATGATGCAGCACACCGCAGTAAAATGGCTTGCGGTGCGGCGCTGCATCATTTTCTTGTAAATGAGGCCCTTGTTATTTACTTTTTTCTCTGACTTCAAAGTGAGAGGATTTATGTGACAATCAAGCTGGCTACTAGGGGTGTGCTGGACGAAGGATGTATGGTGTTATTTTTTCTAGCGGTCAACAATATTTAAATGTATGTAAATGAACTGTGCAGATATATCAGAATATATCAGAATTCAGAAAGCACAAACAAAGCACATTTTTTGGTAATTTTGGTAATTATTAAGTATTGTGGAAAGAAATATTTTAATACGATCAAAACAATCAGTACACTAGGTCATGATATTTCTGCACATTATTGTTTGTGCGCTGTATATCTTTTATAAGTAAAACTGTGCCTGTGCAAATGTTATTGTCATTTCAATTGAAGTTGTGTTTTCTGTAATGGCCGACATCATGCATACTCAACTTAACCCCACTCCCCTCTACTCTGCACCACTCCACCCCACTGCACTTTTCTCTGCCCCTCTACACACTTCTCCACTCCACTTTACGCCTCTCCACACTGTGTCATTGCACTCTACTCTGCACTACTCCATTGCACTGCACTATATTCCTTGCTTCACTTTGTGCTGACCAGTCGCTGGGCTGCCGTGTTGCCGCATTTGCTGGGCTTCTCTGCCTCCCTTGTTCAACTGCTCGCGGTACCCGCTGCGCGGGTCCCGCTTCGCCGGAGGCATTTCCTGCACAGCGCTACTGCTGTAAATCACCTTCTGGGCACTGAGACCTGCAGGGCTGCGAGCGTGTTGTGGGCGCAGGACTCCAAGTCCCAGGAGCGCCCACAACTCCCAATTGCCAACACCTGGGACGCTCTCCCTGCAGGCTCCTCCCCTGGTCTGAGAACGCGGAGAAAAGCCGTTTCCTCATTTGCATTGGCGGATTCCTTGCTTCACTTTGTGCTGACCAGTCGCTGGGCTGCCGTGTTGCCGCATTTGCTGGGCTTCTCTGCCTCCCTTGTTCAACTGCTCGCGGTACCCGCTGCGCGGGTCCCGCTTCGCCGGAGGCATTTCCTGCACAGCGCTACTGCTGTAAATCACCTTCTGGGCACTGAGACCTGCAGGGCTGCGAGCGTGTTGTGGGCGCAGGACTCCAAGTCCCAGGAGCGCCCACAACTCCCAATTGCCAACACCTGGGACGCTCTCCCTGCAGGCTCCTCCCCTTCCTTTGCAGGCAGCTTAATTTTGACGTGAGTGTTCCGCTGCGCGGGAGCGCGCGGGAGCGCCGGGAGAAGCCCGGGACAAGGGCGGGACCGTCTGTGGCCGTCCGGGGCCGGAGGAGGCCGGGCTGGGCCACCTCTCTTACATGTCATTTTGAATAAGCCAAGGTACTGTGCGGAACTAGGAAAATCCTTTTTTTTATTGACACTGACTGTTACCGATTTCTTTGACACAGGAAAAGGGTTAGAACTTGCTTATTTAAATTAATGCAGGCTCTCGTCGACTAATTGAAACTGTTTTATGTTGTATACTATGTAATGATTGTTACTACATAATAGCTCTGTTATCTGTGTGTCCTAGCTCGACCATACTTATTAGACTACTGAGTGTTATATTTGACCCTTGCTAGTATTCTTGAGCTCTATAAACATGCCTAGAAAAGCGGCTTCTGCGACGTCAGAGCCACTTAATACTTTAGATTCGTTCCTAGTGCAACTGGTGAAGAAAAAAAATAATGAGAGAAGGGAATCCCTAGGCTTGAGCCAATCCCCTATCTTGCGCCCACTGAGCCCTGCCCCTGATGCACAATTGATTGGGATTCGGTCCCCTGACCCCACAATTTTGACTCCTGACATAAATTCCCAAGCTATTAGCAACATGGTAGAAAATTCTGACTTGTTAATTGATCTCTCACTACATGTAGTGTCTGATTCCGAGCAACAGCACAATGCCACAGCGGAAGCTTTGCTACTTCCGTCACCTGCTGCCCGGCCAGTGAGAAACTGCAGAAAGTCTCAAGTTAAACGTGGGGCTAAGCAGACAGGAAAGAAAAAGGCCACTTCGCCACCTAGACACAAAGTGAGAAATGTGGAGCATGAAGACCCAGAAGAGTTTAGGCAAATCATTGATGACGACCTATTTAATAGGATCTCGGAAATGATTGACATTAAAGTTAGGACCATCATTAAGCCACTCATTGGGAAAATAGACAAATTAACAGCAGAAGTAAAAAAGATGGGTGGGTCGCAAACTAAGGTGGTTAATGATCTGGAAAATTTAGCCTCCCATGTTATCAAACCAGTAGTCACAGTTGAGGTGGGCACAGGCCCTGATACATGCTTCATGGAAGGCCAAGTACAGCCCACTTTGGTAGGGCAGTCATCATCATCATCTGACCCAAGCCAGGTTGTCATAAGAGAGCCGCCAACTTTAGCTCCTGCTGTCCCAGCACCACTGAACTCAGGGGAGGATTCAACGCATTTCATCTTGGCAGCCTCACCCCTAGTTTTAGTATTAGCAAATGTTCCAGTCTTACTCCCTGAGCAAAAAGAAACCTCTCAAGGTCTAAAAGATAAAGCTCTACACTGGCTCTCCAATAATATGCACATGGCATCCCAGGGTGTTGACCAGTTAGCAGGGGAAATTGTCACGACAAAGAGGGTACCTTGGATTGGGAATAAGCAAAAGAAATTTAAAGGGGACAGCGTAGTTGTAAATGTTGCCAGCGCAGAGGTATTACCAAATATCCTTACTAATATCTTCCCGCCCCAACGTAGAAGCGGTTCTATAATTCCGCTTACCCTGAAATTCTTTTATAATAGAAATCATAATGTGACTTCCCCTAATATTCCCAGGCCTAGAAGGCATGCAAGAGCCTCTTATTGGGGTGGGGAAAATAGATTTAGATTCAACAACGATCGTCCACATTCGATGATTAGCCATGGGACAGGGCAATATAACTTCCCGATTGGGCAAATGGCCAGAACCCCGGGTACAAATTGGCCCAACACAAATAGGTGGGGGGCAAGTACCCCGGGATTTGATAATGGAGGATATGGACACGGCTTTATGGCCAGGCCGGGTAACGAACAGTTTTTGATGCGCCCCAATACCCCTCAGCCTGTGTGGAACACTGTAGTGAACGGCTGGGGTCAGGCGGCCACCCCATTTGATTGGGGTCTCGGAATAGGGAATAGGTACGGAGTCTTGGCCAACTTAAATGACTGCGATTGACATATAGAGGGTACGATTCTGGGAAATAACGATTTTAATCAGCAATCAGAATGGAATAGCCCACATATTAATGGTTTATTTCCTGATGAGCTCATCCCTCAGATAGGGCAGGGAGAACAAATTATACCTAGACACGATCACCCTCCTATGTCAAATTTGCCTGAGCACTGTGTGATTCAGTGCATCGCAGGAGATAAGCCACAGAGCCTACCGAAAGCAGGTTCAAATGATCTAACGCAACCAATGCTTAACAATGCAGGGGTATTGGCGGGGTATTCTGAACCTAAGTTATCCAGAGACCCGTGCAAGTTGATAAGTTGGAATATAGCAGGGTTAAACGGTAAGCGACAGGACAAGTTATGGTAAAACTTTGTTTTAGGTTTCCATATTATTGCTCTCCAGGAAACCTGGGATACCTCTGCCAACCTTTGGTGGAATGGGTTTATAAGTTTTACCAAACCAGCTGCTCCCAGTCGTATGGGGAGGGCAAAGGGAGGCCTGTTGCTCTTGTTCTCACTAGATTTAAAGGGTAGTTGTAGGGAGATTAGCATCAACTCCCCAAACATTTTGATGGTCGAAAGAGTGACAAACAACAGCAGCAGGACTATTTTTGTAAATTTTTACAATTCAGGGAATTGCGACCATAGAGGTCAAAATATTATCGAATTAGACAATATTTTAAATTTGGCCAGTCAGAATACTAAGCTTGATACTGAATACATTTTATTAGGTGATTTTAATATTCATCCATGTAACTTGTTTTGTACGAAAAATAGCATGGAAAGGGATGATGGTTTAGAGGGAACATACTGCAGAGGGAGAGGAATTGGAAGATCTTCTCGCTAATTTTGATCTGCACGAACCAGATGGGGGCACTAGATTGCCAACTTTTACTGGCATTCCCCAAGGTACAACCATAGACTACATATTTATATCCTTGGGAATTCTAAACCGGGTAATTTCTTATCGCACAGTTCAATCACATTTCAGCGATCATAATCCAGTTGAATTAGAAGTAGCGTGGGGAGGCCACATGGGTCTATCCCCGTTGATAATAAGATCTGGCCACCATCTGAAGACTTCTGATCAAGGTAGACGCTTGAAATGGGCCAAGGTGGTACTGGAGAAATTTTATGCTGAAAATTATGTTAAAATTAAGGATAAGGTGGAGATTTGTAAAAATCCATGTGCCCAGGGTCAAGAAATTGTCGAGGCATTTGAAGGAATATGTGGGCAGGTATCACAGGATCTCATGGCAAAGTCAAAAAAAGGAACCCCAGGAATTAAGCGCTGGTTTGATTCAGCCTGCTCCAAAGCACATAGATCACTGCTGGAAGCCCTTAAAAATACCCCAAGGGTAAAAAGCGAGATTGCCAGACTTAGGAAGATCTATAAGTTAGCTGTTAAAAAACGGAAAGACACTATCAAACAAGAAGCTTGGGACAGTCTTATTTCTGTGGCTGTCCTGAAAGATAGTAAAAAATTCTGGGAGACCATTAAACAGCCCTTTTTCTCGGATGACAGCAATGAATCTATGGACTGTGTCGTCTCCGAGGATAAATGGCTGTCACACTTCAAAAATGTCTATGGGGACACTGGTGATGCGACGAATGATGCTCCGCTGAAAACCTCAGTCATTCGCCCCATCCTTTTTAACCGAAATGAGGTGGAAAAAGCTATTTTGGCCACCAAAAAGCACAAGGCACCGGGCCCTGACGGTGTGCCTGCTGATTTTTTCTTGTACTCTCCAAAACTGTGGGCTGAAGTTCTGGCAAACGTGTTTAATGCCGTTAACGGTAATTCTGCACCTACCTCTTGGGATACCTCTACCATTGTTCCCATTTTTAAAAAGGGTTTGCGGGATGATCCAGCCTGCTATAGGCCTATATCCCTCCTGGACTCGTCAGTGAAAATTCTAGGCAGAGTTCTTCTAACCAGGCTGAGGGAGAATGTAGAGTACTGTGGTGGGTTGGCTGAAATTCAATATGGTTTTAGGGAAAGAAAGGGCACCATTGAACAGTGCGTCAACTTACACCTGCTCATCTCCAAATACACTGTGGCCAAGGAGGGGTCCGTATATCTTGCATTTATGGACCTCTCCTCGGCTTTTGACCTAGTCAATAGGTCGAAGTTGTGGGCCATCTTGTTGGAGATGGGTGTAGACGAGGCCTTGGTTATTTTTATAGCTTCCCTGCATCAAGAACTCTCCTCTAGTGTACGCGTGACAAACGAGGGCAGGTGTACCACTCCCTTTAGATCACTAAGGGGGGTGCGGCAGGGCTGCATCTTAGCCCCCTTGCTCTTCACCATCTATATTAACGGCCTGGGTGCACACCTGTGTGGCCAGGAAGCCGACGTCCCGCGTGTAGGAGCAATTAAGATCCCGGCGCTCCTATACGCGGATGACGCCGTGCTGATTGCCCGCACGGGTGTTGGTCTCCAGTGCCTCCTGAATGCATTTGGTTCGTTTATGGAGAAATTGGATCTTAAAATAAACGTTACCAAATCACACACTATGGTGGTGGGTCGAGAGTGTCGTAAGAAGAGAAACAAAACATTTACATGCAGGGGGGACACAGTCTCTAGGGTATCTCCATTCCCCTATCTAGGTGTACTGTTTGACCAGAAAGGGTCCTGGGGTCCGCAGGTTAGAGCTAAGAGGTTGGCTGTTATTAGATCATCTTCTGCGCGCCTGGGCTTCGCCGGTAGGCTAGGGGCTAGGCCCATGGAAGCTATAATAAAAATTTATAACAGTAAACCCGTAGCCATTGCCTTATATGGATCCGCATTGTGGGGCTATGTAAATGTGGATCCAATACAAAAAGCGGAAAACAGATTCATCAGAACCCTACTTTCTGTTCCCCAGTCGACCCCTACGTATTCGATCCATAAAGAAGTGGGTCTACAGTTTCTTTCCGACAAGCTGAGCATGGCCCCCTTGATTTTTTGGCTGAAAATGTGGATGAATGAAGACCTCCCACTGAATCACAAGATCATGTCTGACGTGCTGTCTTTGGACAAATCCAAAAAGATCCCTTGGGTGGCTTATTTGAGCAGGGCATTTTTGGATCTTGGCCGTCCAGATCTTTTTTCCTCCCCCGAGAATATTAAGTTCCAAGATATTGAATTTGTTAAAAAGTCATTTCTGGAAAGGAAGGAAGTATGTCGTGAAGAATGTGAACTGGTAAAACCGGCAGTAAGGGACCACTGTTTATTGGTCAATTCACTATTACTTGCACCTTACCTTGGTTTTGTTACAATCCCTTTCCATAGGTTCCTTTTAACCAAATTTAGATTTAATTTGTTACATTTTTATTTAGGTTCTTTTAAAAATTGGCAGAAACCAGAATTAGCTCCCCCCTGTAGCTGTGACCAGTTCTCAGTGCAGGATACGATGCATTTTGTTATGTTTTGTGGGTTGTTTTCAGAACCACGGAAAAAATATTTGTTGCCCATACTTAAAAAGGCCGGCTTTACTCAAGTAAGACCGGCTTTGCTTTATTTACAATTATTACCCAACCCCCATGTTACTTTTTGCATTGCTAGTTTTCTGGTAGCCGCCTCAAGGGCTAAAGCTGCCTGTCATGATTAGTTTTATAGAAAACCGCCTTTTATCTTTCTTATATTTATGTGTAAATGATATACTTTAATTATATGTCAAATTGTTATTCATGTAATGTTTTTTATGTATTCAGGATTGTTTTATAAGTAATGTATTTTATCTTTTTTGCTTTGTATGGCTTTTGAGTAAGCCGAATAAAGTTATTCTGACTGACTGGCACTGCACTATATGCCACTTCACTGTACGCCCCTATACTCTACTCCACACTACTCTACTCTATGCCAGTGCAGTCTAGTATGCACCATTGCACTCTTCACCACTGCACTCTATACCACTCCATTCTAGGCCACTCTACTCTACTCTGCACCCCTCCTCTCTGCAACACTGCACTCTATGCCCCTTCACTCTACGTCAATGCACTCTATTCTGTACCACTCCACTCTATGCCAGTCCACCCTATGCCAATCCACTCTATGTCCCTCTAAACTACTTTGTGCTACTCCACTCAATGTCACTGCACTCTACTCTACATCACTGCACCTATGCCACTGCACTCTACCCAGCACCACTCCACTATACAATGCACCACTTCACTCTACGCTCCTTCACTCTATTCTAAAATAAACTACTCTACTCAATGCACTCTGTGCCACTCCACTCTACTCTACCCCACTGCAATCTATGCTGTACCACTCCACTCCCCTCTACTCAGCACAACTCTACTCTACACTGCATTCTATGTCATGCTATCCTTTATAGCTGCACTCTACCCCACTGCAGTCTAGGCCAATGCATTCTGCACCACTTAACCAGTACACTTTATGCCACTGCACTCTTCTCCAAGTTACAATGCCTGCACCACTGCACTCTATTCCACTATACTCCCCGGCAACACTCTACTCTATGCCACTGCATTCTACTCTGCACCACTGTACTCCACACCACTGCTCTCTATGCCACTCTACTCTGCGGCACTCTAAGCCACTGTACTTTACACCAATGTACTCTACACCACTGAACTCTGCAACACTGCACTCTCCACTACTAAACCCTATGCCACTCTAATCTGTGCCACTGCACTCTACTCTGTGCCATTGCACTCTACTCTATGGCACTCTACTCTACACCACTCTACTGCATCTATGTCCATGCACTCTAAGTCCATGCACTTAATGTCACTACACTCTGCACCTCTACACTCTGCATCACTCAACTCTGTCACTCTAATCTTCTGGGCACTACTGCACTCTATGACACTGCACTCTATGCCACTTCACTCTACCCTACTCTACACTACTATGTATCACTTAACTCTTCGCGACTGCACTCTACACCACTCCAGTCTAGGCCACTCCACTCCACTTTGCACCACTCCACTCATGCCACTCCACTCTATCCCACTGTACTCTGCAACACTGCACTCTATGGCACTGCACTCTGTGCTAATGCACTTTACCCTGTACCACTCCACTCTGCGCTAGTGCACTCCATGCCTCCACTCTACACCACTGCACTCTACTACACTTTATGCCACTGCACACTACGTCATTCTACTCCACTCTGCACCAATACACTCTTTGCCACTGTACTCTATGTCACTGCAAGCTACACTGTGCCATTCTACTCTATGCCACTGCACTCTATGCCACCATACTCTACTCTGCAAAACTGCACTCTACGCCACTGCACTCTATGCCACTGCATGCTACGTCACTCTACACCATTGTGTTCTACATCACTGCACTCTATGCCTCTATTCACTCTGCACCACTGTACTCTACTCTATTTCTCCCTACATGACTCTACTCTTCGCCGTTGTACTGTACGCCACTGCATTCTGCGCAATGTACTCTATGGCAATGCACTCGACACCACTAAACTCTCAGACACTCTATTATGCACCACTGCACTCTCCGCCACTGAACTCTGCGCCACTCTATTTTGTGCCACTCTGCACCACTGCACTCTATGCCACTCTCATCTACAGTGCACTACTACACTCTATGACAATGCACTCTACCCTACTCTACACTACTATGCACCACTGCACTCTTCACAATTACACTCAACACCACTGCAATCTAGGTCACTCCACTCTACTCTGCACCACTCCGCTTTACACCACTCCACTCTGTGCAATTCTACTCTGCAAAACTGCACTCCATGCCACTGCAGTCTACACCAATGCACGCTGCACTACACCACTCCACTCTGCACCAGTATACTCCATGCCACTACTCCATGCTACTGAACTTCTCCCTGCACCACTCCACTCCTCCCTGCACTACTCCATTCTATGGCACTTCAGTCTACTCTGCGCCACTGCCCTCTATGACACAGCACTCTAACTCTCTCTACTCCACTCTGCGCCACTCTACTCTACACCACTGCCCTCTACACCACTGCAATCTATGCTGTGCCACTCTACTCTGCATCACTCTATCATATGCCACTGTAGTCTACGCCACTCTACTTTAAACCACTGCACTCTACTCCAAACCACTAAACACAACTTCACTCAAAACCAATGCAATCTACCCCACTGCCCTCTACACCAGATTCTCTGCACAACCACACTATATGCCACTATACTATACTCTGCAACACTCTCCGCCACTGCACTTTACACCACTCTACTCCATTTTGCTCTACGTCACTGCCCTCTACATCTGTTTACTCTGCACCACTGTACTCTACGCCACTGCTCTCTACACCTCCTTTCTCTGCACAAATGTGCTCTATGTGGAGTGGTGTGGCTCAATGGTTAGAGGCGGCAGACCCGGAAGCAGAGAACGGCCCGGGACCAGGGTTCAATTCCCGATGCGGCAGGGTCGTGTACCAGGGTCAGCGGACTCGACAATTCTCGCCTCGGTGCCTACTCTAACCAGGGTTCACACTCGGCAACTCTGGGCATTAAGCTTGCCTCATCTCTACAACGGCCCCCCACAGATGCCGGGGATGCCTGGTTTCACCTTGGAGATACCCACAAGGGACCATCTCACAGGGAAAGCCAGGACGGGTTCCCCAGCGGTCTCCAGCGCCGGGACGCTTACGGGCAGCCGTGCACTTTACAAGTCCAACACATTTACACACATTACATTTACTACACTCTACACCAATGCACTCTACGCCAATGCATAATACACCACTGCACTCTACTGAACTCTACTCTGCAAGACTGCCACGGAATTCTATGCCACTCTACTCTGCACAACCTCACTGTATGCCACTGCACTTTATGCTGCAACACTCCTTACTACTGCACTCTACTCTGCACCACTCAACTCTATACCACTGTACTGCACTATGTCAATGCACTTTACACCACTACACTCTACACCACTCTACTCTACATCACTCCATTCCACACCACTGCACTCTAAGCTGTTCTAATCTACTCTGCACCACTGCACTCCACACCACTGCACTCTATGCACATTACTCTACACCTCTGCACTCTACCCTGCACCACTCCACTCTGCCCGGCACCACTTCGCTTTACGGCACTTCACTCTACTCTGAAACAATCTACTCTATGCTACTGCACTCTATGCCAATGCACTCTACATCACTTTACTCCACTCTGCGCCACTCCGCGTCGCTCCACTTTACTACACTCTACTCCATGATACCCACTATATGCCACTCTAACTCCATTAAACTCTCTTCCACTCTATGACACTCTTCGCCGCTCTATGTCACTGTACTCTACAACACTCTATGCCACTCTACAATATTACTCCATGCTACAACACTTTATGCAGCTCCCTCTACTCCACTCAGTGGCACTTTACTCCACTCTATTCTACTAAACACTACTCCACGCTACTCCCCCCCACTATTCCACTTTACATCACTCTATGCCACTCCACTCTATACTACTCCAGTCTGAGACACCCTATTCCGCTTTACACCACTCCATTCTACAACACTCTACTCCACTCTGACAGTCCACTCTACTACTCTAATCCACTCTATGCCACTCCACTATACAACAATCTACTCTGCTCTATGCCATTCTACTCTACAAGACTACTCCCCTCTACGCAACAACCTCTGCACCACTCAACTCTGGTCTATGCCACTCCACTGTATGACCCTCTATGTCACTGCACTCTACAACACTCTACTTTACTCTATGACACTCTACTCCACTCTATGATACTGAACTCTACGACAATCTACTCCACTCTATGCCCTTCCACTCTACAGCACTCTACTCCCTCCACAACACTCTACACCACTCCATGATTCTCCACTTCACCTCACTCCACTTCACTCCACTCCACTCCACTCCACACCACTCAACTCTCTTCTACACTAATCTACGCCACTCTACACAGCTCCACGACCCTCTATGCCACTCCCTAACACTCCACTCTACTTTACTTTATGGTGCTCTACTCCATGCCACTCTCCTTTATGCCACTAACTTTTAGCCATGCTGAACAGCAGCCACACCGGTGTAAGCATGGCTAAAACATATTGGAAAAGCCAATATCGCTTGCATAGGGCAAATCTATTGACTTTACCAATGCTTGTTTCCGTTCTGGGGTAAGCTGTGTCCCCATTTTTTCCCTCTTCATCCCCCTATTTCAGTTTTCTTTGACCATGATCCCCAGTCTCATTCGGCTTCCTTTCCACATATGTCTTTATTTTTCCCATTTTATTCCTGAGAGCGGAAACATTCTCTGCCCCTTTTTCCACACTCCTCGCCTTTTCCCTTCCAATATATTACTAATATGTTCCCATATTCTCCCGTTCCTATTTGTTCCGATTTTTATATTTTGCTTTTTTAATTATCTGTTTAAGAAATATCACTTTACAAGTACTTCATTTTATAGAAATGTCTCCATGTTGAGGTAATGCTGAAAAAGCAGACAGGGAAATGTCCCAGTCTGGCTATTAGGCATCTCAGTTCTTTTACTAGAAATGCATTTTGCGGTCCGAAGAATTTGTGAAGAAGGGTGTCTGGCTCTGCCCAGCAGACAGGAACTGATGACAGCTGTTCCTGGTGGAGAGAAGAAGTGCACTGGAGGGGCAGACAGGGTGCACACCTCCGAGCGGTAGTGTGGTCTGCAGACTCACACTAGCTTCCTGACCTGCCTGACCTCTGCAGATTGTCAGTATTGAGTTCTGCCCAAGATTCCGAGGTATTCCCACTCCTCAGCTTGACATCTTCTCTGTAACCCCAGAATAAGTGAACTGAAGATCAATCATAGAGCCCCCCAGACAAAAGCCCCCCTTTTCAGTTAATGGATAACCCGCTCTTTTCATTGATTTCCATATGTTACAATCCAGAAATCAGACCTAGTGAGATTAGCATTTACCGCCAGCAGGAGCTTCTATGGGGGAAACCAGAAAGGGAAAAAGGTAAACAGACGCATCAAGATAGGGAGAGAGTATGTTAATGTGGTAGTAGGAGTGATAAAGGACGAACGAACGTGTGAGAGGCAGAGAGATACAGAGAGAGAGAAAGAAAGAAAGAAAGAAAGAAAGAAAGAAAGAAAGAAAGAAAGAAAGAAAGAAAGAAAGAAAACACCAATGAAAGATAGAAAAAAGCAAGAAAGAAAGATAGAAAGAAAGACAAAAGAAAGAAAAAAGAAAGAAAGAGAAAGAAAGAAAGAAAGAAAGAAAGAAAGAAAGAAAGTAAGTAAAAGAATAAAAAACGAGATCAAGTTAAAGAATGGGGAAAGAAGAGAATGAGGGTTTCTGATAGGAGAAAGTAACTGATAATTGTCGATTTAGATTAGATTCTAAAGAATGGCAGAATACAAAAGTGAGGAGACATGGAGACAAAGAGAAAATTAGCGAGTCCAGGGCCATATTATCAAGAAAGGGTGATATATTATCGCCGCTTTTATCGGCTGGAAACTGCCGCTAAAGCAGCAATAATGGGCTTGATAATATGCCCTTGTGAATTCCCATAGAAGCCCAGGTTCTGGTGTTAACCTGGGCTTCCATGGGAATTCACAAGGGCATATTATCAAGCCCATTATCGCCGCTTAAGCGGCAGTTTCCAGCCGATAAAAGCGGCGATATTGTATCGCTCTTTCTTGATAATATGGTCCCAGTTTTTAATTTTTGGATATGTGGTTCTCTCGACCGATTGGTCAGAAATTTTGCAGTGGTAGTATAGGCGTGAGGTTTGAGGCAGAAAGTGGAATTGCAAATTCTGCCTCTCACAAAAGAACACGTTGTTGGCATCAGTGGCGTAGCGAGGGCTTTTAATGCCGGGGTGATCCCTTAGTTTGCCACCCAGGACCGGTTAGGGGGGGCACCCACAAAAAGGTGACGACGGGGCGGACTGCCCACGCCAACCCCCCTAGCTGTGCCACTTGTTGGTATAACGAATATTGCGAAACGTACACGTGTAATGAGATTTTTAGAGCGCATACCCAGTTAATGAAGCAGCGGAATGCTGTACAGTAGTAGGGGAGAACTGCTCTTGTGAGACAGATGCTAACATTTCACCCTGGGTGCCCTGGGTTCTAATCTTGGCACTTAACCAAAACTCATGTGAATATGGGCAAATCAATTCACCTCTATCATCTCATCGTGTGATATAAAAAAAATTATAATAAGAGCGTCTGAACCCCAGTGGATGTACACATTCTAAAGCGTATTCCAATTATTTAGCGATTTCCATTTCAGGATGGAGGGGTGAAGTTGCTGCACCAAGGAGCCCCCAGCATAATTTTTCATGAGATGCTACATGAAAAGATGAATATTTATCTGATTTCTTGACTGAAGTAGGGATGATGCACCTACACCGCTGGTCTGGTCTAAACTAGCTTACTGGAAAATGCTTGCAGGGGCGTAGCTTCAGGGGGGTTATTTGGGGGGTTACACCCACCTAAAAAAATACTCTGTTGGAAATAGTTGGATACAAGGGCTTTCAGTGGGGTGTGATGAACAGTCTCTTGGATTTCACCAGGAATTTTTAAATGCCCAAATTGACAAAAACAAGCATACAGGCACACATACACACACTCTCTCTTATCTCTGTTTTGAAAGCCTTAAAAAATGTCGATTCGTTTGAAAAATGTTGTGTTTTAAGTGCCCCTAACAATCTGGCCTCCTCTCTCTTTCCACTGCCTCTTTTTCTTCCCTAATATCTTGCTTTTCATATAATGTGTTTTAACAAGATATCCCAGTGAGACTGTTGGGAAATCTGAAGCTCAACCCCCCTCCCCCACTCCACCTCCCAACCTTGTTGACCAAGCTACGCCCCTGACTACTTGCATATTTCACTCACTATCCTCGAACGTACAAAGGTGTGACAGCAAATTACACCGTTTTGGATGTAAAACTTTAACAGAGTCACAATCTAACTTTGAGATGCCATTACAGTCATAGGGTCTTAATATTGTTTCTGCTCTCTGTATTTTATTTCAGCATATTGGTGTGTTGCTGAAAGGGGGGAATTTTGTTCTATTACACAAGGCTGTATAATGTTGTATACCTCCTTAGGTCTAGTCTAGAGACAGCTTTATTTGTCTCACCAGCCTCATGTTTTCCAAAAGGTTCATAGTAATAATTTTATACGGACATAAGAGGGCCCTTGGTAAACCATATTCCATCCATTGATCTGCTCAAGCATCGTTCACATTTCTTGCTTCCACTCGCCGCAGCATACTGCATGGGAGAATGGGCCAGCTCACTTCAGCCATTGGCTTGCTTCACTGTTAGTAACAGTATTTTGCCCTTGCGGGTGTTCACGTTCACCTAAAAAGGTGCCACCTCCATTGCCAGGGATGGTAGGTCAACCTTTGCTTTCATTTACTGTGTTTTTTTCTATTTATCTGTGCAATTAATACTTTTTTCACTTATTTTTAATTTTGCTAATGTAAGCACCCCTTTTCCGATGGACTTTTGGCCAACATATTTTGATTTTACTAAAAGTGTATATACTATGCTTACTTAAAGGGGTTTTCAGCCAGCGCTATTCATCCCTTGTTTTTTTGTTGTATCATTCAAAATTTCGTCCACTACATCATACAGCATGGGATGGTGGAGCAACTCATTTCAGCCATTGGCTAACTTTACTATGAATGATGGCATTTTGTACTTTCAAAAGAACACATCCTTTACTACAGGAACTGGTGTGGCAAAGTGGGCTTAGTAGGGCCAAAAAGAAATATTCTAGCTTTTAGTCAATGTTGATTTTTTTATATTGGAGAAGATCCGAAAGTTCCTCAAAAATAAAGTCTTCTAAAAGCAATGACACAAGCAAATAAGCACTGACAAAGCCAAAAGGCTGACAGCCAACCCTAGACATATTGTCTTTGCCAATGATTGTTCCTTATGAAGTACGTGTAATGCTGTCAAGAACTATGGGTGTTTTGGGAATCCCTAAATGAAATTTGGCTTTTCCGTTAAATTCTGTACCTCCGCAATGCCTTTCATTGGGATATCACAGTTTTCACCCTCTGTTCGCAGTTTATTAGCCTGGTTCCATAAATACGTCTTCCTGGTTTGAGGAAATTTAGGATCCATTCATCTGTTTTCTGTATGTAAAGCAGCGAACGTTGGTAGCACCATGCAACTCTCAAAACATGCATCCTGTTTCCAGCTAGACATTCCTGCTCCAACTGCAACTGCTACCAGATGTGGATGGTGGGGCGGGGGTTAATTATCAAAAAATACACTTACCTTAGAACGGCCGGCCGCCGCCTCCTCAGGCTCCCCTGAGCCAATCTCAACGCTGCATTGTGCCGTGGATCTGCACTCAGACTGGAACAGGGAGCCTGTGCATGTTCCTGAACAGGCTGTGTAATGCAGCCTGGTAGGAAAATGCAAAGTGTGCATGAACTGTTTGATCGGCCCAAGAGGGCTGGCCAAACAGTTCATGCGCACTTTGGGTGTGTAAACCACTCCTCCCCTGCTCGGGCCAGCCCGCCCCACCCAGGCAGTTGACTGCATTCAATAGGAAAAATTAAATAACAATATTGGCACGTTATTGTCATTTAATTTTGACTTTTTGCGCAGTGGGGCAATGCTCCTCCGCCTTAGCGGAGGAGCCACCAAAGTCTCGTAGCAGCAAACTTAAATGGACAGTCTAGGTGTTAGAAAAAAAGGAAATTGCGCAAAATACAATTGGACAAGAATTTGGGGATTATGCAAGCTCATGCTTGCATAATAAAATGTACTTGTGGCCGTACTTCTATATTCCTTTGTAGGCTCTCATGTTCATTTCCTTGTAGGCGATACTGGGCATTTATATATTTTCATTGATCTACTGACCGTGTAAAACTTATAAAATACCACAGATTTTTTGCAAACATGCAATTTCTTCAAAATCAGTATAAGTTAGTATGTGGCTAGTAGCGGTGCCTCAAATCATGATCTTGTATTGAATGCAAAATCCTGTTCTATATATTGCACTGAAAATCTAGAAACATATGGTACTACAGATTATATGTTACATTGCTTTACTCAACACAAAGGACCCAACAGTTCTAAGTACTTAAATACAAGTAAGTAAAACAAAAGCACATTGCACTGATTTGCATCAATGAAAATGGATCAGGTGATCAATTCATACACTTTATAGTAGCTAAACCCCTATGTAAGCAGTCTTCGTGTTTATTTATTTATTAACTTCTTTGCACAGTTAATTAAAACCATTGCAATGGTGGCCCCTTCAATACATCCTTGGGAACAGTGGTCCTACTTGCCATCACATTTAAAAATCATTTAATTTTAAATGTGATGTCATGTTCAGAAGCAAAGTGTTCACCTGTGGGCGGTGTAATATCACCCTAACATCTGCACGCAAATGAGAGAAACAGAGGGGCATATTATCAAGGGGGTTTATCTCCGCTTTTTTGGCTATAAAAGACAAGAAAGCGGAGATAAAATTATCTCCCTATTACCTAGCTGTCGCTAACACCAGTTAGCGACAGCTAGTAGGAGATAGCGACCATCTTGGGCCCCACTTTGCATGTCAGTGATATTTATCACTAATGACATGCAAAGTGGGCGTGCCAAGATGTTAGCGACTGGAAACAGTCGCTAACATCGCTATCTCCTATTACCAGCGCGAATATCTCCAAAAGGTAACACCTGCCCTGAGCAGTTCTTAGCCATGTTATCCAATGGGAGGTGGATAACATGGCTAAGAGCATTAGCTCGGTAAAGCATGATATCGCGGACTTTTCAGCGATATTCAAGCATTGCGGCCGTTTTTTATCGCATTTGCGATAAACCTTGGTAATACCAAGGTTTATCTGCGATAAAAATCGCCGCAGCTCAGCGGTAAAATGTTGTCTCTAACCAAGCAATAGCGATAATTATCGCTATTGCTTGGTAATATGCCCCAGAATTTACTGAAACATTCGTCTGCCAGGATGCAATGATAATGAATATCCAATGGCCAATGGCCAATGGTCAATGGCCACTCATGCAGCGAATCCATGTTTGTCAGTTTATTTAGGTGGATACCTGTTTGTCTGTTAGCCTGCCTGAAATTGATGTCTGTTTCTCTATCTCGATCATTTTCGCTTTCACTCTCTATGTTTCTTTTTCCCAAAATTCCCACTCATTCTTCTCCCATCCTTTGGTCCCGCTCACCCTCTTTTTCCTCTTTTTTGTTCTCTCTTCCACCTCCTGTTATCCTATCTCGCCTGCCGTTCAGACCGGAGGTGTGTTATATTGGACTAGGACCAAAACTGATTTGCATATGGCTGGTGTCTGTCTAGAATGACATAGTGCGTGAAAAATGATCGACTTGAATGTAGCCCGGCCAGGCAATCACCATTCTCCGAGACTAGTTCAAGTATTTTTTCCACCACTTTATTGTTATTCGTCTTTGTTCCCCTCTCCACACACTACTCTCTATTGATTGTTCTTTACTCCTACTCGTCTAGGCCATTCTTTAAGTTCCTGTTTTTCCCATTTTGTACTTTTTCTATTATTATCCATCCCCCACATCTCCTCTCTTGCCCCACACTCTGTCCGCTTCCTTTCTCTGCTTTTTTCACCTCTTTTTTTACACACTTTCCTTTACTTGCTAATGCTTTTACTCACTCATTCCAATTTATTTTCTTCTTCTGCCTCTTTCACTGGCTCATTCATGCTGAGTAGACTGTGAGACACCGGCACTTCTATGAATGTGTTGGCATCAGGCATTGTTTTGTGAAGTCAGTGCCTAATTTGAGACGATTGTTGCCATTGGCAGCCACCAGCATTTGTTTTTGGAGACCAACACTTATTTTTCTGCACCAGACATTGACCAAAAGCAAGAGATGGAAAAACGAACAAATTGACAAGGCAGAGGAAAATAAAGATGGAAAAACCACCACAAAGGGAGAAAGCAGAAACCTGCAAGAGTGAGATAATGGAGCAAGGAGTGACTAGTAGTTGATTAAAGAGGCATGAGGTGTATTTAAGATTAGGCGCGTTTGGTATTTGACACGTTGACATTCAGTTCCACCGTCCACACGCTGCTGGGCAGAGCTTCGGGCACCAACACTCATTCTTTTACAAATTAAGCACTGGTGAGGTGCTGGGTCTCTGCCATTTTACAGTTTCATGTTGTCCTGTTTTGTTCCCTTAGAGCATGTGCAAGCTTTGGTGGAGTGGGGACATGCCTCAGCTGTAGCCATGGTGTGCAGATGGAGAAGTGCGGACAGGAGGTATTTAGGCTTTTTAAGCCTGGTGATGCTGCCCACTTTGTGCCTCTCCTAGTCTTATGTGATTGCAAGTCAGTAGGGAATTGTGAGAAACCGGATTACTAAATGGGACCAGAGTGGGATATGGCCTCCCACAAACCTAGCAATCCAAAGTCTAACTAACATAGAAACAAGCATTTACAATGCAATGGTCTCGGCATTATTAAAGGTAGAGCTATTGGCATTGCTCATGACATTTATTTTTATTTATTTTTTAAATCATAAATAAATGGCATTGTCATTTACATTGCCACTAACTTAATCGTTAAATAAATGGCATTGTCATTTACAATGCCAATAGCTTAATAGCTCGCAAATGCATGACCTATTGCATTTATACCCACACAGAGCCACACATACAGAGCCACCCACACAGAGCCACAGACACACACACATAGCCACACACACAGAGCCACACACACACACACAGAGCCACACACACAGAGCCACACACACAGAGCCACACACAGAGCCACACACAGAGCCACACACACACACACACACACACACAGAGCCACACACACAGAGCCACACACACACACAGAGCCACACACACACACAGAGCCACACACACACACACAGAGCCACACACACACACAGAGCCACACACACACACAGAGCCACACACACACACAGAGCCACACACACACAGAGCCACACACACAGAGCCACACACACAGAGCCACACACACACACCCAGAGCCACACACACACACACCCAGAGCCACACACACACACGCAGAGCCACACACACACACACCCAGAGCCACACACACACACCCAGAGCCACACACACACACCCAGAGCCACACAGACACACAGGAGAGCAAGCACAGCCAGGGGGCAGGGAAGCAAGCACAGCCAGGGGGCAGGGAAGCAAGCACAGCCAGGGGGCAGGGAAGCAAGCACAGCCAGGGGGCAGGGAAGCAAGCACAGCCAGGGGGCAGGGAAGCAAGCACAGCCAGGGGGCAGGGAAGCAGGCACAGCCAGGGGGCAGGGAAACCAGGGGCGGGGGAGCAAGCACAGCCAGGGGGCAGGGAAGCAAGCACAGCCAGGGGCAGGGAAGCAAGCACAGCCAGGGGGCAGGGATGCAAGCACAGCTAGGGGGCAGGGAAGCAAGCACAGCCAGGGGGCAGGGAAGCAAGCACAGCCAGGAGGCAGGGAAGCAAGCACAGCCAGGGGGCAGGGAAGCAAGCACAGCCAGGGGGCAGGGAAGCAAGCACAGCCAGGGGAGCAAGCACAGCCAGGGAGCAGGGGAGCAAGCACAGCCAGGGAGCAGGGGAGCAAGCACAGCCAGGGGGCAGGGGAGCAAGCACAGCCATCAAGGGGGGGTCAGGAGAGCAAGCACAACCAGCGAGGGGGGCAGGAGAGCAAGCACAACCAACAAGGGGGGGGGGCAGGAGAGCAAGCAGAAGCAACGAGAGGGCAGGACAGCAAGCACAACCAACTAGGGGGCAGGACAGCCAGCACAAGCAACGAGGGGGCCGGACAGTAAGCACAAACAACGAGGGGTCAGGACAGCAAGCACAAGCAACGAGAGGGCAGGGCAGCAAGGACAAGCAACGAGGGGGCAAGACAGCAAGCACAACGAACGAGGGGGGGAGCAAGCACAGCGAGGGGGCAGGGGAGCAAGCACAGCGAGGGGGTCTGGAAAGCAAGCCCAACGAGGGGGCAGACACACAACGAGGGGTCAGACGTACAACGAGGAGACAGAGGCAAGCACACGGGCACAATCAAGGAAGAGAGACAAGAAAAGCGAGCACTCACGGGAGGACTCGCCAGCTTTTCGACTTCTTCCGGCGGCAGTCGGGCAGAAATGGCGTCAGAAAAGCACCGCCATTTTCGCATTCTGGGGCGTGGTTTTTGCTGTTGAATGACGGATGACGTCACAGAGTTAAAAACTGCAAAAAACACACCCCCGAATCCGAAAAAGACGGGGCTTGAACGGAGTGATGCCCCTCTCCTCCAATGGCTGGCCTCCGTTTAGGAAGCCAGCCAATGGAGAAGAGGGGCGGGTTCAAGCCCCCAATACTGTTAACATAAAATCTCAGCTGTACGCTAGGCCGAGACCTAAACATGGGTACGAGTCAAACTCACGCAGAGTACTGCGACAAAAAAGGTGTATACGAATCAAGGGCTTAAACAAAGTGATGTATTTTGGCACCTCTACTTTTTAACTTATATACTACAGACCTGGGTAACTCCTTATCATCTGCTAATTTGTTTGTCCCAAAAATTGGGCGGACTAGATTGTTTTTAATTCAGTACGCAGACGACATGGTCCTCATGGACCACACACTCGATGGGGCTGCAGAAAGCACTTGATGCGGTAAGCAAATACAATATTGCTAATGAATTAATGGCCAATGCGAATAAAACAACGTTTGTGATTTTTGGAACATTTGCTAACAAATTCAAGCAACACTGGAGAATGGGCAATCTGAAAATCAGTACCACCTCCAAGTACAATTACTTGGAATTGTGGTTTACAAGTAATGGTACGCCCAACCAACACATCACCTCCATAGAAGCCTAGGCCAAAGCTCTGACTTACGTCATGTGCAAGCTGAACGCTAAAATGTACAGCCCATATACTGTAGCAATGCGAAAAGTAATAAAGGCCAAGTAACTCTGCTCAATTGCATATGGACAATTGGTTTTTCCAGAGGCATTGGCAAATAAGATGGTGACTGCCCAAAGCCGTACATTCAAAAGGATTTTTCAAATCCCCCCCATACCCGGAACGCCTTGGTAAGATTAGAGTGCAGCTTAAATAAACAATCGTATGAATACTGGTGCTTCCATCATCTGATATTATCGCGGAATCTGTGCTGCTCCACCAAACAGAATGAAAGATATTTTGAAGTAATCTTCACAGAAGGTCAAAAACCCTGGCCAGACTACTTGTCAACCGCCAGCAGTAAATTCAATCTTGACATGGCAAATTGGAGTACCTTCATCTATCAACCAGGAATATTAAAAACAGTATTGAGGAAACAAATGAGAATTTTATCCAGGCAAGAAGACATGCGCCTAATCTGAAAGTAATATCCAGGTTATAATAATTAACTCCTACAGGAATAAATTATGCCAACCTTATTTAAATAGTGCACTGAATAAATCAATTTTAAAACATATTTTATTAATTAGGCTCATGGCGCTCCCGATAAATGACATAAATGCCCATTGGAAACATCTTGAGATAGTTACCTCTTGCAGACTGTGCAACCTATATGAGGAATCCTTGGCCCACTTTGTCTGTATTTGCTCAAATCTGAGGAATGCACACTGCACTTTATTAAAACCACGTTTTTTAAAGTATGGCATTCACACTAGCACAGAAGCAATGGGCTCCATTTTAACCTAGAAATTCCAATGGAACTGGCATGGCTAGCCATATTTGCACGACAACTCCAAAGGTCATTAACTGAAAGACAAGCCCATACTGATGAACTCTGATGTAATTTATCTGTCATTTTAGGATAGTATATAAACCCATCGTTTTGACGATTCGATTCTCGAAATATTGTAATTATATTAGTATGACATGAATCAAATTAATTGAAATGTTGACATTTTTAGTAATAATATAGAATGCGTTAATATGATAAATTATGTAGCTTTGTAACAATTTTTATTAATTGAAACAAATAAATTCATTCACATATAAAGAAAGGCACGTGTAACTTTCTGGTTTAAATACGTTTTGCTTGCAGTAAATGCAAACACATTATTGTGGTAACAAGTAAAGCAATACTCCATAACATTAGAACATTTGAAAGAAATATATTACAACAGAACTTGAATTGAAAAAAAGAGGATTATTGGGTGTCTCAAAAGGTTAGGGGTATGCCAGAACTTCGGAATAGTCATTGCTTGATTGCCAGGATATAGCCAGCATGATGGCCACATCTCGTTTGTGATGTTTCCTAGATGTTGGTGCTTGGAGTCACATGGTCTTCTTAATGCACAAATCCCTCACAGACACAGAGATATGGGGTTGGATCTCAGTTAGATCTTTACTCTGAAACTTCGAACATAAATCTGCTTGGTGATATTTTGACCAAATGTTTGCTTTGGGCAAAAGCTGTGGCGTGGTTTTTTAGGTTTTGAGGAGGGGGTGAAAGTGTTGCTTTCCCTAAGGCAGGAAACATAATTTGCCACAGCTTCCTTTGACGTGTCAGTGTGGCAGAGACCGTAGGTATGAAGGGATCTACAAAGAAGACACACCCTCTACAAACACAGATGCAGCCAAAAGTCACTCCAGTTACCACTGTACATCTACTTTAAAATTATGTTATTCCACTGGGGGTTGCGAACAGTGGCATACGGACACTCTCCTGCATAAATGAGACGCATGCTTCCAAAGAGAACGTATTTGTGGGCCGAACAAGGCTTGTATAATTGAACACGCTTTCATAACCGAAGATTCCAGAATGTGGTACCTAAACCTTAATTGTACCTAAACCTTAATTTTAAAAACTAAGTATACGCTCTGGTCCACACACCTCACATAGCTGCCAAGGTTTCAGATTGCTATGTGTGACATTTTCATAATGTCAGTGTAATTATGAGTGACATTTCAACCACTATGAGTGACACTTTCTCGCAAGCAAAATCAAGCAATGAAGATGAAGGAAACATAAATATCAGACATTATACCTATTTGAGCAACGAGGAACTCTAAGAAGATCTTTAAACGGCTGCAAAGCACCTGGGATGGAAGGGCACTACACTAATCTAGTGCCCTTATAACCTGATTGTATGTACTGGTACTGTTCAATCAGGTAAATATCAAGATGGTCTCCACAACTCAATGCTGGACTTCCCTCAAGCCTACAAATAGCCTCCGTAGAGCCTCTGCCATCCTGTTTCCGCCACTTTACCCTGTGTTTGGAACAGACTTTCTTTCCTTCCATCATTCAGATGTCTCCCCTCCTCTCCACCACGCCCCTCCCTTTACCTTATGAGACTTCCCTTATATTCGGTTCACTTCCACCTCTTGGCAGACCTGGTAAGTATTTCAACAAGAACTCATTGCTACAAACATTTTCGAACAGGCTCTCATTTAACCAAATTCACAGCTGGGCTCAGGCATGGTAACAATGTTCAGCTCCCAGAGCAAAATGATCTTTATGCCCTTAGCCTTCATATTTGAGTCTCTTAATGCTCACCAAAATAACAGTTTGCATTTCCTTTCGTCTAACATTTCAATTTCACATCCTGAAAAAATATATCCATCCTGGCTGTCTGCGGAGCACTGCCAGTGTCTGGGCAAAAAAAAGAGAAGCTCTGCCAGGCTGTGGGGGCATTGAAGGGAGAGGTAATGCCAGTATCGGAGCAGAACAAAAATATGATGAGTTGAGAATGCTCCAGTCCATCCTTGCTCGCCCTCGCTACAAAGAGTCCAGTTAATTACAAATCAGCCTTGGTGCTTTCCCAAAGGAAACAGCCAGGCCTAGAACCCTACAGTTGGGAGCACACCTAAAAGTGACCTGGCCTGGCAGTGAGAGGAGCGGCTCTGTCATGGTCGCTTGGAGAGAGATAAACTATTCTGGTAGGGTGTCCCCAGAGAGAGAAGAGCTGTGGTGGATTCTGGGGCTCATAGAAGCACTTCCACAATGTGTGCGGTGAGAGGAAATGCTCTGCCAGGCTCTGGGGCCATAGAGGGAGATGTTATGTCTGTACCGCCGGATTTAAATAATGTCAGCCACAGGTAAATTACTCGGGCTGTATTCCAATCCATTTTATGCCCACTGTACACAGAGTTCAGCCATGTGTTGGAATGGGAGGTCCCAACCACATGAACAGTTGCACACGGTCTAATCCACCTGTGTCACCTGCGAAGTGTTAGAGTAACTAACACGACCGCCCCCCACCGACTGCAGGCAGCCTCCTGATCCTGCGCTGCCTTTCAGGAATTTGTGTTATTAACACACACACACTTGTCTCGGGGGCTGGTGGTAACTTACTTCAACTTCATTGCTGCTTGACTCACCTGCGCCAAACCAGAAATGACTGACCGGGATGGCTGAGTCAGTAGATAATCACGTTCTGCAGTGCACCGATAGTAATAGTGTGTGTGTGCAGCCCTTGAGTGTCAGGCTTCACTGCAGGCTGTTTTCTAGAGTTGCTACCAGGCCCCAGTAAGGTCACGGTAACTGCATTGGCCGGTGTGACTGTCTAACAACCAGCCTTGCGGCGCTCATAATTCTGCAACATTATGGATTCCAGAATTCTCTCAACCTACATATAAACACATGGTTGGGTTTCGTTTCCAATAGTTGCCTCTTAGTACACAATATAAGTTGCAAGCTGCATTGATGCAGAGCACGACGTGCACTGCAGTGACATTTACATAAAAAATAACTAAGTGCTGCCACCGGCGTCGCGTGCGCAGCGCTGCGTGGGGGGGCTCGACTGTTACTTGACTGACCTGTTGCCCAGCCACGATTGTGCAGCACAGACACTGCCTGCTGCCACCATACTGCCAGTCAGTGGCTGTCTTCATCCACTCTGAGGCTGGCAGTCAGAGCTCAGGTCAGCTGCTGTGGCAGTCCTCCACTCTAGTCCTCGCTGGCCTCTACTACGCAGCGCGTCTCCCCCGCTGCAGCCGCGCTCGTCCACCTGTGGAGACATTCGCCGGCTCAGCGCGGTGGTGCCGCACATGGGGCCGGACGGTCGGGACCCCCGCTGCGGCCGGCCCGGCCTGCCTGGTGCCATGATGATGAGCGCCGACCGTACTAACTTCATGTTTGGCGGCAGGTCCTCAAACGAAAGTGTGATCTTTACAGATTAAAATGCATTTTACAGCATTTGTAAGATCGGTGTGCACAAGGCAATGTGAAAATCTGCCAGTCAGATGTGCATAATGAACCATTTCGTTAACAATGACTTCTAACCCTCAAATCCCGTCCCATGCTACGTCATCGTTTACCTGGTGCCACGCGCGCTCCGGTGCAGGAAAGGCCGCGAGAACTCGCTGGGCGTGTAGTGCGCATGTAATATTAAATCCAAGAGTTCTGTGTTCCTCGAGAGTCCCCTGAGGCGTGAAACGAGCGGGACAGAGGGAGAAAACATGGAATCTCCACATAGCAGATGGTAGAGCTCATTTCACGTAGAGGAGCATCGAGAGCGCGATGGGAACCGGCGGCAGTAATAACGCGCCAGACTGCACTAGGTTCGTTGGATTTCATCCACAGAGGTTCAGCTCTTTAATATATTTACACTTTATCTGCACCGAATTTTACCTGTTCCTGATAATCTTGATAACTGTAGAACCCCATTTCTCGAACTTTGCAGCCAGGGCTGGCCTTTGCAATGAAAATTGGCGCCTCCGCTCTCCTGCCGTCTTAATTTTCTGCATGTTAAAAAATTGTAGGGGCGACGGGACACATATTAGAAGAGTCAGGAGAAGAACAAGCCGTGAGCGTGCAAGCTCCCGAACTTCTGGTTTCGGGATGTGCACGCTCACGGCTGTGCTGGGGCGGGACTTCCGTCTTTGCGAGAAGCCCATGGTGGATGGCTCAGAGGACCGGTGAGAGCAGAAGTCAGGAGTGGCGTCTGAGGCCGCTGATGCGGTAAGTGGGGCTTGGGGGGCTCGTGTGTGTGTGTGTGTGTGTGTGTCTGCGCGTGTGTGAGTGTGTGTGTGTCTGCGTGTGTGTGTCTATCTGCGAGTGTGTGAGTGTGTGTGTGTCTGCTCGTGTATGTGCGTGCCTGTGTGCGCGTCCGCAGACCCTGGTCGGCTCGTGCACTGCTCTGTACTCCCTTGCGAGCTTACTCGGTGACAATAGTTCTCGTTGCCGAGACCTAAAAACGCTGGCAGCTTCCTGAACTTGTCAAGTAGGTCACCCAAGGGTTAGGTGGCTTTGCATTCTTTAGGAAATTGTGAAACTAGGTCCTAAACGGCAGACCGCTTCAGCCTACGACACCCTACTCCCTTTCCAATTTCTGCAGAGCACATTCCAATGAAATGCATCACTGAAATAAAACTAGGGGACGGTTCTCTTTTCTCTGCAGCTTGGATGAGGACTCACACTTTTATGCTTATATCGAACTGACCAGAATTTTAGCCAACCACAAGAGACTCAAAGGCACCAGATATGATCAACAATACTCACAAAATCCTAAAGCAAATGGTGACACTCCATCACATTACCCTGTATGAAAACTCCAGGACCAAAGAAACAGACAGCCCATGTTAGACAATTGCTGCTCAGTGCCCCTGCCCCTCCCACACATTCTGGCTTTGGTACTTGCCAGAGAATCCACATATGAATTTAGGTGCACACCTGTAGTGTGGTAATGTAATTTCCCTGTGTTGCTCTTGTTGATACAACCCACACCTGAGACAAAAAATATTCCAACTGGAGCCAGTGAAACTGCAGTCCTAGTCATCTTTGTCCTAGTTATCATGATTGAGAACCTATACTAAAACACTTTGGCTGCAGAGAGAGTGTCATTAAAAGTTAACTTGGACACTACAGTAACTTAGACACTACAGAATAAGATGCATTCAACTAAACACAGTTAAAGAGGTATTTTGTATTAACTACTCACTCTAGGTTTTAGTTTTTTTATCCGACTTGAGCGTTTGATTATTTCAGACTGACTAGTACTCAGGTAGGCTAGCACGATTTGGCTTTCAAGTGTCCAGTGGACTGATTCTAAAGTAATCCAAGTTGAACCCTACTGAATTGCTTTATGTCTCTATATTTGTAACAGACAAAATGAAATGCACAATCATGTGCTTTAAAATGGTATTAAACTGTACTGTTTGAGTTTCAAGGCCATATCATCACAAGGACACCCTGAAGGGAATTACAAAACAGAGAAAAGGTATATTTTCTAAACAGAAAACAATTTTGGAAGTTCCCAACCAAATTAAGAAGATTTCTATTTTAAACATTACAACATAACTCTAAATGTTTAATATCAACAGGTAGTAAACCACAACCAGGCCAACTCCGGTCCTATAACAAAATGTTCTCAATGTGCTCAATCTCCGCATCTTGTTGGGGTGTTTCCTTGTAGAACGTTCCAATGACTTAAAGCGAAAAATGTAAAGATTTGAAATTCTCCAATGAGCAAGACCAAAAAGTCACCAAAATAGGTTCTTTACAAAAATGTCAATCTACCCCAGACACATTCTGCAACAGAAGCCTACAGCTTGCATAGTCAAGCATCCATGTTGCAAAGAAAAGACTCATACAGACAAGCAAAACTTCAAGTGATGCCAATTATCGCAGCCAGGGTGACAGACTAAACAAAATGAGTAATAATACTTTTCTATGAGCAAACGGCTTATAATAGAAAAAGAGGGCCCGCTCTTCAGTTGCAAGAGCTGACAAACTTCAAGTATTGCCAGTAGAGATAGAGACACTCAAGTGTAAGGATAGTTAGGTGGTGTACAAACGAGAGACCATAATAGAGAAAAGGGCGGATTACAGCCCCACCTCTTGAAAATACCAGTAAGTGGTTAGTCACGCAAATTGTTACAAGTATTTGCAATGCAATAGGTCTCGCATTTACGCGAGTTTAAGCTATGGGCATTGCAAATGACAATGCGTTTTATTTAGGTTTTAAAAACCAAAACATAAATTAAAGGGATTGTTATTTACAATACCAATAGGTCAAACATGCGTAAATGCGAGACCTATTGCAAATGGTAGGCATCACAGACAACGTGGGGAGGCACGGAAACGGGAGGCAGGGTGAAGAAGGCACGACCACGAGAGGAGGGGGGGTAAAGAAGGCAGGGAACAACGGGAGGGAGGGTGGGGGGAAAAGAAGGCAGCAAATCACGTCCTGCCTGCAGTAAGAGAAACTGGATAAAGAAAATAGCGCTCAGTCTAAATAACATCTACTGTGTAACAACCGAAGTAAAGGGGCCAGTCACCATGGGAGGTGACAAATGAAGAGGAGGCAGTACTAAGGAGGGACTAACAAGCCTATTTATGAATCAGATGCCAGCATTTAGGACAGATAATGGCAAATATGGGCGGACAGTGGGCAGGACTTCTATTCCCTACTCCACTACAGCAGATCGCCAGAGCAGCACATGATCGCTGGCTCGGGCTCGACCTAAAAATGGGAAGGGAGGTGGGCTTTTCAGTCATTCATGTCCTTGGGAAGTAAAATACACTGTTACAGTTAATAACCCTGATATAAGAAGAGTCAGTAACAAAAGCTTCCCAGCCTGATATATTCAACAAGTGGAGAGAACATTATGGTGCCATAATGAATGCGCAAACAAAAGTTATTAAATGAACTTTGTATTTCCTTTAACTAGGTCATTAGGAAGACAACCAGGCAATCATAGCAACGCTGCACCTCTCCGAGCCTATATTTGGTGTATAATATGTAAACAATTTGAATACCACAAAAAGCATCTAGCTTGGACCTGCACACATCATAAACTTGCCCACAATATCTTCTTTGATCATTCTCTTGAGTGACCGATCGGAAAAGTTCAGTTAGGAAGGACTGGGTCAAGAGTGGCAAACTAAGTCTTGAAGAGACAAATATAAGCAAATGTTCACATGCCACTGGGGAGTGGAGTCTCAGACCACCGTCCCACTGAAAGCACTAACCTTAATCATAAGGTGAAAGGGCAACAAATGAACAGAGAAGTGGCATAACTAAAATATCACACTGTCAACGTTGTCTCAGAGTAATGCAATATAGATATATTACGTGAAATACGATCAAAATGCTCAACCCTCACTGGGCTAACCAAGTGCTTTATGGGGAAAGCGATCAAATTTCTTTTACACGGGCGATGGTTCTGGATATAGGAAAGTTTTTCTTTTTTAAAAATACATGATAAGCCGTTTAAAAGCCCAAACCTTGCTTTTCATTTCTATACGGTGATTGTGTTCAGCACACAACTTAAGAATTAGAACTTTAATATTCTTGTCCATTAGGAGGCACAACGAGAACCCAATTGTTTCTGAAAGAAGCACAGTAATTCACAATTACTGACAGCAAAAAGGGAGGGGTGGGAAAACCCACTATGGGTCACAGCTTCCGAAAAGCAGATAAAGCAATCGCAACAATTTTCAAAACTGTATTTTCGCAAGAACAGTAGCCATAGTCGATAAGAATATTAATTGTATCGCATTTACAACCCGTGTTGTACTATTATGAAAAGCCTTACATTCATTACAAATTAAAGATAAGTACTGCCAAATCAAAAAATTGTAGGGGCGATGGGACACATATTAGAAGAGTCAGGAGAAGAACAAGCCGTGAGCGTGCAAGCTCCCGAACTTCCGGTTTCGGGATGTGCACGCTCACGGCTGTGCTGGGGCGGGACTTCCGTCTTTGCGAGAAGCCCATGGTGGATGGCTCAGAGGACCGGTGAGAGCAGAAGTCAGGAGTGGCGTCTGAGGCTGCTGATGCGGTAAGTGGGGCTTGGGGGGCTCGTGTGTGTGTGTGTGTGTGTCTGCGCGTGTGTGAGTGTGTGTGTGTCTGCGTGTGTGTGTCTGTCTGCGAGTGTGTGAGTGTGTGTGTGTCTGCTCGTGTATGTGCGTGCCTGTGTGCGCGTCCACAGACCCTGGTCGGCTCGTGCACCGCTCTGTACTCCCTTGCGAGCTTACTCGGTGACAATAGTTCTCGTTGCCGAGACCTAAAAAGGAGAGTAATTTAATGATTAAAACAAAAATAAACAGCAAAATCTGTTCAGGGGATCCAGAGTCATGAATTTGTAAGGAATATGTTGGCTTTCAAAAGTAGAATTCCAAGGTGTATCCACAACGATAGCCAGAGGCTGGTCAAGCACCAAAGACTCGTGACCCCCGGCAGCAGGGACGGTGAGAGCAGCATCATTTAGCTTTTTGTCCGGAGAACACTTCTGTGATTTGGAGCTTCAGGCTAATGTAGCTTTGATGAGTGCCCAGTGCCTTGCACTATTGCGAAGGATAGTGGTTCCAGTGTACTGTGTCCCTTCACATTTTAGGATTGACAGCTCACACAGGGAAATAACAGAAACACATTCCACTAGAGTCCATACTATGCTTCACTATCCCTCACTTTCTGGTGTCTCTCTCTTCAGGACACATTTCCGCAACAACTTTCCTGTCCATCTTGGTTGAACATCCGCTCTAAGGGTGATGTGCACCTTGAAGAAGGCCACTTAGCATATCTACTCTTCCTGGTCCAGACTCAGTCGGGCTACTCCAAAGCAGTTCCACAAGTCCACTCCTCACTGATCTTGGAGTAGAGTCAAGGAATTTACCCAATAAATTCTCTGAAGACTCCAGAGCTAGCTAAAACATACATGCCAGGAGTAGCGAATTTCCACTGGTCCTTCTGACAAGGGTGAAGAGGATATCTGGTCTGTTTTGTGCTTCTAAATATTCCTTGTGAGTCTTCTGCTTCCTTTCACAAAACCCAAGCATGTCTCTAATTAGCAGGTGTGTGTGCCGCAAGTTACAGGTCCACTGCAGTAGCACGTGGTGAAGCCACTAAACATTATCTCTTTAATTCCCTCATACAGTTCCCCCTAGATGGCCACCTCTTTCTGTTGTTGTCTTGCTAGGTCCAAAGAGCACCAGTGTCTGGAGGATGACCCACATCACACCACGTCTCTACTGTAGGACTTCTCTGTGCAGTGTGGAGGGGGAATAGGTGATCATCCTGCCTGTTCACCAAAGATGACTAATTCTGATATATCCCTGGATAATCTCCCTCTGCAAGCTCACATCCTTGCAGAATACCCCTTTTCCTGTCCTAATTCAACCCTTTAAATGACAGAGTTCTGAGTTCAGAGGATGGACAAGTACCATCCATGCGGTTCTTAAACTGACCAGCTAATTGTTAGTTCTTCAATGTATATTCTCTCTGAAGGAAATTGGGTTGTGGGTTGGATGGGGCGGGAGCCCTGGTCATGCAGCAACTACGGTCCTTTTCAGGGTGAGGCCCTAACCAACCCTAAATAACGCTACGCTCAACACTAGGCTAGCTTGGCACAGAAAAGCCAGCCTTAACTTACAGGCAATGAGTAACGCAGTTGTGCAACACTTCAAACTGTAATAAAGTGAATAAAGTGAAAACACCACACAAAAAAAGGATCCCACGCAAAGTAAGAAAAATAGAACTTTCTTTAATAAATAAAACAAGACTAAAATGTCAAACATGTAATCAGTTGAACCAGAGATATGCAATTTTAAGGATTTCAGTGAAAATAGGCCCAAAAAGCCCAAAGGGCCAACTGTGGATTTCTGGTTGTGTCCGACTGGGACAAAGTCACAAGTTCAGGCCCAAGATGGAGCACGGCCAGATAAAGGGACCGAGTTAGGCCCACTAAACAAAGTACCTTAAATCCTGGTGTGCGGAGCGTTGCTAAGATACTCATCGAAAATGCATTGTGCAGCCGAAGCGATGTGTCAGTTCTAAAATACAGCAAGGCTGCAATGCAATGGGCTGCGTCATTATTGAGGACCCATTGACAAGGCTTGTGATGCAAAGTCTGGTGTCAAAGATGCGGCGCACAGTCGGGGTGATGCATCAGTTCTGAGAAGTTACGAGGCTGCAATACAAGGGTAAGTGTCATTGGCGAGGCGGGCAAGGGTGCGTCACATAGCAGCGGTTCTGAAGACCATGGGACAGTGGCAGAGATGTGGGTCTTTGCAACAGGTCCAATCCACGCAGCAGCAGAGATGCATCGGTTCTGCTCAGGGTTGCGGCACACACCAGAGGAGATGTGTTGATTCCGCTGGATCAACAGAGGTTGGCAGAGCACCCTAAGCACACTTCCAAGTGTTCAAGACTGGGGTGACACCACTTGACAAGGTAGATTCACAGCTGGCAGAGTCCAGGTGCAGATGTAGGGTTGTTGGAAGCCAGTGATGTCCCTACAGCTTCAGATCAGGAGGCCAACCAACTAGCTCTTGAAGTCACTATGGGTTCAAGAGATGCAGGTCTCCCTCAAGCAAGTGCAGAACAGACAGCAGGTCAGCACTGCAGGGCAGCAGTTCCTTCAGAGAAGCAGACCCGCAGAATGGCAGTCCTTTCAGCAGCACAGTAGTCCTTCTTCCTGGCAGAGTAGCCACAGGTCCAGAAGGGTACTGAAGAGGTGGTGCCTGAGGTCCAGTATTTATAAACAGTTGTGCCTTTGAATTGGGGAAAAGCTTCTAGAGGCATGCCTTTGAAGTGCACATGTGCCCTGCCTTCCTGGCCCTGGATCCATTCTAAATACAAGGCAGAATATAGACTTTGAAGAACTCCCACTGAAGGCACAGACAGGCGTTGACTCCACTATTTTCAAAGACATTTGCTATCTGGTGCAAGACCTCAGAACGAAGCAACGTTTACTACACGGTGCAGGAAAATGTGTATGGGACAGAATAAAATGGCTGTGGTGCATTAGAAACGCATTAAACATAGCAGTCACTGTGCGATTTTAGTGGTCTTTCGGCTAGTATAAAATCAATATAGCAATTCAGTAATAAAATGTAACGGTACATGTAAAGGCATACATTAGCATTAGCACTGTCGCAATATTTGTAATGGTATTATGCCACAGATATAAGTAAATCTACTTTCTTATTGTCTTGGTCTCCAAACTCTAAGCCCTTTAATACTTCTTGAAGTCTTTGTAGTGGCAATTGTTTATCTGAGTGGGATAGAGAATCAAATACCATTCATATCACCCTGAGCATCCACTCATAGTCCAAAATATACAGAGTAGTATGCTGCATGTGTGCCAAAAGTCCTCGGTCCTCATATAAATGGGGAACAGCGTTTACAACGCAACTTTTACAACAAAGTACCTTTACGACGCAACCATTACAACGCAACTTTTACAACGACTTGCGCTGGGGGGCGCTCTAGGATAGGGAATAGTTTTAATTTACTATCCAACACCTTCCCTACTATCCACGGGGACTGGAGTTGGAATAGTAAATTAAACTATTCACTATCCGGCGCCCCGCAACGCAAGTCGTTGTAACGACTTGCGTTGTAAAACTTGCGTCGTAAAGGCATGCGTTGTAAAAGTATGCGTTGTAACGACGTACATCCATACACATGCATACTAATATAATAATTCTTCTCTCTAAAAATAAGGAAAATATAACAAATGGGCCGGATTTACCAGTATCTCATGCAGCGCAGTGCAGTAGCTGCAAATGCTGCATTGTGTGAGAAGGAGAGAGCAGGAGAGCACCATATTTACAAAAATATGGCACTCTTCTCCCCTTCAATATTACATAGAGGGTCCCTGACTAGCTAGATGTATTTGTAGAAGAAGGCAGAGAAATTAAGCATAGTAAGCAACAACAAGAACTTCTCCAAAACTTCATGTAGCAAAACAATATGTTTATAATGTGCAAAAGCCCTGAATCAGACCAGTAACATTTTTATAATGTATTCATTTTAGATACAAAATGTTTTTTTTAAATCCTTTTTTAAAAAATCAGGACTCATAGCACAGCTAGTTGTGAAATTGACTAGACATAATTGTATATACATACTGAGCACCACAGAGAAAAAGCAGACTATACAATTATTCAATCTAAATACAGCACAAACCACTAAACACACAACCAATTACGATACAGTGAAAACAGAAAACATACATCAAGAAACTATACATCACAATAATCACATAATAGACATCGAGAGACAAGAAAAATCAAAAGAAATAAAAATAAAATGGTTGCTCATTGTGCTAACACAAACGCCGTCGACTTCTACAGCGGAATTCTTGACGCCCCCATCAAGGATACCCACTTGATTTCTGTACTCACTACCATTTATTGTTAGGGTTTCCTAAATATGTAATTTTAACACCACTTCTTTCTTGTTGTGCCCGTCACTATCGCTGTACATACTTCCTTATGTGTCCCTTGCCCTGTCACAATCCTTCACGAGCACTTGTACACAGTATTTGACAGGTTACATGCCATTCAATGTAACACAGTGCTGCCGTTCCATATACTTTTACATATGAAGCTTAATATGTCAAATATGTTTATTCACTAAAAACACTTTTTATCACAAAAGAAATGTCGCCCTGGTTTTCTCCATCTTTGATTTAACTCTCAGCCATTAATTGTGCTCCATTTATTTGACCTCCAAAAAACACCCTTTTGAGACATTGTTGTATGTTATATAGGAATTATGTGGCATTGTGCGCAGTAGAAATATGTGGACAGTAATTATTTGGTATTGAGTGTACTGGAATTATGTGGAGTGGTATTATGTGTTATGGAGTGTAGTTATGTGGAGTGGGATTGTGTGCTGTGAAATGGCATGTAGTGGTGTGGAAATATAATTGTGTGGTGTTTAAATTAATGGCATGATGTGATATTCTGTGGTGTGGATTGGATGTATGTGGTGTGTAGTTTAATTTTCTTAGCTTCAGGACACTGACTCGTTAAAGTGTACTTTGGGACTGCAAAAGTCTGGGCACCCTTCATCCGAAGAGTTGTTGAATAGACAATGGCGTAGTAAGGCAGCAGCCCACCCACGCTCTTACTTGTCACCTTGCGGAGTGGCCGTCACAGGAATCACCGCACCCCCACTCTTAAATGCGTCCCGCAGGGTGGCAAACGAAGGGACCACCACAGCGGCACAACGTCTAGCTACGCTACTGTGAATGGGAATCCCAGCTTCAGAAGCCCCAAGGTGCAGCCAACCTTCTTGAGGCGACAGAAAGCGAAGCCAGCATGAGTGACACTGCAGGAGGTAGTGTCACAGACACCAGCAACTCAAAGTAGATGGCTTTGGAGTAGCAAAAACCTAAGCCAGGAATGGTGTGGGGACTTTCAGTACTCCATCTAAAAGTCTATTTTTCCTCGGGAGCGCTCCTCCAACACCAAACAAAGAGGTATATTTACAAGCCCCTATCAACATCACAACGTCACTTTCTGTGATGTTGTGGTGGCGATAGGGGCCTCACCTTATTAACAAGGCTGCACCAAATCCTTGTAAATATAATGCAGCCGTGCATTTCTGAAGTTGCGGAGTGAGGCGTTAAGCCATAATGGCTAAGGCCTCACTCCGCCACCTTGTACATATGCCCCCAAAGTTACATTTATAAATTACTTGTAATATTTGGCACCACCACGAGGTGGTGATGTACAACTGGTACTGTACCTACTTTGTTGAAGCGCTGGTTCTTCCCAGATAACAGACTTTTAAAGTTCCATCCTCAAACGACCATGACCTCTTTGAAAGATGGTGTTGGCCCTTCTGCGCCAAGCTGTGCTTGGCAAATCATGTGGCACAATGATGATGCAGAAGGTGAGGCCAACAGAGCTGAACTGGGAAAGGACCATTCAACAAAAGGGTCCGAGGATGGGGTGAAGGAGTGAATGAACCAGAGAGACACAATGCAGATAGCTCCGAGTAGGGAACGCCACAGGAGCCTAGGATATCTGCTTAATCCACAATGCTACCTGGAGCAGAACTCCAAGCAGGAGCAACTTTCAGTATGTTTACCAGATGGCCCCACATCACCAGGGGGCGCTATCCTTGTCCTGGCAATTCATTTAACAACGCAATGCTTTCTGGGAGATATAGTCCTCCTGCTTCTCCTCAATTGGACTCAAGGTTTGGATTGCAACTGTTTGGCAAAAGAAAAATTGCACCAGAGAGGATGATTTTGAACAATTTCCAGTGAAGTGAATAACACACCAGAGTGCCGGGCCCTTGACTTCTGTGGTGAGCAGGAACAACAGGTGTGACCTAGGGCAAATGTAGCATCTTTAGCATGAAGAAATGCGATGTTTGGAGACTGGTGGCAGCGGGTTGATGCAGTGCTGATCCCCCTGACCCCTACTGCAGTCGTGTCCACGCTAGGCATGGAGTACATGGTACAAGACATCCAGACCCTGCTCACTACATGCAGGGCAGATGCAAAGCTTTTCCCTGGTCCCCGATGCCAGCTGCCCCAAGTTGATCCTGGCACGTGTGTTCTCCAGGGCACTCCCTGTTGATGCCAGGCCCAGGTATACCACCCACATGCAGCATGCCATGTCTGGACAGTCAGATAACGGGGGTCGCCAGAGAAGAGAGCTGGCGTGCAGCCAGGAAGTCTTTATAAATATATAGCGTTTACAACTAAACTGGTCTGTGACCTATTTCCAAGTGCGTTAATCAGAAAGGAGAATGGACACTTGTAGCTGTAAGACCATTGGTTATAATCGAACACCCTCATAAACACTGGTGGTTATTTGCGGTGTATATCTGTTTTCCGCCCCACACTCAGCGTTATGGCATAGTCATCGAGTGTCCAATAACGTGCTACATGCCTGCCTTATCCAAGGCAACCTCTGGTCTGAATAGCAGTGTCTAGAAATTTGAGAGACACCTCCAGAGGGAAGGTAAAGAAAAGTGGTAAATAAGGGAAGAAGAAAACTTTATGATCTCACTAAAAACAATGTTTCTCCAAATTGAGGAATTTTAATGAAAAAGCAGATGTATTGTTGGTTAAAAATTGGTTGGATACATTGGTCAATCAAGTTACTAGATTGCCCTGTATCACTTAGTTAACGGTCGACATGTTTCAGCTCTCTATGGCCCAGCCCGGTCTGTAGAGCCTTCGTCAGGACAAAACAAGATAAAATACTCACACCATTTGTGTAGTTGTCGTTAGGGTGTATGCAATTAGTCAACACTTGTTAAGAGCGTTATTTGGGTTCCTAAAGGGAAACAAACACAAACACATAGGAGAAACTGTCATCTCTATTGTTAAGTGGTCAGAGATTTCTTCATACAGCAAGATCTGTTCTCTCTGTTTCAAATTACAAAACTAAACATCGTAATGCGCCTGGTTTGGGGCATTTAAAAAAATGAAAGAAGTGAGGAGGGAATGTGGGGACACACTGGGACTCAGCTTATTCAGTGGAGATATGTAATACTGGTTGGCTACTGTGTCGAGCGTCAAACGTACATAAGGTGCGAGATGTAGCAGACAGTCCATATACAGTGTGTCTCCTAGGTATTAGGAGCAGTATTGTTTCAGTAAGCCAAATAATTACTTTACATTTCCTAGCGAATTACGGCTATCGCAAATTAACTCGACAATTTCCACAATAGTTTGAATGGTAATCATCAGTAGAAAGTGTTTCAGCTGGGTACATATTTGCTATGCAGCTTCAACTAACTGTTAGAATGATAATTATATGCAGCAAAAGTTTTTCAAACGATTAAAATTGAAGTCGAGGAGAAACTTGCTCATTTGTATCATTAGGACATGTGTATATGGTGGGAATTATTTCACGATATGACATTTTGCGAGCAAGAATCTTTTTCAACAGGCTTATTGTAATTACGTAGTTTCTATACCAAGGCAAACTGTAGAAGTCGGCGTTTTTTATTGTAAACAATTACCTTAACGCGGTTACTCGTTATCTTCCTCAGGGCGCGTGGGAAGGCAGTGCAACCCGAGCTGTGAATAAGTAACGACATATTTTTCACTTGTAGATCACTTACTTCATAGTGTTGCCGAGGGAAGTCTCTTACGACCGACATTCTTACCCGCATGTTACAGCAATCCTGACGTCTAGTGCTGACTCTGCCCCTGGGTAGGCGGATGCCGTTTCCTCTTCCTCTTTTGATGGTGCATGGATGTGAGAGGAAGTAGAAAGAGGACTAGGGTTGTGCTTGGTGTATACAAAGAAAAGACTTTGCGGAATAACGTCTGTGTAATGTTTTTAAGATACTACATACCTGCCTGAAAATGTTTGCGGTGTATTTAAATACTCGATGGTAATTTATCTAGTTAGTATCTATATCGTAATCTGGTTGAGACAGTAGGATGTAATATCCAGATAAAACTGTAGAATACATAACATTTTCTTTCTCTGTTTTATTGTGAGAATTGATGCCATGGTATATCGTCGTTTAAACCTGTGACATGGGTTTGAAGGCGGTTCACCCACCTCTGTTCTTTTTCGAAGAGTATTTTCTCTGCGTTTAAAGTTTTATTAGTTAACATCTCTAACACTGTCCATCTCAGTTCTTCACAGGTGTGACCTACTTCTACAAAGTGATTGCACAGTTTGGTGGTGTTCTTCTTTAGTCTGATATTACTTTTGTGCTCTCCTATCCTCAACTTGACTTTTCTGCAAGTCATGCCCACATACTTCTTCTGGCATGGACAGCTCACTAGGTATACCACATGGGTCGAATTACAGTTTGTGTGCTGTCTTTGGGTCCACAGGAGCGTTTCAGTTAATTGTATTGTCTTGGTAGTGTCCGTTAATTTGCACACTACACAGGTTCCACAGGGGTAGTGTCCAGTAATATTTCCAAGTGCCCCAGGATTGGCTGATGAAGCAACTTTGGCACAGAACGTCAGGGGTAGCGGAAGTGACATCACGGATCATTTGACCTCCGGAATCACACAGTTGGGCCCCTTGCCTCATCCTTATCCACTCAAGAGCCTCCTTATTGGTTTCAGAGGGTTTACTGCAAGGACAAGAACTCGAGCGAACAAAGCAAAACCAGCACATTTACTGCGCAACTTGTGTCCAAGACGCGTTTAGGTGAATTTTACCTTTTACTATGGCGGTCGTGTCTTTGTTTATAATTACAGGCTGTAAAGCACAGTGAGGCCCTTGTGAGGTCTGGGGGCCGCATGCGCATGGTGGGTGAAGCGCTGCGGCGACACATAGACCTCCGGACACCAGTTTATTTCTCTGCGTGGTCCGGACTAACTTGCCGGCCACGCCCCATTTATTATATACTCCGGCGTGACGTATCACGCCTACGTGCGCCTTTAACTAGACTGCTAACCCGCAGTCAAAGACATTACATTCCTTTCAACCTTTAATAAAACAAACATGATAATCACACATGAGTCTCGGAATGGAAGGACATAAACAAAATACAGTAAGGGCCGTCCGGCCGGCCTGTTACCAGTCTGTTGGATAGGAAGTCCGTGATCAGCCCACGGCAAAGTCCGCCAGTCGTGAGGACGGGGCCAGATTCCTTCTCAGCCCGTATCCCGCTGCTTCACCACGGGTGGGTGCTCTCCGGGGGGTCTCCTGAGGTGGTGTTCGGGCAGGCCGGGGATCAGCCGGGATGTGGGGGCTGTCTGCTCTCGGCGTCTCGGTGGTCAGGGGGCTTCCGGTCGGGCTGTCACCTTGGGTGTCCTCTTCGATTCCCCGTGGACTGCAGTTTCCTTCCGGGGACTTGGGCAGTTCTTGGTCGGGTTCTTGGCCTTGGTGATCTCCGGATGGTGTGGGGGCTTTCTTAAAGAAAGAGATGTTTCGTGTGATAGTTTCCATTCCCCGCTGAGCTGTTACCATGGTGCCTGTGCGGCGCGTGACTGTCCATGGTCTTGGTTCAAATGGGAGTCTGAACTTGCTCCCAGGATATCTGTCTTTTACGTACACTTGGTCTCTCTCTTGAATGGACGAGTTTTGGGCCCTGCGTCGGAAGCTGGCATAGTCATTTGACCGCCTTCTGTTGGACAGGGACCTCCAGGAGTTTGCACTGTTCGGGGTCCAGGTCGAATGATTGGGGATTGTGTCTCTGACCACTCTCCCCATCGCCGATGGACCTGGGGCAGCTTCCGTAGTGCGATGCGGTGTGAGCCGGTATTCTCTCAGGAACGTGTAAATGGCTTTCTCCATTGGGGCTTCCTCAGCGGGGGGTGATTTTCCTGTGTTGGATTCCCCACTCTTTGAGGTAGTCCACGAACTCTTGTCCTTGAAATGGGGGTCCGTTGTCTCTTTTGACCCATTCGAAGATACCGTGCGTGGCAATGACCTTCTCGAACTTCGCAATGACTTCCTTGGCTGTAAGGGTTGTCACGATTTCTACTTCCGGGTATTTGGTGAAGTCATCGATGATGACGAGCATGTATCTACCATCCGGGAGATGCCCGAAGTCTGTGCTGACGTATTCCCATGGTTTCCGCGGGTTGTCTTCGGTGATGACCGGGGGTGGGCTTTCGGGTTGTCCCGCAGCCTGGCACCATTGGCATTCCTTGACGGCTCGTTCCACTCTGGTGTCCATGTCCGGGAACCATACCTTTGCGCGAAGTCTACTCTTGGTCTTCACCACTCCTTGGTGCCCGCGGTGAGCTAGCTCGATTGCTTGTTGGGTGAGGCTCATTGGCATCACGATCCGTGGTCCCCTCAATAGGCATCCTTGGCTGTCAACGGACAGTTCCTCTCTCACTCTCATAAGAGTCTCTAAGGCGCTTCTCGCCTGCGGTGTCCTCTTGCTCAGTGATGTTTGAATGGTTTTCCAGTCGTTGTCCTGTAAGGCGTTCGCCACTAGCTGGAGGACTTCGTCACTGCGGGTCGCTTCAATGATCATCTCTATGCTCATCGGCAGAGGTCTTGACCTTTCCCGCACCACCTTTACATATTCCTCGGTTTCCTCGGCATCCTCCTTCTCTCCACTGGTTGCTGCGCGGGGGTGCCTCGAGAGGTAGTCTGCGGGGTTCGTCGCTCCCGGTTTGTATTCCAGTTGATAATCGTATTCCTGGAGTTGCAAGATCCATTTCTCTATCCTGGGTGGTGGCTTGGAGACCGACCTTCGGAATAAGGGGATCAGAGGTTTGTGATCCGTTGAGACGGTGAACGGGTGTCCGTACACGTAGACGTGGAAGTGCCTGCAGGCCCAATGGATCGCAATCGCCTCCCTCTCTATTTGGGAATACCGTTGTTCAGTTTCGGTCAGCGACCGGCTGGCATAGGCAATGGGTGCCCAGTCTTCTTCTCCCTGGCGCTGTATGGAATCTATGACATAATATCGACAGACAGAATATCTACATACAAAAATATCGACACGAAAAATATCGAAATCAAAAATATCGAAATTATATCTACATAATGGTAAGTACAAAAATATCGAAAAAATAATATCGTTGTACAAATACATATAATTTTACAAATATTAAATAAAAACATTAAAACATATTTAAAATATTATAACTAATATCTATACATTTAAAATAAATTTAAAATTGTACATATCCATTTATAAATATACTTACTCCACATATTACAACAGTAGAAAAATCGTTGGATAGCGTAAGGGTTTAAATTACTATTCCCACTCCAGAGGATGCAACAGTAGGGAAAGCGTTGGATAGCGTAGGGGTAAAAATTACTATTCCCACTCCAGAGGGTGCAACAGTAGGGAAAGCGTTGGATAGCGTAGGGGTAATAATTACTATTCCTACTCCAGAGAGTGCAACAGTAGGGAAAGCGTTGGATAGCGTAGGGGTTTAAATTAATATTCCCACTCCAGAGGGTGCAACAGTAGGGAAAGCGTTGGATAGCGTAGGGATTTAAATTACTATTCCCACTCCAGAGGGTGCAACAGTAGGGAAAGCGTTGGATAGCGTAGGGGTTTAAATTACTATTCCCACTCCAGAGAGTGCAACAGTAGGGAAAGCGTTGGATAGCATAGGGTTTTAAATTACTATTCCCACTCCAGACGGTGCAACAGTAGGGAAAGCGTTGGATAGCGTAGGGGTAAAAATTACTATTCCCACTCCAGAGGGTGCAACAGTAGGGAAAGCGTTGGATAGCGTAGGGGTTTAAATTACTATTCCCGCTCCAGAGAGTGCAACAGTAGGGAAAGCGTTGGATAGCGTAGGGGTTTAAATTACTATTCCCACTCCAGACGGTGCAACAGTAGGGAAAGCGTTGGATAGCGTAGGGGTAAAAATTACTATTCCCACTCCAGAGGGTGCAACAGTAGGGAAAGCGTTGGATAGCGTAGGGGTCGAAATTACTATTCCCACTCCAGAGGGTGCAACAGTAGGGAAAGCGTTGGATAGCGTAGGGGTAAAAATTACTATTCCCACTCCAGAGGGTGCAACAGTAGGGAAAGCGTTGGATAGCGTAGGGGTAAAAATTACTATTCCCACTCCAGAGGGTGCAACAGTAGGGAAAGCGTTGGATTGCGTAGGGTTTAAATTACTTCCCACACTACTCCCCCTGTAACACACAACACACTAAACATTATAAAAAAACACAATTAATAAAAGTTTAAAGTAATCAATTAATAACAATACATTTTATTAAATTAATGTAAGTATAAATGAACTATTTAACACTTATTAATTACCAATTAATTAACAATAAATACCAATAAATAAATACAATCTCTTTAATTAATTACATGTAATTATATAACACCCTACTCCCCTATACACACACAACCCACTACACATAAATAAATGAAATCATTTAATCACTGAATAATTATTAATTACCAATTAATTATTAATTAACAATATCAAAAATTAATAAATTACAAATATTAACATATTAACTCTAATTAATTCAATTTACTACTTAATATTATTTAATTACAAATTAATTATTAATTAACAATAACACTAAATTAAATATATTAGCACAATAAATCTAATTAATGTAATTAACTAATTAACATTAATTAATTACCAATTAATTATTAATTAACAATAACAATAAATTATATATCTTAGCACATTAAATCTAATTAATTTAATTAACTAATTAATATTAATTAATTAACAATTAATTATTAATTAACAATAACACTAAATTAAATATATTACCACATTAAATCTAATTAATGTAATTAACTAATTAGTCTTAATTAATTACAAATTAATTATTAATTAAAAAATATTTAAAAATATATATTAATTATTTAATTATTATTAAATTACTTCCCACCCTATTCCCCTATAAACCCACAACCCGCTCTAATACTAAAACGCAAAATGTTAGCATAATTACTAATTTTCAAACTTACATTTCTAAACATATTTAGCAAACATATAAACAACATAATAAAATACATAACACTAAACAACAAAATTTCGATATTACTAACATACATACCTTAATCTCGATATTCTGTCTGTCGATATTATGGCACACCGATATACTATACCATCGATATTAAAACATCGATATTATTGTATATCGATATTTTAATTTCGATATTTTGTCTGACTACCGCTGTGTCAGCACGGCTCCCAGGCCATAAGGGCTGGCATCCACGGCTATGTTGGTATGCTTCCTCGGGTCAAAGTATGACAAAGTCTTGTCCGCCGACAACGCGGCCTTGGTGTTTTGAAACGCTATGTCCTGCTCCTCGTCCCACTGCCATGGGGTGGTGGACTTGGTGAGTTCTCGGAGAGGCCTGGTGAGGTTAGACAAATCCGGGATGAATCTCCCGCAGAAGTTTACCATACCCAGGAAGCTTCGTACTTCTGAGATGTTGGTCGGGGCTGGGGCTGCTTGCACGTCTTTCACCTTGTCTGGGTCTGGGGCTATTCCCTGGTCCGAGAAGGTGTACCCAAAGAAGCTGATTTTGTTTCGGAGGAATTGGCACTTCTCACGGTGTAGAGTCAGGCCTGAGTCTTTGATTCTCTGCAACACGCCTCTCAGTCTTTGGTGGTGTTCCTCGACCGTGTTCGCGTAGATGAGCAGGTCATCGCTGACGTTCAAAACTCCCGGGAACCCGCTCAGAACCTCCCTGATGGTGTTCTGGAAGACTTCAGCGGCGCTGGAGATGCCAACATTGAGTTGTCGATATCACCTGAGACCCACATGGGTGGAGAAAGTAGTTATGTAGCGGGAGTCCGGGTGTAGGGGTAGCTGATGATATCCCGACCGGAGGTCCATCTTGGAGAACCACTTTTCTCCGTTCAGCTCTCCCAGAATATCATCAATGGTGGGGGTTAAGTGTCGTTCCCTTTTGACTGCCGCGTTGGGCAAACGCATGTCGGCACAGATGCGGACTTGTCCTGGTTGTTTCCGCGCCACCACGATTGGCGATACCCACGGAGTGGGCCCACTGACTCTTTCAATGATGCCCTGTCTCTCGAGCGCCTCTAGTTCCTCTTCCACCTTTTTCCTTAGGTGGAACGCTATTCTTCGGTGCCGGAGGGCGACCGGTTGAATGGACGGATCTATGTGGAGTGACACCTCCTTTCCTTTTAGACATCCAATGCCACGGAACGTGTCCTCGAATTCTTCAAGAAGCGTGTCCAGCTCTTCTTCTAGCACCGCCATTGCGTAGAATATGAGATGAAGTCCTTCCACCGTCCGGCCGCTGAGGAGCATGCCGCTGCCTTCTTTGGTTACATAGATGGTCGTCGGGACTTTCCGGTCTTGGTGGTGAACTTCCGTTTGAAAACACCCAATTAGCAGGATGGGGGTCTTCTGTCCGTATGCGAACACTCTGATCTTTGCAGGCTTCAACACTGGTTTCTCCCGCAGTTGGTGGTATACGTTTGCTGCCATGAGTTCAATCGAGGCTCCCGTGTCGATCGTTGCTCTGACTTCCTGTTGGTGTATCCTGATGCGGCATTTAGGGAGACGCCTCGTCTTCTTCTGTGGTTGGTCGATGGCAAACACGTAGTGGACCGGGTAGTCATTGGAGTCATCGTCCATGTCTTTGCTGTCCGGGCTCTCTCTGATAGCGTGGGCCGCCTCGGGTTTCGGTTTGGTGGACCTGCAAACCGCTGCGAAGTGATTCATTCATCCGCATGAGCTGCATTTTCTCCCTCGCGCCAGACAGTCTTGAGCGCGGTGGGGCACGCCTCCGCAGTACCCGCATTCCTTTCGACGTTCTTGCGGCTTCCTTCCTCCGTATTGGCGTGACTTGGGCCGGACTACGTTGACCTGTTCGGCAGTGTTGACTTGCTCCGTCTTGACTGGCCTATGGAGGGCCGCCTCCATGTGTGACGCTCTCGCTTGCGACAGTTCTTTGGAACGGCCTAGTTTCAGGATTTCCGCCAGTGGTTTCCCGTCTTCTTGAAGTATCTTCACTCTCTGGTTGGACGAGTAGCACCCTTGTATTATTTGACCGCGTATCTCCTCTTGTTCGTCGCGAAAACCACAGGTGCTGGCAAGCTCTTTGAGCCTGCCGTGGAATGCATCAAGTGACTCTTCGGCCTCCTGTCTTGCTTGCCTGAATATGAATCGTTTATAGTCTTTACTGGCCATTGGCTCGAAGTGTGCGTTGAGGGCGTGGAGGAGTGTGACATAGGTGTGCGGCGTGGCTTCCACCAGGGTCTTGTAAATTCTGTGGATATCTTTCCCACCTAGATGAAGGAGAAGTGCCCTGCGGCGTTCCCTCGCCGTGCCAGCGCCCTCAAAATAGAACTGCGATCGCTCCGTCCAGTCCTTCCAACGCGGCACCAGGGACGCAGGGGCGCCGTCCACCACGAAAGGCTCTATGGGAGGAATGGCCGCCATGCTGTGGCGTGGGTTAGCTCCGAGCAAAGAAAAGGCGAGGCAGGCGTTGAAACAGCCACGGGCGGCGACACAGCGGGCAGGCTCGTGGATGAACCTCTGCGCGGCACTTACGCGGACAGGCCAGCGATGAGTGAGGCCACAGACTTGCCTAAGACACGTGCCAGGAGCGAGGCCCTTCCTTGCAGGCTGGGGCCACGAGCGCTCTTACCCCTGTGCTTTGTATCGGGATGTTAGCTCCGCCCATGGGGCACGGCACACTTGGCTGTAGCTCTCACATCCGCGGACGCCTCCGCGGGGGGCCGCAGGCTGCGCACGCCGACAGCCGTTGATCTCAGCTCCTGGGGCGGGCGGTCTGGACAGGGTCTGGTGCACTCGGGGCTCGGCCGACAGCCGAGCATTGGCTCGCCACCGGAGAACTGACGCGATAGGCGGGTGGGGCACAGCACGGGTTCTTTAGACCCTCGTCGCCATTGTGAGGTCTGGGGGCCGTATGCGCATGGTGGGTGAAGCGCTGCGGCGACACATAGACCTCCGGACACCAGTTTACTTCTCTGCGTGGTCCGGACTAACTTGCCGGCCACGCCCCATTTATTATATACTCCGGCGTGACGTATCACGCCGGCTTGCGCGCACGCCTACGTGCGCCTTTAACTAGACTGCTAACCCGCAGTCAAAGACATTACAGCCCTCAGGGTTTTGCGCAGCGCTACATAAAATCATACGATTACATTTATAATGCTTATGTTTGCAGATATGACATGTAAGTATGCAAATGAAAATAAACAAAAACTGAACAGCGTGTGCGCAAGAAATTGCAAATATGTCGCTGTTTTCTTCTTTAGAAATAATCGAACACGGAACGTGAAAAAACAACGTAAAATTGTAACTTATTTGCAATTTCCCTTTGCACCTTGCCTGCAGGTGTACAAAATACGATCATAATTAGAGATGCAATAGCCCTCTTTAAGCAGACTGCATCGGCCTCACTGCAACCGCATTAACAACTTTCTTTGAAGCAAAACGGTGTTCTAAATAACCAGGAAACGGATTTCGCTAGCAATAAAAATCACATTCGATCACGCCCAGAAATCAAAGCCCCTTCTTTATGTGACAACTGACATCACATTTAGCATGCATTGTAAATATTTGATCCAGCGCAGATCTGGTTTCAAGGAGCAGCTGCACACTTTACAGATACAATTTTTATTATAGTAGGAACATCTCAATATAACGGTGCACAGTGTCGGGCTGAGAACCAACTACAAACCAGACAGTCTGGGCTTCATAGCCTGCATTTTTTTAAAGCTTGGATTTTGCAGCCTAAACATAATAAAAAGCGGACTGGTTGTGGCTTGGTTTTGTCTAATTCGAATCCAGGAAAAGGTGTGACAGGTCACGAGCAATTTAGCACATATGCTACCTATAAAAGTGAACATGTGCAGCATTACGAAACAGGCAAAAAGACAGAGGGGTATATTTACAATAAGTGGCGCATCCCTGCATATCAGCAGGAATGCGCCACTTATTGTGCGCCATGCCTCCGCCGCATTGTAAATGCGGCGCACCATGATGCAAAAACGGCACAGATGCGTCACGCATCTGTGCCGTAAAAGTGGCGCATTGCTGTAGTTGCGTCGCAAGCACGACGCAGCTCCAACAAGGCTCTAGGGTGCCCTATCCTTCAAATGCTGCGTCAATCCTTACGCCTGCTTCAAGCAGGCACAGGGTTTTGACGCAGCATGGGCCCCAAAGTGACTGAGTGAAATCTTGTAGATTTCACTCAGCCACTTTTACGAGATGTTCCTGCGCCAGAACGACCACCCCCCGCGCAGGAACGCCTCCTTCTGGCGCAGGGCTTTACAATGTGACGCATCTCCCAGATGCGTCACGTTGTAAATACCCCGCACCATGACGGATCTTTTGCGCCGCTGCTGCGCCACAAGAGTGACGCAACGGCGGCGTAAAAGAGGCGCAAGGGGCTTGTAAATCTGCCCCTCAGCATTTGTGCACTGGCACATTGTACACGGTGCGTGCTTTGATAAACGTTTTCCCGCATGATCCATGTTGTTAATTGCTTTAAAAAGATGGCAGTCGCGCAGGCACTAATTCCCTCATTTACCTAATGAGTGTGCATTGCAAATAGAAATTTAAAAAGTGATTGACAACATGGACCATATGGGAAAACTTTCAACAGAGCACGCACCGCTAGAAGAAGCGCATTTGCTTTAAAGCATGCAAAACTTACATTTGCTTAAATGCAGTTGATTCACCACCTCTAACACACATCTTTGCAAAATCCTGTGGCAAGCCAAACTAACAAAAGAGTCCATCAAGAACATAAATGAACACAGAAGAAAACAAGCATTGGAAATGCAATAGGTCTCGCATTAGAAAAGTTGTAGTTATTGGTCTTGTAAATGACATTTTTTATTTATTTGTTTGTTTTTAAAATTGCTAAATTGATGGCTTTGTCATTTACAATGCCAATAGTTATAACTTTCGCGAATGTGACACCTATAGCATTTGGAATGCAACATATTTTGTATTTACGTCACTTACATGGCAGCTCTGGTCGTTAGGCCACATCTATAGAGAGCAGGAGAGTGCAGCAGGGGAGAGAAGCACAGCAATGCAATAGGTCTCGCATTAGGAAAGTTTGAGCTATTGGTATTGTAAAGGACACATTTTTTATTTATGTGCTTGTTTTGAAAATAGCGAAATTAATAGCTTTGTTATTTACAATGCCAATAGTTTTATCTTTCGCAAATGTGACACCTATTGTAACACAATATGTGTTGTGAGGGTGAGTGAGGATGAGGGGTTGAGGGTGAGTGAGGGTGAGGGGTTGAGGGTGAGTGAGGGTGAGGGGTTGAGGGTGAGTGAGGGTGAGGGTGAGTGAGGGTGAGGGGTTGAGGGTGAGGAGTTGAGGGTGAGTGAGGGTGAGGGTGAGTGAGGGTGAGGGTGAGGGTGAGGGTGAGGGGGTGAGGGTGAGTGAGGGTGAGGGGTTGAGGGTGAGTGAGGGTGAGGGTGAGGGGTTGAGGGTGAGTGAGGGTGAGGGTGAGGGTAGTTGAGGGTGAGTGAGGGTGAGTGAGGGTGAGGGTGAGTGAGGGTGAGGGTGTGTGAGGGGTTGAGGGTGAGTGAGGGTGAGTGAGGGTGAGTGAGGGGTTGAGGGTGAGGGGTTGAGGGTGAGTGAGGGGTGAGGGGTTGAGGGTGAGTGAGGGTGAGGGGTTGAGGGTGAGTGAGGGTGAGGGTGAGGGGTTGAGGGTGGGTGAGGGTGAGGGGTTGAGGGTGGGTGAGGGTGAGGGTGGGTGAGGGTGAGTGAGGGTGAGTGAGGGTGAGTGAGGGTGAGGGTGAGGGTGAGTGAGGGTGAGTGAGGGTGAGGGTGAGTGAGGGTGAGGGTGAGGGGTTGAGGGTGAGTGAGGGTGAGGGGTTGAGGGTGAGTGAGGGTGAGGGGTTGAGGGTGAGTGAGGGTGAGTGAGGGTGAGGGGTTGAGGGTGAGTGAGGGTGAGGGGTTGAGGGTGAGTGAGGGTGAGTGAGGGGTTGAGGGTGAGGGGTTGAGGTTGAGGGTGAGTGAGGGTGAGGGTGAGTGAGGGTGAGGGTGAGGGCTTGAGGGTGAGTGAGGGTGAGGGTTGAGGGTGAGTGAGGGTGAGGGGTTGAGGGTGAGTGAGGGTGAGGGGTTGAGGGTGAGTGAGGGTGAGGGAGTGAGGGTGAGTGAGGGGTTGAGGGTGAGTGAGGGTGAGTGAGGGTGAGGGGTTGAGGGTGAGTGAGGGTGAGGGTGAGTGAGGGTGAGGGTGGGTGAGGGTGGGTGAGGGTGAGTGAGGGTGGGTGAGGGTGGGTGAGGGTGAGTGAGGGTGGGTGAGGGTGAGTGAGGGTGAGGGGTTGAGGGTGAGTGAGGGTGAGGGGTTGAGGGTGAGTGAGGGTGAGTGAGGGTGAGGGGTTGCGGGTGAGTGAGGGTGAGGGAGTGAGGGTGAGTGAGGGGTTGAGGTTGAGGGTGAGGGGTTGAGGGTGAGTGAGGGTGAGGGGTTGAGGGTGAGGGAGGGTGAGTGAGGGTGAGGGGTTGAGGGTGAGTGAGTGAGGGTGAGGGGTTGAGGGTGAGTGAGGGTGAGGGTGGGTGAGGGTGAGGGTGAGTGAGGGTGGGTGAGGGTGAGGGTGAGGGGTTGAGGGTGAGGGTGAGGGTGAGTGAGGGTGAGTGAGGGTGAGGGTGAGTGAGGGTGAGTGAGGGTGAGTGGGGTTGAGGGTGAGTGAGGGTGAGGGGTTGAGGGTGAGTGAGGGTGAGGGGTTGAGGGTGAGTGAGGGTGAGGAGTGAGGGTGAGTGAGGGTGAGGGGTTGAGGGTGAGTGAGGGAGAGAGGTGAGGGTGAGGGTGAGGGTGAGGGTGGGTGAGGGTGAGGGGGAGGAGGTGAGGAGGTGAGTGAGGGTGAGGGTGGGTGAGGGTGAGGGTGAGTGAGGGTGAGGGTGAGGTGAGGGTGAGGTTGAGGGTGAGTGAGGGTGAGGGTGGGTGAGGGGTGAGGGGGGTGAGGGTGAGGGTGAGTGAGGGTGAGGGTGAGTGAGGGTGAGGTGTGGGGTGAGGGTGGGTGAGGGTGAGGAGGTGAGGGTTGAGGTGAGGGGTGAGGGTGGGGGAGGGTGAGGGTGAGTGAGGGTGAGGGGTTGAGGGTGAGTGAGGGTGAGGGGGTGAGGGTGAGTGAGGGTGAGGGGTTGAGGGTGAGTGAGGTGAGGGGGAGGAGGGGTGAGGTGGGTGAGGGTGGGTGGGTGAGGGTGAGGGTGGGTGAGGGGAGAGGGTGGGGGTGAGGGGTGAGGGGGTGGGTGAGGGTGAGGGTGAGGGAGGTGGGTGAGGGAGAGGGTGGGGGGAGGGAGGGGTGAGTGAGGGTGAGGGGTGAGGGTGGGAGGGAGGGGTGGGTGAGGGTGAGTGAGGGTGAGTGGGGTGAGTGAGGGTGGGGGGGGAGGGAGGGTGAGGGTGAGATACTCATGAGCGATAAAGACCTAAATATAATAATAAAGATAATACA